>NW_017295861.1:646752-680116 GCF_001594075.2 Trachymyrmex cornetzi | reverse complement strand
TCGAAAAATGAATAGTTTCGGAAATAATTGTTTGCTTCCATACTTTTTCCCCACCCTGTATATTTTGGACTTCTCTCGGAAACATCGAAGAATATTTATATACTTGTTCGTATAATATCTAATCACTAGATTTCGATTAAATCACATAAAGTATCTTCTCATCACGAGTTACGTCCAAAACTAAATATTATAGTATCTCTGGTTTTCGTTTTCACGACAATTATATGCGACATGGGTGCACTCTTAGTTAGATATATCCACCTTTCTGCCTCATCCATAATTTCTCATTCACGAGAGGTCATAACGAGTCCGACATTTTCGCGTGCACTTTCAGCTTGGCCCGTAACCAGCACGATTAAATATCTTCCTCTAGGTCAGTTACCTGATCTCCGAATGCTAAACTTACCCGCGGACGCCAGGGCTTGCGTATTTCATATTCCGCTAAAGATCAAAGCTCGTCGGTGTCTCTGCAGAAATCGACCCGCTTATATTCCATGCCGTGGCAAATGACAAAGGTCTATTATTTCCCGAATGGAAACGGAGCACATGTCATGTGTCTCCCGAGAGAGCGAGCGAGAGATACATATATAATATTCACTCGTGCACTCTCATGGCTCTGACAGTGCCCGCGGTCCTCCCTGAATCCCTTCTCTCTCAATCGTTACAGTCGTAAATATGTATGTTACGTTTGTCGTTCTTTCACGCAACAAACAGAAGAAGCGCTGCTAGCGGTAGTAATAATCGTAACGAGTGAAGAAAAATATCGTCACGGTCTCGACTTCGTAAAGATTCTTCTGGCGTCATCAGGCGAGACGTCGTTCGCGTGAAAGTATTTTTATACCTCGCTAAGCCGCGGCATTCATATGCAATTGAAAGAAGAGAGTCGACAAACCTTCCGGTTCCATCGCGCCGCGCTGGGATTAAGTAAAGTGCATTTTGTTTCTCTGGCGCGAAGAAATGCCGAGAGTTACCCGTTTCGAAAAGGAATCAAATCAAAATTTCTGAAGAGAAATGAACCTCTTTACGAGAAAGAAATGCTACCTCTCATCCTCCAGAGATGTTTCAGGAACTTACGACAATTGATCCTGTGAAATTAAACTAGTTTTATGAGGCGTCTCCTTGATTTGGAATTTACGATGCATCGAAGTATATCACCTGAAGCAAATTACGCTGTTTCAAGTTGAGTTATAAGCGAATTGTTTAACATTCCCTGGTGAAGTTACGTGTTACGATAGCAGTGCGTTCCAGGCATGCCGAGTTTTCGTTTGCACGCTAAATCGCGCGTTTGATTAAAGGCGAGGTTTAATGAAGCATTCAGCCACCGTTTTGGGCAACAATAATTTTACAGCGCAATGAAAACAAGGACAATATCCTCATGAGAAGAAATTTAAAATATCTTCAATACTGATTGTGAGTCTAAATTTACATTCTGTCACTGACATCGCATAAAAAACAGAATGATATAATGACACAAATAACAATAAGTGTGAACAAAACATTGTTTTAAACGCTATTTTACGAATTGATGCAATATTATAAAAGTTATTCGTATGACAAATTTTTGTGCGATAGATATTAATCCTTTGTGGACGGGTGACCCCATTTGAGGTCATCCCCTTTTATTTTATAAATTACTCGTTCGATTTTTATAACTTGGCCTATGGGATTATTTGATGACGCTTCATTCGAATCCGAGGTCAAAAATATAAAATATAAAATGCAATCTAATATAATAGACAAACATTTTTTTAATATAAATAATTTTTAAAAAATCTGATCATTTCTCTCTCAAAATACACACACACACACACACACACACAACTCGATTTTAAGGAATGTTTCATTACAAAGTAATATTAAATTTCTATTTCTGCTTTGTTTGAAAATGTTATCAGTGTTACGAAAACAATTAGTACTTATTTCCAATTATATTTACTTCTAAACTCTGATTATATCCTGTGACACTAGATCTTTCTGCTTTTATATATATTGAAAATTTACTATCTTTTTAAAATTCGATTTTCAGACTACATTCAAACTCAGCAATAGGAACTAAAAATCTCTTAAAACCGAATTTCACAATAGTCAGATTTTTTAATTTAAATTTTGGAATTTTAAGGCCAGAATCAACTTCAGCAACCCTGAAAATTCTTAAAAAACAAGATCTTTAAGTTTCTTTGTTAAAAAGCTCTCATCGTCAAAGGATTGATAAACATCAGTCTCATTAGCGTTGCTAATTTATTTAAATTGTGCAGTGTTTCTATAAAGATTATCACGTCTGAAAAATTTGACAGCAATTTTTTTCTAAAATTTATAAAAAGTGTGGTTCCAGTGAAGCGAGCACTTAAATGAATCGTCGAGCTCGTTTTATACAAACAAGTTAAGGGTTAAAGGTTGACTTTACATGTAACATAAACGTCTTTCTCTTTTTCTTGAAAGCATGAAACCGTCCTTGATGATTCGTGAGAGCGGGACTTGCACATAGACACAAAAAAACAACCATTGGGCATGCAAGTGGAAGAGTAAGAAGAGCCGAAAAGGGACTGAGACGAGGATCCCGCTCAGTAAGCGAAAAAAGAAACAAGGTAGCGGCTTGCCGGGCTAGTTAATCCACTTTTTTACATCCAACCGCACTCCACGTGTTTTGACAATGTTCATAGCTCAGCGAGTATCTGCGCAAGAATTCGACGGGAGTTTCCTTTCAGCACGTACGCATCTCGCATTTCCCGTAATTGTCCTGAACTAAATTTCGTGAATTTCGCATCCGACGGTACGCTCGTTTTGGATGACGAAGCGATTCGCGTAACACCAACAGTGTGCCTTATCGCGCATCTTGAGCTTCTTTGCACACGAATATCTCGAGGTGTGAACTGAACAGTATAGCAAACGATCGGAACCAATGTGACTCTGGACTTTTGTTCTTTCAAGTTTCTCAATACCAGTATTTTATCGTAATACACAGAGTTACCACATAATCTTTTCTGATAAAACATTGTCCACAAAGTTGTTCCACAGAGACTAAATGTTTAAAATGAGAATAAAGGAAAACCATTTAAGTTCCGTAACTGACAGTAATATGTTCATTCTACTTTTATTTTAACAAATCGTTGTGCAATTTCGATATAGTGAGTTTACAAATAGAAACTATCTCTTTGTTATATATAGATATACTCTGCTTAACACACAACAAATAGGAAATAAAGGCTATAAACGGTCAAACGGGATCTTTAGTGCTTAAATAATTCGGTGTGAATTTATACTCATATCAAAACCTGCAAACTGCGTACTGGATTTAATTTTGTACCTTGAAACGCATTCCTAATAAAACTAAGAGTAATATCACAAATTAAATTTTTTGACAAGCAATTTAATAATACTGATGCTTAGAGGCATCCTAGAAAAATCTTAATAATCTGATGCTGATAAGCATTTTAAAACTGTAAATAATTTTGTTGCGAAAAATATATTATCTCGACCAGGATTCGAACCCGGAAAATTAAACTCGGCGCAGTTTGCAAAATTGCATATGTGTAATATAAATTCACATCAAATTATTTAAGCACTAAAGATCGAACTTGGCCATTTAGGGCCTCTATTTTCTATTTGTTGTATATTCACATTATGGTTTTAAAAGATACTTTGTTTAATATATTATATAAATACATTCCTACTTTGCATTTTATCGTGCTTCTTTACTAGCATCGAAAGGATTAATTTGTATATTTCTCCAATGTTCTTTTTGTACTGCGTGTACACATGATGATTTTTCATAAATGCTTTGTTGCAATTATGACAAAAACATTATATCTTCACTGCGGGAGCAACTTTCAGAGAAAAAGAAAGGAGAACGGAGGTGTGTATCTCGGAAGATACAAATAAAAGACAATGTAGCGCGCATCGGAGAAGCAGCTGCAGTGCGGCGTGCACCTGCAACCGACCTAGGTGCACGCAAGTTTTTCGTGGAAGTCCATTCTCGATGTGCAGCGAAAGTCGACCATCGCGCAGCCTTCTTAACTAATTGCCATACATTCCGTTGTCGCCAATGGCAATGTGTAACATTTAATCGAAAATGCTTTTTATCGTGTCCTTTGATGTTTGATAAAAAGATACGTTAAAACTTACCCGAGAACATAAGTGCACCTGCGTAAGAATCGAGCAAGACCTTTCTCTACATTCGTTCTCTTTTTCCGGCGACTCTCTGTTTAACATAACGCGATACATTCCGCGCAGGTTCGTGATATATGTAGATAATGACACTCCAAATAATCTATTATAAATTATAAATCAGATTACGCGCTCGCTCGCGAGAACGTTTAACGCGCCCGAAAACGAAAGGGGTTGGAAGTTTGCCTCTCCTTAGATGTGTACGGGAATCGTGTTCTCCAAGCTTGCCTGTTTGACTTTCCATTTTCCACTCGAGTCGGCTCTTTCCGTAGTCAGTAAGCGAAAAGTGGAGATAAACACAATAGCACACAAACTACGGTAAATAGAAATTCTTCGTAAAATAGATCCGCTCTACGTGCGTTGTGGCACGGAAATGGAAATTTATCCCTTTAGCTTTAACTTTCAGCACGACGTCACGTGCACTCGTCGCCCGCACCGGTAATGTTATATTTCTTTCTTATTGGCCTTCTCTCCAGGTAAAGCAAAGTGCTTTGTTATGTGTGAGCTTGGTTACAATGAATAGAGCACGAATCCATTTCTGTCCCACTTTGTTGACTTTCTATACTATTACCAGTCCGCAAAAAAATTTAGGGACTAGTAATTTTGTAATTTTGTCATTTGTCATCTCAGAGCTCGCAATCTTCTCACAAAAAATGCACGACCCAATGAATGCCTCTTCGAAGAAAGTAAAGAGATACCTTCTTCCAACCTGCTGATCTGGATGAGGATTCTTAAATCATTGCAAAAATGACGACAGTCACGTACCAAAGCCGCCGTATCGAATCGCGTAAAAAGGCGATGTGCTATGGCTTCACTCGAGGCAAGTTTGAACAACGTCGCTTTGCGGAGATGGTCGCGGCACGTACCACCGGGAGAGATATCGGATGAAACCAAATCCCTTGTAACCAACCAGGTGAACAAAGGATTACCAATGGCAGCCTAGATAAGGCCTGTGCCCAGTCCGACGGCATGTCTAATTTACATCCTCCGAGTACGCTTCGAGGAAGTCATATCCGTTTCGGTCGACATCGGCATCTTCCGTCACATGCGTTGCGCGGAGAAGGGTCGCTAAAAAAAAGGGATCTAAAGGAAAAAAGAGAGAAAAATGACAAGACGTAAAGGAGAAGTTAATGAGGGACCCATTTCGTAACGGATAATACGGGGATTGGACCCCAACAGCACGAATCTTCGATCACTACTTAGGTTTAACCGGAAGAAGGAAAGGAGGAGGAAGACGCGAGGGAAGCTGTCATCAATTAGCCGGCTAGGTTTATTGCTTAATGAGCCAATAACCGGCTTAATGAGCCACGATTATTTACAACGGATAAGCAGCGTATCACAACCAACACTATCTGTGTGATACAGATACAGACTTCGTCTTTGTGTTCTACGAGAATATTTTCTAGACAATATTTCTCTTTAAGAAATGCAAGATTCAAATATAAATGTTTTTTGTTGGGTAACATATATTATTTTGTCACACATATGGCAGCGTACCGTTTTTTAATAAAAAAAATGTTTTAATAAAATTAATTTTTTAATAAAAAAAATATTGATTGAGCTTGTGACTCTTTTTCTTGCGACTATTGATATTTATAGTATAGCTAAAATTATTGACCTCAAAGGTGCCATTTCATGCAGCTAGTAAAAGCTGGCATTTTACCTCCACTCCATCAATTTTCGTAGGTATACAGCAAAGTTATGTTTAAAGTTTGATATTGTTCAACTAATAGCGAAACATCGCTGAAATACATGACATGTGATACCATGTTCATGTCTTCCAAGATTAATTTTGAGAGCGAAGCAAAAAAAAAATCATGTCCACTGCGATTTTTGTAATCCATTTTTATTAAAATGTATTAAAATCTAGCGAAAATAAATAAGTGTCTTCGTTAATTTAATGCCAGCGAAGATACGCTCCATGAAAAGAAGGCAGAAGAAGAGCAAACAGCTTTTGAACGCTACTGCTTTGATTGGGATGAAGTAGAAATAAAAAAACTAGCTTTCCTTCGCTGCATGAAATTGCACCTTAACTGTTTCATGTGTACACAAGATTCATTTTTACACGGTATAAATTTCCAATTCCAGTCACTTTTTGCAGAGACCGTACATCTCTCTAACATGTTCTTAACGCTGCAATAAATCTTGCCAAATTCCACTGAGAAAGACAAATGAGAAATACTTTACTACAACGACACATATTTTTATACGCGACATCGTCGTCATTGTTGTTAACCGACTAGACCAGCGTCATCGCAAGCTGCGACTCACTTTGGGAGATGAGAGATATTTCACGCGTTGGTCCGTGGATCGCTCCATGGCGATGAAAGACACGGTAAGGAACGACGCTCTCAGAGCTTTACATTCCTGTGCTCGGTTAACACTCGCCACGCGCGATTCCTCGGCTTCCATTTACGTCCGGGATTATAATACATTAGCGAGATGAGCGGCGAGCAGATTCGTCGGATTTGACGCCGTGGCAAAATTGTCGCCGAGTACTTCTACCCGACGGGCGTAAACGCACGGTTCCAAGGTTTCCACGTTTAAAGCGGTTGCACACCGCCGAATCTAACTCGTGCTGAGCAAGTGTGCCAGTTGTTTGACGAGCACGTCGCGAGTTTCCCTCACCACAGCTTGTTAACCAAATAAGCTAATAGACGTAAACATATTAGCCGCGCAAAGTTGCCAAACTGATTTGGAAATGCAAATTTCTAAATGGATGTAATATACGAATCTTTCTCTTTCATATCATAACATGATACGTACGCTACGTGTATATTTCGTGATATGTAACATTTGTTTTATTTAAGAATGAATAAAATCTTTTAGGATAATTTTTCACTTTTAATTTATTTATATATCTATCTCATAATGTAATAGCTGTGAGTAAAATATATTGTTTTCGATAGCTATATGTTTGATAGTTTATTCAGAAGATTCTTAAAGTTAACAAATAATTAATTATTGAGGTATAATTTGTTTGTTCTCTTAATTATAATGCGTTTATAGTTGTCCCCCAATTTCCAATTTAATTAAATCTGTACTGTTTTATGATGAATCTATTTAAGAAGAATCTATTTAATCTAATTAAATCATGTATTTATATAATACATTTATACATTATCAAAAATTTAAATTAGCAGTTAATTGGAAGACTCAATTTCGAATTACTCTGCGTGAATAAAAATTATCGTTCATAGAGAGCAGACATTTTAACGGGCTGTATCATTTCGTTTGAAAAACATTAGAAAAGAATCGTAGATTAATCGAGCAATGGCGAGTCAAACGAGAGAACAGAGACGGAAACGATAGAACAATAGACTTTAACGGAGCTATGACAATTAAGATAAAAGTTTTCAGTTTCCCTTTCGTGGAAGTAGAATCGATACTTTCCTCGTTTAGATGAAAGTCTTGCGTCCAACCTCTTTTCTCCGCCCCAATCTTATCGCGTTCCGCTCGTAATTAAGAAAGTCTTCGAAGGAGTTGCCAAAGTCCAGAACGATCTTTCTTCATCGCGAGCTTTTCCTCTGTCGGATGACGTAAAAAAATCGAATGTAACGAATGACAATCGCGAACCGCTTAAATTCGACCCAAAGCCCTTATCGCCAAAACTCGTTCTACACGATTAACGCCTGATTTTGATCAATTTTTCCGACCATAACTTCTCATATAATCATTTGTAAAAATAATAAAATTCCAGTTGATACTCAAAAGTATATTATTACATTATACAAACATAAAATATATATGAAGTAAAAATAATAATTATACTTTTCAAGAAACCATTGGGATTTTTATCTCGATAAAGTATACTATTTTGTTAAAAATAAATTTAAAAAATCAACATATGACAAAGAAATATAATATAAAGAAGAGAAGATATTTTAATTTATAAAATAATGTGAGAGAATTCACACATTATTTTAACTTTACACACACACACACACACAGACAGACAGACAGAATGACCTCGTAATTTAAAGTTTCATATTGAATAATGTGACGACTACTAAAAGATATCTATGCTATCAAAAATAATAAACGCCATAGTCAATTTTTGTGAAAGAGACCATCGATGAATTGATAGCCTCGTAGTGGCGCGATTTTCAATTTCAACGCATTCGCTATAGAAAATAGGAAACAAGCATATCTATTGCACGCGAGTTTACTCAGGAGATAGACCGTTAGTACATATACCTACACGTAGCGCCTCGATTAAATTGACTCGGGCAAACCACTACCTGGATCGACGAAATATGGCCTAATATCGAGGCCGGCATCGAGGGATGGTAGATATATTCTCCGGTAGACATGGTCGTATCGACGATTGGTAGCATTGCGTATGCTATTTCGTAATTCATGAACGGAGCACGCAGCTTCGCGCAAAAGCTCACTAAGTTTATGCATAATACACGGAAATTGTACGCGTTTCAATAACACGTGTACGAAATTATTGCATTTAAATATGAAACACAAATGAATAATTGTTACGTACATTTAATTTTAGCGCTGTCGTGCACAGACAATTTTTTCGCGTTTATAGTTGGTATTATTTATAAATCATTCATAACGTACCGCTAATAATATAATCGTATAATACATAGAAACTAATGCATTTTTTTTATTTTTAACGGTTAATTCGATTGTGCTCTTAAAAGGATTGATATAGGTACCCCGTAAAATTTTTTATATTTATCTAATATATTTAAATGTCTTCATTATAAAACAATTTTAGTGACTATTTTCTTCTAATTGATTTGTCGATTTTTCAACTTTCTCCTACAATTCCTTTGTTTTTTAAAATTTTTATTCCTCTTGACTCTGAGGAGAAACGATAATATAAATATAAAATATCAATGCATCGAACTATAGGAAAATAAACAAATAGGTTTTTATTTTTTTTTCCTTCCCCTATGGAAAAAATCATCCGAGAGCAGCGATGCGTGTGTGGGACAATCTATTAAAAGCAATCTTTAAAAATATCCGTCTTTTACATATAACTTTATACGTGACAAAAGAGAAGTCATTTACAGCACAGCTGCTACAAATCGCAAACGATTACGTATACGGATCGAGTCGTGATATAGAAGGTCGGTGGATCTACGTTGCCCAGTTGAAATAGGTTACAATCGTAGAAGAGCACCGATGTTCTGTCCGACACTGAATTGTGCCGTTTGATATCGCAATGCTGAGTTCCAGGCACGTTCTTCGTACAAAACGTTATTTCGTACGTGGGAAGTACCGACTATAAAACTGCCACAATATCTCAGAATAGGAAACAGGTCTCTTTCCGTTGGACAGGAAGCTGTTGAACCTCAATTTGCTCTGTACGAACAGTACGGTTTGACTTGCGATTGTTAGATAGTTTTAAGAACAATCGTATTTTTGAATGTCTATATTTCCTGTTTATAAAATGTCATAAAATACGCGAATAATTTTGTATAAATCAATAAAATATATGGTATCTGTTAACGTAATAAAATTTAATTAAATAATAACAAATTATAATAAAAATGTTATTTTAAAATATATGATTATATAATAAATCTCATAAACTTCTCATAAATAGTAAATCAATTTTGTTTCTTATAATCTTTTTATTGTATTCTTTTTTATTTTATAACTTATTCGTTTCACTTGTGTATAAGATATTCGTTTTTTCTCTTCCTGAGTTATTCATCGATTTACTTCAACAAGGTTTTTATTTGAAGCATCGCACTGAGTAAATTCGTGAAATCTAGTTTGCTGGATAGTAGTTTAGAGCACCGACCAAGTAGAGGATACCAAGTACCTTGTCCTGTTATTAAGAGGACAAGCGACCGTCTCGCATGTCGATCGACCATCGGCCGAATCACCGTCACAGCTGTCTGCATCGCGGCGATATGGCCGGTTCTCGTGATATCGTATTCCTTCCTCGACACGAATTGCGCAACAAAATTACCACTCGAAATTGGAATTATCCTAGAATTACCATTGCCCCTGGGGTGATCGCGGGATTGTCTGTGTATCGATGTGTACGGAAGCGAAAGCAGTGCCTCCACTAACGGCCCCGCAGCACGCACAGGTTTTCGCGGACTTCCTCGTTCGTCGACGGCCCGGATAAGCGCCAAACGTTTTGTATTCAACGCGCCGCAACGGCCGTGTTCGCGTTTAGCTACAGAGAAAGAAGCCAACAAGAAAACGTGTCGCGCACCGCAATGCAATTTTGGACAACGGACGAAACAAGAGACCACCTGGGGAAATACGCAAATTAATGGGCAAGTCACTGTTCATTTGTGAACAATGCAGCCGACGCGATTAATCTTCCATGAATCAAATTTCATTTATGAAATTGTTCATTGCTAATACTTAAAGTTGTATAATTAATAAGTAATGATATACTTATTTTAAATTATCTTAATAAAATATAAACTAAACTGGCATTTAGAAATACAGCAATTACAAATAATATTATACAGAATTCTACTTGTCCAACATTTTGTTTCTTGTCAACAATAAAATTTCATGAGACTGGAAATCGTCATCCAATGATATATTTATACGCGTTTCGCCTTTACAAATTGTTAATAACGTTACCTAAATTTTGTTTACTGTTAAATTACGCGCAATCGGTTTTGATTATCGCTCTTTCGGCTTAATTTGTACGAAATAAATTCATCGAGGTATTCAGCTACAACGCCCTCTCAATAGATATTTGATCATAAAAAATTCGTATTGGAATTGTGTAACAGAATAGCCGCTTAATGAATCTCCAATATCAGCATTTTGATTTCCATCGATTTCACAAAATTTCGATAAATGCCAATAGATATTTTAGCAATTCTATAATTACCCACAATGTGAAAATACAGACAATTGTCTTTTCTCTCTTTGAGTATATTTTAAACTTTCTTTACGTTTAAATTCATAACACATAAAAAAATATATTAAAATTTATATTAATAATTAACTCGTAAGAATTAACTGATAATTAAGCGATTGCTACAGTGTATGTAACATTTACATATGCGTGATATATTAAATCGAAATATGCACGCATATATAGATTCAGGCATAGCGATTCGTTCAAATAAGAGCCTATCAGAAGATATCGTTCAAATACTGGTGACGACTATTCCCAAATCAATTTCAACTACAATACAGGATGTCGGAAAATGAGTAAGCTCTCACGTTCCCCCGACCTTGCCGGTACATTGATATCTCACTCTATCATTGATGGAATCCCCTATAGAAATCATTAGAGTGCGAAGGTAGAGAATTCTTCCTCTCGAGAAAATTGCTCGACGCGCATATATATAATTTAAAGTTAAACATGCGAAAAGAGGATATTGACATGATTGCAAAATAGAAGGTAAATTTATCAGATATAATCCTATTAAACGTAAAGCTAACAAGTATTATAAAGTACTATGTATAGTTTTAAAACATTACACGCAATGGATAATTTAATATTATATAAATGAACTTTATATGTAGCGAATTTAACGTTTTTTAATACCACAAACATTACAAAAATTGAACAATAATTCGTGTTATTAAAATAAATATTAATTAAAAACGTAAAAATTCAACTCGTAAATGTCATTCTTTTAGCCTTTAAAATTTCACAAAACTAGTTTCAAATGACTTCAAATATCAATTCTTGTAAAGTTCACTTTATACCCATATTCATTTAGCAGTTTTATAGAGAAAAACTCATAATAAAATGTTGTCAAATAAAGTTTTACACATGTTACACAATTATATTTTTCGATTGTAGACAGAAATACAATTATTAAAATAGGAATTAAAAAATATTAATCCTTCCATTTTTACTTAACATTTCATACAATAAATATTATTTCGTAGTGATTTCAAATTTTCAAATATGTTCTTAACATGTTTATAAAAGAAAAAAATTATAAAACAAAATGAGCAACAAGGAAAAACACGTAATGATAGCGAATGTTAGTTAAGTACAAATAGAGTTTAAAAATACAAAGTTTTTATTAATAATAATGTCTATTCTTTAATAATAAAGTTTCTAAAAAAAAAATATGACTATTATATGTGATACTTAATCCTTTTTATTTTCTATATGACACATTACTTTCGAAAATAAGAAAAAGATGAAAAAAAAAAGGAAAAAGTGTAATACATTTATTATTATTCATTACAAAGACAGAAAAAGTAATCATGAAAATAATGTTATGTTTATGATATCTGAAGTCCATCATGTCTCGTTTTAATAATATCAGGTTAAATGTGGTAATACGGTAAAAAGTAGTAATGGAATATCGAATTATAAACGCAGTGAATAAACAGGCACTTTTTGATGCGGATAAAATAGAAACTTTTAAAATAAGAATAATATGCAGTTTAAAGTTAACTAACTGAGAATTATTCAAACATATAATGGAGTTTGATAAAACGCACATGCATATATTTGAAAATAAGTCTGAAGAGAAATGCTTTTATATATTTAAAAATAGATGCGAAATGATGAGAAAAAGATAAGATCGGCGGACAAGTTATAACATACATTACATACATGATCGCATAATTTCAAATAAAATTATCATATATTGAAAAGTAAAGTTCAAGCATGTATATGTTATATATATATATATATATACTATTATAAAATTAATTTAATTTAAATTTTCATTTCCTTTCTACAATATATATAACCTATATATTATTTTTATCTTACTTAAATAGGATAAAAGAATATATTTTCTCGTCTTAATTACGCACGTGAAGTTTGGTACTTTGAGGGAAATACATGTACATATTGGTAAATCGTTCACACGGAGGTCAAAAACCGACTTTCATAAAAAACAGAAGAAACTAAAACCACTAATATAATTTTCCGCGTTTCTTGTAAACGCTATATCTGTAACTATGAGTCACAGAGCTTATATGCATATTTTAAGTGTATTTTTTGATCGATTGTAATTGACGTTAATTAACATTAACGGTGATGAGGTCTCAACCTCGTTTCCACCTTCTCGTCAACAGTTTGTCTTCCTCACTCCTCGTTCCTTTTCTACTCCTGTTCTACCTATAATGTGTCAGTCTTTCTTGCTAATTGCATTAAGCTTCCCTTCCTTTTAATTCGATTTAATGGCTGATCTCACAATTACTTTGTCAAGTTTCGAGGGTAGTGTCGTTCAGACTAATTTCAAAATTTCATTGCAACACTGACTTATATCAATTTGTGCTTTATTACTTCCGTCCTTTCACATAACCGACGTCCTATAATTAAAATACATACTTGGATAATATATATATATATAAATCAGTTTTCAATAAAATTTTAAAGTAAATATACCGGTTAATGGTCGCATTTTTTCGCATTCCTCGCTATGCGATGAAATATGTCGATATGACAGGGTATAAAAATGGACTCATTGTACACGCCGTATGGTTATTGGTTTTACAAACTAATTAACAAATTCCTGTTAATTAAAATTTTGCCCGCAATGACGTACGTGTGTCCTCGCAGATATTATAGACGGGGAAAAATTATCATAGCCTTGCGCGATTAATAGCTCACTGATGACCGTCTGATTAAGCTAACGATGTTGCCCGTTTTACTCTTGAATTTTTAAGCCGGAAATGTAGACTTCTGCATAACGCATTATGCACTATATGTAAGGTCCAGAGAACGAAAAATGGAGATGAAAATAAACTCTGATTAATTGATTCTCTTACGTCTTATACATTATGCAAAAGTCTATTCTTCCTTTAGTGTATATCTTTAAAGTAAGATACGTCACATGCTGTAACGTGGTCGTCTTTTGTAATACATTCGCATCGATTAAAATTATGTTGTCTGTACAGAGAAAGGAATTATAACCGTAATTTGTTGTAATGCGGTTTTCTTATCTTTAGTAACAAATCTCGGAAAAAAAACTGTTCCTCAGTGTAGTTAGCTTATTGATACATAAAATTCTCGTTTCTGTAAAGCAAGCCTATAAATAACAAACTTGCTGAAATTACTTCTGTAAAATCCAGGAATGATAGGCATTCCGACGGACAAAATTGTGTTTTAAAGTTTTTAATTACAACAGACATACATTTTATAGTAATTTCACTACACACTTGCCCATTTCTAGCGTCAATGAAAAGTGCGAATATCGTTTTTCACGAATACGTTCGACCGCTCTCACGATACCCTCGGCATTTAATAGCATTTCAAGAGGACGAGTAAGTGAAGTACCTTTGGCACGATTGCCTTTAACCGGAATTACTTTATTGGTGGTTTCAGCCGCGAGCTACAATCGAGAACGAACGAACGGACGATCGTACGAACGCGAGAGCTAACCAGGCTCTCCTTCCCCCTCCATCGAATTCCATCGTAGACGTCAATTCGAACCATCCCTTTTTCCTGAAAATTCAATTAAAATAGACCGTTTGGTCGTTGAGATTGGCCGAATAGGGACGAATCGAATAAGAATAGACAATACATCTACTGGCTTAGGCGCTCGCCTCTTCTATTTAGGCGAAATACCTATATAATAGAAAAATCTGAGCTTTCTAGATATTATTAATCATATCTCTAGCGTGACACAAATCGATAAAAATCAATAAATGATAGGCAGAAATTAAGACATATATAATTGTTCTCAGTTTCTTTTGTAATGTCGATATTTCACAAATTCGACAACAGAAAGTGTAACCTATGTATTCTTCAAGTCACGTTGACTTTTGGTAAAAATACGAAAACCCATTTGATATCCAAGGAAAAGAAGGAGAAAGGCTCAAGACGCAAACCTTGTAGAAACTTTCACAACGCGAAACGAAAATTGCACGGTAGCTGAAACGTCTACGGTGCGCGGGCTGAAAGCTCCCGTCGAGATAACTCATCCCGCTTCACTTTACCTTTCGTCCGCCTGTCCTTAACCATCCTTTACGCCTGATCGAACTCACCGCTCGCCCTCGAACTCCGAGAATGAGTCCGCGAACTCTCAGAATCAGATATTTCGTTGCGTTACGCACTTGACTGACGGCCTTCCTTGCGCTAGAACACCTTTTTCCTTTTTCTCCACTCGGCACTCTCCGTTCATGCGATTATCCACTTTGTGAGTCCTCCGGGCAGGGAAAACCTGCCATCGTTGGTGCGAAAAGTTAGCCGGGAATTATTTCGTCAGTTGTATTTTCGACGAAAGTTCTCGTCTCGCGGACGAATCCCAGACGAAACCCACGGATTTGCGCGAACAAATGTGCTCATTCGCGAGGAGATATAGGAGGTATGAGCTAACGGAAATAATGACGTGCACTAATTCGCTGCTAGTTAATACCCTCTGCGTGACGTATGAATATCACGTATTGATATTACGATCGTACACGTTTGTGGATAACAACGACATGAGACACGTATAATTAATAAATATATTAATTATCTCGTGTTAGTGTTAAAATACAGCAAGCAATACATTGCGCTTATAAGATCAATATGTATCCTTTTTTTCATAATAATAACGTTTCCAACAAAAATGCATATCACAAAATCAATTCCCCGAGCTCGTTTAGCTCGTTTATGAAATTTTTCAAAAATGTTTGTTTTAGCCGGCGAATAGCACACATTTTCGTGCAATGGATATATTCGATTTTTAAGCAATAAAATACTTTTATGTAAATTTAGAGATAGCCTTTTCAGCAACAGCGTTAAATGTTATTTAAAATTTGTATTTTGCTTCACAACACACAAAGGAATATTAATTCCTGCATAACAATATAAAAAAAAAATTGTAAATTATATAAATTATAACAAAATAATTATATTAATTATATAAATTATATAATTATATTATTATATAAATTTTCTTAACCGCACTCTTTGATTATTAAAATTAAAAACTCGTGTTAATGACAAGAGTCTCGCTTTTTTAGACTATTTTTCACATCATTTATTTTACAGTCACCACGAAGAGAAGACGCTCAATAACGGGAGAATCGTGAGGAAGTTGCCCACTATCACCTCTTTCTGAAACTGTTGTTCCAAGCGTGATATATGTTGTATCGGCGAGTGTCTCCGCGAGCGAGATGAATGAGCCAATTTTCCAAGGCTTAAGTTAGAGACAATATTGCAAGGACAGGCCATACGCTCCGCACTCTCCGTGCTTTAAACTCAACAAGACAGGGTAGGACAAGGTTGAGGGCTAAACTTTCCATCGCCTTGGACGCGTAGTGGCGTTTAAACGCGCCTCTCCGTGCGGCCGCATTATCTCTTTATCCATGCCATACGCATACCGCGTTGCGGCAGTATGCATCCGTGCAACGTACATTTCACCGGGTGCTCGCTCTCGTCCGGTGCGGATGAAACGCAGAGCCGCCTCGAGGGGACGGGGATGAAGAGCGTGGGATAATATTATGGTTTCATTGGTGCACCTGAGTCGCGTTACCGTTGCGCGCCTCTCTCTCTCTCTCTCTCTCTCTCTCTCTCTCTCTCTCTCTCTCTCTCTCTCCTGCTTCGCCAATTTGTCTAGTTTGCACTCTCGAGGATCTTTATTTCAGATTTATTCGCCACTTGAGACCTGTACGCTAGGACAACGTACCGCGAGATGTTGCATGATGATGACGTTCATTCTCGTTGTCTGAAAATACGCGATCGATTTATGCACACACAAAAAATAATCTTTATGAAAATCAACGCATTTTAATTTTAACAATATGTAACGAATAAATTCTTGAAATATCTGAAAAATATCTGGGTAAGTAATAATCAATAATCGGATGCAGCAAGGAAGATGTTGAAGTTGGAGGCAATGACAGCTGGCTTTCATCGACGCATAATTATTACCACTGCGCTTTCAAGGATCGTAGAAGTGAGCTGTGTTATCCAAATCCGTGTACCTAGAGCTCGCATTTATCAAAGATGTGACGTTTCAACTGTACAGATTAAATGGGGCTAGATGTTGCATCTTTGATAAATGTGTGTTCGGAATACGAGCCACTGTCACAGGTTGACCAGATTGCATCCCGGAGGATTTATTCGCGATCATATAGCATTGGCACAAAATCGCTGACGATATGAAGGAAAACGAGATAACTGCGATAGCCAACGAACTTGCTCCATGATGGTTTAGTGCAGTTTACCAATATGGTAAATTAGGATTTGAGACAACACATCTTAAATCATATCGGATACGATAAATCGCGTAGTATCATAAAAAATTTATAATTTATATGTCTCTATATATTAGATACGATCCTAGCGCAATAATGAAGAAATAAATTAAAAGTTACACAACAAAATTTTAAATAGCTTGCAGTATTTTTCAGTTATCTATATTCCTGTATAGAATCACATTTTTACTTAACATTATTTCTGCTATTATTAAATACCAAACTACTTTATAATTTCAGTGTTGGTCGCCTATCTACAAGATTTCTCACAAGCAGTTTAAGTTTTTCGAATTTTATTTTCGGTAATAAATACCCAAAAGCCTTAGATTCACCGAGGCAAAGTAAGTTTATTCAAATCATGTGTCAAGTTAACTCTATATAAGGAGGGTCAAAAGTCAAAGTTAATTTTAACAAAGTTCTTACAATAGTTATAGGTTTTTTTATTATTATTTAATTATATCCGTTGTAAAAAGTTTATTTCAACTAAATGTAGATACTAATTTTATCATATTTTGAAATATAAGTTACATGAAGCCGCAAATAGTCATTTCCAATTAATACATAGCGATATAACCGAGCAAATTAATTATGGGCTTATACATACCGTAATTTAACTGAATCATACTCTCAATAATTCCACCATAGTAATGTGCCTAGTAACAGCAATAACAAATCGTATCGAATAAAAAACGCAAGCAATCCCGATCAATCGTTTCCATTTTTAATATTTGGAATTTGAATATCACACATATAAAACGGAATCATATCTTCGTGTATGAAACGCGAAGTATCTAGATGAAATGTGCACGGGTGATTTTGCCATTTGCCCTCTCGGTTTCATCGCGCATATTCATGATTTGGACAAACGACGTGACGTATGGCAGGCACGAGATGTATACATATATTTTTAACGGAATTAAACGGCGCGCCTGGCGATTTATCGGCGATAAATGATCGGAGTGCACCAGTTGAGGATTTATCAGTAATCCGCTTCGCGGACGAAGCGGACATCTCCCCTAACGGAGTCGGACCTTGTCCGGTGTCCCTGTCCCGCGATTGCCGAAACGCTTTCCCTTTCCACGATCCGATTTCGCCGGCTATCGGGAAGCGTCTCTTTCCACTTTGTCCTTAGTGATTGCGCAGGGATGAACGAGATGAAGAGCATCGGATAATATTATGGTTTCATCGCAAGGCACCCGAGTCACGTTACTCAAGGTGTTTCCTAGTCCGCAGGTGCGCCGCGTTTTGTTCCGCCACTCGGCCAGATTGCACCCTCAAGGATTTATCCGGGATCCGATTCCAACTCTTTCGCAAGGATGTATTCCACCTCCATGATTATTTCGCTTCGACTTTAGAAATACATCTCGCGCTCATGCTCGCATATCTCTTTCTTAGAAATATACGAGTGATCTAGCTCTCATGCGGTTGAAAAAAAAATGTCAAGAAAGAAAAAAGCAGGAATGGAAATCAAAGAAAGAATTTTATCGATGCCTGTGAATCTCTGTAAATATTATCCAAGACGTATCGTATTTGGCATTAAGAGCACTTCCGATATAGGATCGGTGCGGAACTTTGCGTTATCTAAAGCGGCGTCTGAGATTTTAAGGCGTAAAACTTAAGCTTTAAGCCGTAAGAAATTCACTATTGCAATTATAGTTGATTATTCTCCTCTGCGCATTCGACTGTAATTGATCAATTTCTTATGGCTTAAACTTAACCCTTACCACACTATAATATGGGTAACTAGTGACCGAGCGATTCCTGTGCGTGCAAGTTTCTTTGAGTCTTTCGGTAATTATAAATTATACTATATTTTATTATTTTCCAAAATAAAGAGTCAATATTTATTCTAGACAGTTGAAAGTATGTTGGTGAATTTTTATAGATTTTTAAAATTATTTTGAAGAGATGAAAAAACGAAGAGATTCTAGTGACCCTTGATAGTATGGATGAGGCACCAAATTTTACGTAGTACGGTAAGGGTTAAGGTTTACACCTTCAAATCTCATTGTAAACGACGCTTTATGCCCTTAATGTTCTCATATCTCATCGTATATACGGCATGCATTGCAATATGCGGAGATTATCATACCCTATACAGACGCAAAATGCGAAGACAAGGAGTTAGCAATAAGGTAGTGTTATGGTTTCGCTGAATCACTCGAGTCACGTTACCAGCTGCTTCCGGAACCACAGGGAGCTTTGTTTCACGGCTTCGTTGGATTGCGCCCGCAAGGACTTATCTCGTTGATCTGCTTCTTCCTTTTGCCGCCTAGAGATATTTCCTCCTTATTCCTTCGATAATTCTTTTGTCTCTTTCCTTTTTATTCTTCTCTCGCTTCCCTTCTCTCGTATCTCGTGCACCGTTCGACTTTATTCGCACCGCGAATGACTCCGCGGTATCCGTCGCGAGTTACTCTCAGCTCGTTTATATTACAGCGAATCAGCGCTGGAGATGCGGTTCACTTCTCGTACCTCTTGGAAACGTGACTGGTGTATTCGCCAATGAAATATAGATTCACCGAGGAAAAAGATGTAGATCGACAAATTGTAATATTAACATGCCGCTACTAAAATTCACAATAGTTTATATTAAACATAAGTACAAATACAATCGAATAAAGCAAAAACGAAGGGTTATCAACCTTTCCATATATTAAACAAGTAATTTTGTAAACAAATATATAATTTAAATATTAAACATATATTAAAACTTCATTAAAAAGTCTAATAAAATAGCATGTTTTTGTAAATTATTAACATACAATTTACATACATAATTTTAATATTATTATATGAAATAATATTAAACAGGCTATACGAAGGGATGCTTATCGGTAATCATAAATAAACCGTCATTAAACATGCGAGAATTCAAGGTCTAAAATTAACTGCATTTATGCTATCACACCGGCAGTCATTAGCAATCTTGAAGCGTATGCCGAATACCATAACAATAACACATGTCGCGATAGCATGTGGGAACGCGAAGAATTTCTGAATATATACATAATGAGCACTTCCTCTCCCAAGCGCGCGCGTCTTCTTAACATTCCACAAGTCTGTTTTACGAGCTGCGGTTACCGGCGGAGTTTTTCCAGAATTGTCAAGTCCGTTCACGTAGAACTCGATTTATTTCTCCCGTGTAATCGAGTCGCGGCTGCTACGCGCATGTAAAAGACGAACGCGGATGCCCGGGTTGTATTGGTGGAGGAAGCCGCGTTCCGCGGAGGTAACGGGAGAGCCAAGAGCGCAGGAGCGCCAAGGTAGACCGAGATTGGACGTATGTCTATGCGTACGTGTTCGTTCCTCTTTATGAAAGGCAAGTAGCTAAACCGCTTTCGATTTGTAATCCGGACAGAGACGCATTCGCGTCTAGATTTACAGACGGCGTATGTTCCAGGCGGTGCACGAGGAAAAGAGAGGAAGGAAGAGAAAAAGGTGCTCCTCTCGCTCTCTGATAAAGAACGAAAGGAATAACTAGAGAGAAAAAGAGAAGGAGAAAGAATGCGGGGGTGCAGAGAGGGGAAAGAGGGATGGGAACGAATCGCCATGGTATTCCGATTCAAAGGAGCAATAACGGCGAATCCGATCTGCTTTCCAGCTTCCCTTTTGGTCGGTGGTGTTCCGACCACCCTTTTTGCCACCGTCAACCACGTCGCTATCCTGCACGCTTATCGGGTGAAATATCGGCCGGGCGTATACGCAGACGTATACGTGCGTACGTATGGATAACAAATTCCGCGTCTACACACCTCGTTACGCGGCGCGTTTCTCTGCGTATCCGACTGCAATCCATCGCGTAAATGCAGCATCGTTACTACTCCATCCTTTCGCCGTCTAGTCCTTCTCTCATCGTCGTTTTACGCGGCCACGCCGACGTTTGTTTAACACACACCTATATTTGCCGGCGCCTGCTTGTAGGTACGCAAATTAAAATCTCGAAATTCCTTGCCGTGTTCTCGTGTTCGCGAACGATAGATGTATCGGATGGTACATCTCGCGTAGACACGAAGTGCTCGCAATGCAAGTGAAAATAATCGACAGACGTGATGTTGCGATCGCTTTCGCGGTGTTTCTTTCTACTTTTATTGGATACTATACACATAGACTACATAGACATAGCTAGTATAAAATCGTACAGACCAATGAGAGCATGTTATGTAAATCGATATGACGATTTATGGATGTTCATTGATCCAGACGGTCTTATGCCATGCTATACTATTCTTATCGCATTTTGTATGCTATTACCCTTAATTTGCTTCCAATTTTCGAGTGATAGCGTATACTATTATACTCCATAACAATGTATCGTAAAATCAGATATTAATGATAGAATTATGTTCAGATACAATTATGTTCATTTATGTCAAATTCATTTATTTTAACGAAAATTTTAAACAAATTGTTATTATCTTTTATTATTGTAATAATTAATTGAAAAATAAGTGTTCAATATATTTAATGATACTCTTTTTACGTCCTCCAAATTTTCAACAATAAATAACTTCATAATTATCACATATTTAGGAAAAGAATCTGTGTCCCGTGAGATTAATATTTCGACATAATGAGATTATTAATGAGCATAAATATTATCGATGCACTTTTCGGAAATTTATTGGACATATAAAAATTAATATTCATGAATGTGAAAACACGGTAATAATAAATAATAATTATTTATTCAACTCAGGTTTTATCACGTTGCCTGATATGCCTGAAATTCGATTAGTCTTAATTTCGAAATTTCAGATACATTTCAATCGTTATTAAACTGTAACTATGTTCGTAAATTTGAATATACATAAAATCTTTTTCCAATGCACATTCTCGCTCTTCGATTAGCATTGAAATATTTTTTAACTCGCCTCTGTAAAATTACATTTTTATCCAGTCATAAAAACAATAAAACTCTGAATACTCGCCCGATAAAACAAGCATGGTGCTCTTGTTGTCGCATTTTGTACAAAAATTAAACGCAATCTGCTGATTTAATAACTAATAGTAATAAATATAACAGTCAGTTTCCAACACATATATTTTTCACATATTTTTTTAAGAGTTGATTCATTATACTTTTAGTAATTACCGTAATGTCGATATGTTTTCGTGAAGAACAAAAAATTGTCGATCCATTTATCCGGTCATTTAATTGTCTTAAAATATAACAATATTTACTATCATATATTATGTTTCAATTTTGAAGATCAATTAAATTAAATTTAACTTGCCTTAATCGACTGGGCAAGATGAATATCGCACCCGTTAATTAAATTACTCTAAAGGTATGTAAGTGCAACGGTGCAAAGTTCGTAATAGGAGCCATGACGCAATTAACACTCTCCTGTACAGAAAGGCAAATGCATTCTCCATGCTACGTCGAGACTTTTCATCATCTTCGCGTCTCATTCCCTGAAAAATATAGTGAACTACGCTTCTCATTAAAACCGCGCGTGTGCACGCAAGCGCGTAAGTATCGTTCGGAAATACCGATTTATTCAGGTGAAGGTAACGCGAGGAGGAAAGGAGCGTAAAAAGGGATGCGTACGATGTAAAATCCTGGGCGAGAAAAGCGAAGAAAAGAACGAAGCTTTCGTTTAACGAAGAAATAGATGCACGAAACGCGAATGTCACATGTCGGAAATCGGGTAATCAAAGTCGTGCACGTATAAATGCGATGAAAGCAACGGGTAAGTAAGCTTCTCGTTCAATGAATTGGCTTTTCCTTTTCTCCTTGAATATCACGCAAGTCTCTTTCAGTGTTCTTTCTCATAAAACGATATCGCAGTTTAATAGAATCGATAATGCGATTCTTTTTCTTCAAGAAAATGATATAATTAACGGATAACGTAGCGCAAATTTAAAACCGAAAAAACCAATTGTCTTTTAGAGATACTTAATACTTACGAAATTCAATAAATATCTTTAAAGTTACATAAAAAAATTAGCACAGAACAGCATAAATATCCAGATCAGTTTGATATAAATACTGATATAAAATGCAATTATATTTTCTTTAAAAAGCTTTTTTTAAAAATCTCCATCAAAATTATTACACCTACCCGTTTTGATTATTGGGCAGATACAATACCTACGTTAATTGTTGCATCAAGAAGTGTGCAAGAGACTAAAGGATGTAACATTCCTGACATACTCATATTCTCTACTAGCTCGATAGTTTACTCTCAAGTATCGACATGAAACTAACATGAAGGAAGTATCGAACGTCGAAAGCAGTCAGTATTGGAAGTAAACTATCCCCAACCGCGACGGCGCGGCGGGGGTGTCAGCTCTTTCTTCATCCTGACGAAAATTCCATCCGTGCACATTCGATCGCTGGATTGTCAGTAGGTGTGTATGTACAAGCGTGCCTTAATCACCAACCTGATTTACGACCCACGATCATGCGAGGCGATCGAACAAGCGCGCGTGTCTCGTGCGAGTATATCCCGCAGCGCTTCATTTTTCAATGAAGTCTACAACGAACGGCATCGTTCTCTTAATCTTCCGAAGAAAAAGAAGTGAAGTACAATCGAGAAAATTATCTAATAACGAAACGGAATTCCGTGATTTCTCGATCTTCCAGATTCAAGCATCGCGATTGTTACAAAAATATCTAAGAGATATTCAATTTTTATCTAATAGTACAAATCTACGATTATTAATCAATATTAGAACCGTCGAGAACTGCTAGAACTGTTGAAGGTGCAAATTGCATTCGAAAGTGTGCAAAAAGTTAAAAATTCGACGTAATATTCCCGACATACTCGTATTTTCTACTCAGTTTAGTTTATTTCCAATCGACATGTAATTAACATGAAGGATAAAATATCAAACACCGAAAGTCAGTACAGAAAAATAAACTAATTTTCTACCCTTATTTTCGGTTAATAACAATTTATTTTGCTATTATTTATATTATTTGCATTATATTCACATATTTCCAATATTTTATTTTATAATGTATATTTAATATAAAATAAAAAAAAATAAATTTAATATAAAATAAAAAAATATAAATTTAATATAAAATAAAAAAAAATTGAAACGATTAGTAAAGCCGAAATGACACCATCGACGGTTCTACTGTTGAATTACATATCGAAAACAACGCGTTTCAAGAACAATCGAATTAATGCGACTCGCCCTTTCGATCAACGAATTTGTATTAACGTGACTTACGGGAGAGGAGGCATGTCGAGAGACACGACGGAAAGGGGCAACGACAATAGTACCATGAAATGACCGCCCCCTTTAAATGACCGTTGGCCTGTGGCGGAGTTATTCGCACACAAAGATCCACGAACAAGGGGAGGGAAGCCAGTTTGCATCCCCATTTGCAAAGTCCAGCATGGTCCGGACTACCCGTTTCAACGCATCGTTGGCCGCTATGAGCCACCCTCACGCGGAGACTATAAACAAAACTAGGAACGACATACACGACTCGGCCTTTTCCTCCTCCTGTCGTGTATCCTCCTCCTAGTCGCCACTACGCCACGAGTCGTAAAGCGGAGACTGGGAGCAAAAAAAAAAAAAGAATGGATAGCACAGGAGTCCGTACCACTTCAAGTAACGTGGTTTTGTCCCCATCGTTTGCTCTTTACTACTCCACGGTCTCATCGCTTGTATCTGCGCCCTCTTTTCTTTCTGCATTCTCTCCACGTTTAGCTAACGTCCTTTCTGTCTTTCTTTTTCTCTCTGCCCCCTCTCCCCCCCCCTCTTCCTCTTTCTTTCTCTTTTTCTTCTTTCTTCTATATTCGTGATTCTCTATAGCTCACTCGAAAACAAGAAATGTATGCTAAACTTATGCAGCTTCCGCGATAAATTTGCATACCAGATACTAGGTATTCGTAACCGTGGAATAGAGCAAGCTGCGCAACCACGATAACACCAGACCGTAGGTAAGATACGTTACGCCGGGTGCTATGCGGACGCACATACGTGCACTTACACACGACTGATCCTGCGACGTCGAACGTATAGACTTCTGTTTCAGCATGTTGTTTCCTCCTCGCTCCGTCAGATTCTATTCGCCGGCAGTTTAAGGCTCCCCCGTGTCAGAGGATCAGTATCGACATCGTTGGAGATACATCCTCTCTACAGTCTCTCTTTCTGTAACGCGTCTCAAAAGCGCACTCGAACGGACAAGGATACGTGTCGGAATGGTACACAATGGTGCACGTCGTCCAGTGAAGAGAGCTGCTGCTACATTGCAGCTACAGGATTCGGGAAGCTCCACTGAATAAAGATTTACAGTGAACAGATGACCGCGCCAAGGAATGTTACATCCAAGTGTTGCGCATCTAAAGATGTGACCCCGCAATAAATGTAAATAGGAATTCTTTAGTTATAGCGTTCGCGAATAAAAGTATATTTAGGGAAATAGTTAAAATTATGAGAAGATTTCAAAAATTAATATAAATAAAGAGAGACGTCATAAATTTTATGTGCTAGAGCTTTTCATTCCTATCGCTTTCATAAAAATTTAACGAAAATATTCCAAAATTAACGTAGACGACGATAGGGGAGAGTGGTCTAAATCAGACCGTGTTCCAAATAGGACCTTTTTAATTTAAATGAGTATGGAGCAGATTTGCGTACTATTTATAATGTAAAGTCCTTATAAGACACCGAACATGTGATAGCAGTTTGAAATAGACGCAAATATGTATTTTCAACCACCGTGAGAACATTTTTTTAAAAAAGAAAATCCTTGTAAATCATTATTTAAAAGGTGTTAAAAATTTGAAAAGTAATTGATTTAAGATAATTAAAGAGCGTAGAATTAAAAAATATCAAGCATTTTGTGATCATTTTTGCGGTTTATTGTAAAATTTGTTCCAAAGTCCGAAAGGACTCGTGTCCAAATCGGACAGTACAGTGAATAACTTATAAGCCTGGTTATAGTACTGGTGATCGGCTGACCAGATCTGGTCCAAACAATTAAATCAGTAAAATATCATGAGTCATCAGACTCAGATTAGTTGAGTGAAACCAATGGTTCCCAATCGGACCGGAAAAAGCGTTTTTACATTTTCCATTATAGTTCAACACAGGTGAGAGATACGTCAAAATGATCTAAAACAAAAATGAAGGAAATTAAATGATCTTTCCAATGGCACCTTCGATTTTACGGTTGGACTTTATTTACGCCTTACAGAGAGCAAAAACTGCAAATAGATCCGATTTAGACCACTCTCCCCTATATATACACTCTCTAAATCTGAATCAGTGGATAATCATATCAGTGCCTGGTAATTGATAATCATCAGTGAAAGAAATGTGAGATCCGTAACCTATCTAATCTTTATTATGTGACCTAACTAATCTTATTTTAGTGCTTAAATTCAATGAATATGGTATTGGAAGATTGAAGTTAACGTGCAAATATCAATAATTTAATTATATAATGCTCAAACATTCTTCCTTTTTTAGTTCACTCATTTAGAAATCATATACGTTAATTTTTGGACATTATATATAAAAGGTCGACTTATAAACGATATCAACGGAAAAAAATGTTAATTCGAGAAGCACCAGAATCAAAGTACTAGACTAAATGGGGTCGCACGAGCGTATACATACGTCAACGATTTCTATGGTTTCGAGGGAGATATTTTCCCACTGTGTAACACTGGCGATGTTGCGAAGCAAAAGTTGGCAGGATTTATGAGGCCGGAAAACGGTACGCGTACCATGTTCCAGTAGAAATCGGAATGAAAAGTTTCCTAGGTTTTCCGACCTCCTTCGATATTTCCGCTAACCACCTGAAGCCGGCCATAAAAATGGGTTGCGAGATTCCGTCAGTGATAAATTACACGTGAAAGAATTATTCTGACTTATCACAAGTCTTACAATAACATCAAAGAATTTATCTCGTGAGTTTGCAGTTATATAAGTAGGTAATATGTTTAAGAATAGGAATGTGCACATTCAGAAAATCTATATATTCGTTATGTCGTCGAACGAACGTCAAAAGTACATAGAAAATTATTTCATTATACGATTATGCTTTCTTTATACGCATTTCCTGCTTTAATAATAAGAAACGTATAAATAAATCTGGGAAATTAAAACAAATTTCTCGACAACTTAAGCACTTTTGCGGATTATCACGCCGTTGCAGCAATTCATTGTAAAAGTTCAAGAGAATAAATAGAATATAAATCATGTCTCATACACATACCAGACAAGTGCAAACGTCACGAACGCTTAACATTTATTACATCACTGCAAATTTTGCGTTCCATTTATCACAAGCAGAAAAGCTGCCGCCGTTTCAACGCCGGAATATTGCGGTATACGAATATTGCGGTGTGCGTGTGCGCATAAATGAAATTCGATTCGTATTTATCTCATTTATGTCGTTTCACTCGCAACGAAAAATCAGGAGTAATAGGTAACTCGTTTGCGCTCGGCTATTCGACGATGCGATCGTTTTCTACCCCCATTTTTTTTTTTTTTTGGTTTCGTCGGTATCAGACTGATACGACAACGCGCGTATTTCCGCAGTTAAAAAGAACCGCCATGAGGGGAACATTTTATGAGTGCGATACTGCTTCGTTAGTATCATCCACCGTAGATATCGGTGACTGTCGTGTGCGGTCGGTTGCGGGGGAAGTTCGATACCGTACAGAATATACGATAATGGTGCACGGAACAAGCGGCAGCGAGCGTAAGCGGGTAGATTGGGCGAGTTCTCTCTCGCGAGTATTCGATTGTCACCAAGTTTTGCTGTTATTTCGTCAATGGCCGCATTACGTTGGGTCGATAGCGCATGGACTATCGTGGTTGGTATAGCGCGACTACTTAGATTGCAATTTAATAGCTGGCTGATCGCACCTGAGCCATGCCTTTACACTTGAAACAGGGACTTTATTACCTCCTATAAATGAAATAAAGCAACATATAATTAATAACACAGGCACATTGTGCAGATAAATTTAATATAATAAGATATACGATATTTTAATTTAATATAATATATAAAATATTATCGGTCAATACATGGTTCGTCAGATCTTGAATATGATAATTATAAAATGAAGAAAATCAAGATATAACAAATAGCAAAAGAGCATAATGTTATAATAATATTCAAAACAACTTAAATCGTGAAATGATTGAAGTTGGTGTAGATCAAAGTGTAAAAATTTATTTCCCGCAATAACATTTAATGTTAAGAATATTTTTATATTATGTACAAGCTTGAAGTATGCCTCGTTAATAATTACTATTGTGCAATAAAAATATAAATTAAAGGTAGCTTTTTTATGGTATTGTAATTATTTTTTTAATATAATTCCTGTAATGTATGGCCAATAATAAATGAAACGATATAAAATGTCTAGTTAAGTTACTTTCCCAGCGCAAAAAATTGCAATGATATGCATATGTATGTAAACGAATCAAAATTTATCTAGAAATATTACGTTTTAAATTTTACGTGCACATGTCTCTGTTGGCACAATCGATACATGCGCCTCGTTATTCTTACGAGTATATGGAGCATACAGAAATCCTGTTGAATCCAGGAGCGTTCTATTATTCCGCCGTATCGAACGACGAGAAATAACAAAATGTGTCGCGTGAATTGCACGACTCGACGAAGAATTGTAGAAAACGGGGCAAGTGAGTAGCAGGTGGCGAAGAAGATCGGGGCCGATCCAGTTTGTCCTACTGTTCCTGATATAACATCTCTCTAAACGTAAACCGGCACATTTCTAGACTTCGAGGATAGAATTTTTCATTCGTATTTTCCCTCTCAGTGCTTTGCCAAATCCCGCCCTCGTGTAAGATAGGAAGAAATCACATTTATTGTTCATGTAAAATGAGATAAGCCGATGTCACATCTGGTTGGTACGATTAGGAAAAGTAAAAGCTACGTACAACTTTGCGAATAAAGAAGTATATAACCGAATTTAAATATATAACAACATATAAAATATGTAATAAAATATAAAATATGTAATAACATATATATGTATAATGTGAAAAACAAAATATGCTAGATCATCTTTTTGCACGCTGGCTATTTTTATAATATCATGTTTTAAAATAAAGATATTAAATTTTTCAAAATTTTGCATTAACTTCGAGAGGACAATGAAAATACATGGTCTGACAATAAAGTTCCGGAACTACAACAATAAAAAAAAACCGACATCTCAGATAACAAAATATTGTATTTGATCTTTTATATATAGTCATCTCTCATACATTAATACATTTCATAAATTTTTAACACAATCTCAAAATTTTTTTAAAATTCGTAGTTAGAATGTTATTCAGAGTTCTCGTTATATTCCTCTGAATATCCTCGCCGTCTCACTACTTCATAAAATAAAATAATAATTTGGTATAAGATATGTGTTTTTTTATTACTACAACCTGAAACTTTATTGCTAGATCATGTCATACATATATATTATTATATTAGGATAATAATTAAAAGATAATAACTGTAGATAAAATCGTACGTTTTATAATCTGGAAATTTCACTGAGCGAAATGTAAATCGACTGGTATAAAAGAAGTAAAAATAATTTGTGCCCCAAAGGACTGATATTAAATGCAAGCATCGCAGATAAGCTTGTGAGCATAATTGCGATCATGCAACGGAGTCACCACTCATTTCCCAAAGGCCGGAACCCATTTGTCAGCGAGAGCGCGTCGAACCTCTATATTCCGTTCTCCCAGCATCGCCCGCGGAACGACGAAGATTGGCAAGCTGCGATTCTGGCGCGGCAGAAGCGATTTCCATCGGACGTTACAACGAATGGGCCAATCGAAGGGAATCGATCGGATTTTGCAATCAGAGACCCGAATCGTCCGTATGGCCAGCGTACGCTCTGGCTTTATAGGAAGCAGACGGAACTGTCGCCATTCGTGCCGTTTGGGGATTGCAAGATACACCCCATAACTTACACCCCCCCTAGCGATCGCATCAGCGCTTGTCCTTGATTCCACGATTATGTTACGCCCGCGAATCTTCCCTACAGTCAGCGCAGTGATTTTTTCTGGGGTTTACGTAGAAAAGACACGAGAAAGCGAGGAAAGTGAGGGGAAAGGGAGAGAGGCTGTAGGTAATTTTCCGGACGATCGTCGAGCTATGTCAGACGGGGAAAGCACTCGAGAATGAAACAGTTCTTCAGTGTCATTCCGTTGATACCTCCGCAATTCAAACGGAAGCTCAAGATGAATCGAGGAGTAGCGCGAGATCTCTCTCGCTTGCGAAGATTATTCACGGGTTTCTTACGTTACAATACCACAGCGATAAGTTAATGCCAAAATCGTTCCAATTTAAATTGAATGGTTTTCAGAACATTCATGAAGAAGAAATTATTCGCTTGATCAAACGTCTTTAAAAGTATACATATCCCAAAGACATTGCAAATAGAAGGATATAGTTATAAATGATACTAAAATTAACATTGATACAATAAACTTGAAGAGACATTTTCTTTTTAGAAAAAACTTTTTATTCCTTTACTTCAAAAATGACACAATTCAAAAAACCTAATTTTCAAGTTATTACTATAAATGAGTTAGGTAAACATTTTTCCTATCGTTCTTACCAAAAGTGACTAATTTATAAAAAATTATCAAATCGTCACAACTTAAAAACGATGATTTAAAAAAAATGTTTTCAACTTGACAGAAAGTCAAGTTGAAAAGTAGTTTTTGCCCTTTTCTGAGAAACTTAATTTTTTAGTTGTGACGCTTTCGCGAAATAATGGAGCAATCTCTGAGATTGGTGTAAGAATTTACGTAATTAATTTACGATTTTTTTCTCATTGATAGCAATATAATTACCACGTTTAATTACTGTAAATTCTCAAATGCCAGATTTAGATTGCATTTAGATGGCTGACTAGGACGTGCAATACTCATGGCCTACTTTTCCTCTTTCGGTCATTCTGCCTTCTAATTTCAGTATTCACGATTAAGAGATAGGGCATCAGCGGCATTAGTTCAGCATTTCGGATCCGGATTAACGGCCGCCAATTTTGCATTCAGTCTGATAACTTTTTTCCATCACTCATCTGTCCGCAATATTTCGCCATGCAATCTAATTACATTCAATCGTATGTTGTTCCACAATATTCAAATTTGAAACATTCACTGTAATTTTATTACGCAAATTGTCAATATGTTTCATTGATATTGTGGATCGTTGGATCATTTGTCACATAGATGAGAAAATCTTTAGAATGTAAAATACTTCCAAACAAATAAGTAATAACGAGTACTTTATATGTTATTTTACGATGTATTGCATTAAACTTTTTAATATATTTTACTGAAAGCTTTTTATATTCGCGAAATGAATAACGAAACAACGTTATTTGAAAAGTAAGATTCCACGGTATTTCATATGTAATATAAATTAATTTTTTCTGTTCAAATTTCCCGTAAAGAATTATTATATCATTTTCCTCGTAAAAATTTCCAAAAACACAATTTTGTAATATTCGTATATTCGCTGATACTATAAAAAGAGATAGAAAAAGAGAGAAAACGTGCCGCGTTAAAGGCGCGCTTATTGATCGCGTCAATCGTCGAAGCTTTTTATTTGTTCCGGAAGCTAGAGTGCATCGCTCCGTATACAACTCCACGCACGTTAATTGCTTCTCGATACGTTGCACTCGACATACGACCGAGAGATAGAAATTTGTTGCGACACAACCGGCGAAACACATTGTCACCTCTTCTCGCCGGGTTTTTTCACGCGTTTAACGCGGCAATCTAACTTAATATATAGTCGTAGAGTTGAGCATACGTGAATTTTCGTAAGAAAGTGTACAATCGACATAGTGTGTGCTGAGAAAATAAAAAAATCCGCAAGTATGAGAGGAAATCAATAAATAAGTTGTCATTGTGATTTAAAGCACGGATTGTCCCGGATCTTTTCTATTATCGTCATTGCAAATTTTACATCTTGTATGCCCGCAAAAATTCTGGCCTATGAATATCGGAAATTGTATCTTTATCTCGTAATACGCAGCGATTCGAAATAATCGAATGACTTTTTCAGTTTGGCGCAACAGTCGAGCACGAAACGATCGAGCTCGACGGATATAGTGAAATACGTTTTATTATGCCATTTCATAAAATCGTTGCTATTAGAAGTTCCTTATCGATTTGTCAGAATCACGAAAGAGAGGAAGGCTTTGGTGAGAACATGGACTAACGGACGGACTTCGAATACGATGCAGATAGAGGTAGGAATATAAATAATCGTCCAATTTGCTCAACTGATACTCTTTCCGTTTCGTCGAATTCGATTCTAAGATGTAAAAATGAAGAACAAAAACAATTCTCGCGAGAAGAAATCGTACTGTTACTTTTCGAATAGATCAAATACTATTTTTAACTTCCTTTCTTTTTTTTCTTTCCTTCTCTCATTTCTCTCCTCTCTCTATACATTTTTTCACTCGTTTTCCCTAATTAAGATGGACTTATTAAATAAATTATCCGAACGCGTCAGTTCTCTTATCTCCAATATACCGAAAAGAGAGATGTAATCATTTATGATCTAATTTAATATAATTTATCGTGCCAACAATCTGCATTTTCACTTTGCAATTTATATTTGATATCTAAAACTGATTTAAAATATTTATTCAATTCACATGCACTCTATACTATTCGCTTTAAGAGAAACTTTTTAAACAAAAAAGTTATCTCTCTCTCTTTTTGTTTTGCCTCTTTTTCTCTCACTACAGTTTTGACTCCTCTTTCTCTCGTTATCAAGACATCGTGCCATGATTTATCGCAGCATGCTCATATATGCGCAAGACTTACTATAAAGTAGCTCCCTTTGGAACCTCTTGTCAAGGCCAATGAATTAAGGATTTGCCAACAAACACTAAGTATAGTAAGGATATATGTATTATTATATTCAGTAGTTTTATTCATCCTGTCAGATCATTGTGATAACATTCTCCTAATCTCTTGTGTTATTCTTTAATTATGTCGAACGGTTCACTGAAAAAAAAGTCTAGTTATAGCTATCAAATATTGAGTGAAATAGTTTCAACTAAATGTTGAGGTAATATAACTAAACATAAGTTTACCT
>NW_017295861.1:640553-646684 GCF_001594075.2 Trachymyrmex cornetzi | reverse complement strand
TTTACCTTTACAAATATTTAGTAAATATTACTAAACAGTATTACCAACGGTAATACTTACTATATATTTGTAAAAGTAAACTTATGTTTAGTTATATTACCTCACCATTTAGTTGAAACTATTTCACTCAATATTTGGTAGCTATAACTAGACTTTTTTTTCAGTGTTGCATACATATTATATTTATAAGTGTGACGTATTGTTACCATCGCGTTTACACCTCGATTAATAATAATTAATGAGACTTAATACAGACGCAAAAAGTGAATCAGCTGTTAATAATACATTAATCATTACCAATTCACGTCCGCCGAGCTTTCCGAGTAATAACTGTTTTATGGAAACGTGTGATAACGTAGAATATTGGTCGCATTGCCGCGTCATGACGATTAGTGCGATGATTAATGCAATCACGGATTTTCGAACGGCTCGACATGCAGTTCGTTCGTGTAAAAGTAGAAAATCGAAAATCTGCTGTATAAACGAAGAGATGGATAGAGAGACCGGTCTAACAAAAATGGGAATGAAAGCTGACGAACAAAAAAATGAAAGAAGGATTAGAGCCGTGCTCGACGGAGATTATATTGACATAAAAGAATATAGTTAACATTTCAACCAACCGTCGATACATCGCCGATGAGTCAAGTATGCCGCGGATTGCCTAGGATCAGAACGGCGAAGAAAGGGACGAAATCAGGGACGAGGGACGAGGGACGAGGGAATACGGGGGGGAGGTGGTCTCGACTGTATGGTTATTACCATCAATAATGGCAATTTGGTTTGCAAATGGCTCGAAACGCCGGGCAGAACCGTTCCTACCTACAATTTCCCTCCGTTTTGCGGCAGGAAAGCACTCGCCCTCTCTCGTGCAGTCAGCCACATTGAAATGCCTTGAGTCAACATTTGCCTACGCTCGCGCAAATTGATTTTATTTAAATCCCAAGTACGAGGGTAGAAAGGCGTCTTTGGCCAGGCACTTAATTGCGTTATCGCGAATCTTTAATCGTAACGATCGGACATCGGATATCGGGCCTGCATTGACCGCACTGGCAAATTGGCAGTTCGTCCGTAGATCAAACTTTGAGGTATAACCATCGCAATGTGTAGTCATGTTTCTTTCATAACGCTTGGTCTTTTGCTATTTTGACGTGCAGAAGAAAACTTTAAACATTTTTCTTACTATACTTCCAACTTTCTTTCCTTTATGTGTATACGTAAATAAATATAAAGAAGAAAGAATGTTTTATTAGACTTGGATATGTGTGTAATATCTATTACATGACACATGGCGCTATAACTTCTCTCTTTATCTTAAATGCTATTTTTACTTATTACAATCTAAGTCAAGAGTATCGGATTTCTAAGTCACGATACAAATCATATTATTAAACATTCATGCATCGATTACATGGATAATTTTACATTTTACATTCATATCAGGAAAATCTCCCTTCCCTTTACCTTTAAGTTTTCTTTTTAACTTGCTGGTTTTTGTGTAGTTTAAAGTTCAGCTTGGCGTAAAAAGTAACATAAAAGCAAACATAAAAATGTTTCGCATTTTACAACGATTTTTCATATACGTTATACGGAAGTGCATGCGAAATAGGAATTGCATACACGCACAAGCATACCCCATCATCCCACCTCCCCCTCGATAATCCCGACCATCTTGACATACATTATACTTGTATTAGTATAGAAAGTATATATCATATTTTATATTTCAGATATTCGCATTAGTATATGTGCACTACATATAGTTCGGAAGTATGAATTCTACGTTGAAGATAAGCGATATGGAAAAACATATATGGACAGGATAGAAGAGATCCGAAGGTGCAATTACACGTTCCTCGTGGACGCTCGTAGGTGGGTGGTTTCAGCTTAACGAACCTCCGGATGCGACTCACCACCGTCCCAATTTCTCGAACGGTCTCGAAAGGATCCTCACCCGATTCAGGAGCTAATAAGGTTAAGAGGTGGATAGAGCGTGGAGGAGCGTAAGTGCAAGGCATCGGCCACGGAGTCGAGTTAATCTCACATGTTGGGAATAAAGTTAGCGGCTAGGTTCCCGTTTATCCCGCACGGAAGCTCAACCGAGCCATTTTCACTGGCTACTCGATCTCGCCATTCCCAACGACGGTGGTATAGATAGCTGTACAATCATTAGATGACATCACAAGAACTTGGATAAGAAACTGACTCTGCCGTTCTGAAAAGCGTAATTATAAACTCGCGATTGCAAACCTTCTCGAAAAGATACACCGGTTATCCTCCGTAGAAGAATTCTACTCCGCTCCAAATTCGCAAATAAAATATCTATTAATTATATAAAAAGGAAGTACTCGCACATAGGTAACTTTGTGAGAAGTTTTCATGTTGTATAACAATCTTTAGAATTTTTAGAATTAATTATTTTCTATGTATGTACTCTATATATTAACTATTCTATGTAAAGAAGTTGAAAAAATATACATTTATATGTTTACAAAATATTTATATTAATAAAAACGTATATAATAAAGAATTCCAATGTTAATATTACATAGTCTAACTGAAAATCGTCAAGCATGCTCGATATTTTTTGAAAGATATTTCTGCAACTCTTCTACAAGCTTTAGATTTAAAATCTTTTTCTGAATATAAATGTACCGTGTATTTAATTTCATGATTTATTAAAATTCTCTGAGCAATAAATATCAGAAAATTACCCTCTTTTCATTTTTTAACCGAAAAGTTATTCATGACAAAGATACGACTGGATCACATCTAAGCTTCCACAGAGGAATCGCCGACGGAGAAATAAATAGAGTCGAGACGTTTGCAAAACGAGCGTGAAACGAGCTTTCTATCCCTCGGCTTTCAGGAGCGTCGAAGCCCGCTAAATTAAAAGGGGTAGCTGCTTGATCCTGCTAAATCCTTTTGAGCAAAACACTCGAAACTTTGCTTGCCACGCTCAAAGTTGGCGCATACCTTCGTGCTAACATCCGCAAAAAGGTTTTATCTATTGAATCACCGAATGGATCAATAAAAAGGGAAATACAATTTTCCGATAGAAACGAATATCGGAAAGAATTACACGCTATACTATATTATGTTCTCCACATACAATCAAACGTAATGAAAATTTCAAATATTTTCTCGCAATTAAATATTCATTGTTTATATTCCACATAATATAAATTATTAAATAGAAAAACATGATTGCTAAAATCAGAACAACGATTTACTATAAAATATATAAAACAAACCTGCACATAGATTTTACTAGGTTTTTTTTTAGCATTGCATCAAATTTTGGATTAAATTTCCCAGAAGTAATGCCATCTCCATTTAAGCACAATGAACGTATTTTTGTGCTAATTGTTGTTCCTGATCCTCTAGAGCCCGCGGCTAGATGTTCCTCTCGCCCCTTTTGTCGATGCACGTCTGGCTTGTAATGGCTAAAAGCTTTTCGCAAAGCAGCGTGCAGAGAATTCCCTGATAAACGATTGGTATATTCGCGGTATCCATTTAGTTGCTTCAAAAGAAAAACGGATATATCATACCGCGAAAAAAAATTCCATAAAAGTTGAATGGTCATTTACGTGGCATTGCCTCAGAACGGAGAGTAGCATACGCGCAAGTTAGTTTCATTTTTGACATCTGTCGTAAATAACAACACAAAAGTAGAAGAGTAAATGGAAAAAAATTACCATTTTAACTCAATTTAGTTAAAAACCATTCATGAAAAACAAACCATCTTGTTTACCGAACCAGTATTTATAGTAAAACGATCGTAGTACAAATTTCAATTTGAGTTACAAAACCGTATAAAGTTTTAGTTATATCCAGCATGCGTATAGGCTGGTATAAACTGCCAGCTCAATTGATTTCGCTGTTGTCGAGATGTGATAGTTCATCAAATTTATCATGTGTTCCACGCACGAAGTACGCGTCCCCCCATCACCGCGTGATAAACCAGCACCGTCGCATTATCATGGGAAATGTATTCCTCGCATAAGAGGCGTAATAAAGTCCTATGGGAGAACGGTGGGACGTGCGTTTCCCCATATTACAATGGTCTGAAGATGATTCTTCCGCGCCATTGAGTTATTGCATCTTCATACGTCCATTTCAAACTATTCTTCCTTTACATCCTGCTACTTTAAGTTTAAAAATATCTCACTTTCTCTCTCTCTCTCTCTCTCTCTCTCTCTCTCTCTCTTTCTCTCTCTCTCCTCCCTTTTCTCCTCCCCTTTATAAACGTGGCAGCTTTATCGGAAAATATGTTTCGAATACTCTTGTTATCAAACCAGTGTTATCACACACGCAGTGCTACAATATATTTTAATTTACTGTAAAACGGTGTAAAATGCGGGCAATAAATTTATTAAGTTTTTTGTTCAAAACGGAAGTGTTACGTGTGAGCAATACCAGTCCATTCACGACCACGTGGTCACGTATGTTAGACGTACTGACTCTATGAAGCACGACGTACATTTAGAGTTGACATAAAACTAATTTGCAATCTAATCTTTCAAATAATTTAAACCCTTCTCTTTCTATCTTTATTTTTAATATAATAGTTCAGATGCAGGCTTTAAATTCTATACCAAAAAAAATGTTAGACTAGAAATGTTAATGTTGCATATGCATACATTTGTAATAAACATTTCTCATATTTTCACTACTCAACAAAAGAGATGAGCTTGATAGATCATTGCGTGCCAGAAATGTGTTGCGCAGTCCGTACAGCGTCGAAATACGCACCATCTTAGGCTTCTCAACGGTCTTGGCGGCAGTTCTGGACGAGTTTAGATTAGTTTAGTTTAGTTTGCAACGAGTTTCGCTCGGCAATGCCGCCGCCGACACCGCCGCGATTAATTCGCCGCACTTGGATTTATGGTTTGGTCTAGCTGGTCATTTCTCTTCGTCAGGTACGCACCAACGCCAAGCACGTATCCACTTCCGGCTGCGTGCAAACTGTGCGAATTCGCATTATCGGACCCCCTTCTTGGGCGAACAGCGCAAACTTCCTTGACCACTCTGATTTAGCGATGAAAAGCGATTGCAGTATCCATTGTTTCTATATATGTATAGATAATGCTGGCTCGATGAACGGATAAATGTGTATATTTTAAAAAGAAACTTCTTCGAAGACAATGATGATAAATATAAATCTCTTTGCCCAATAAATTTTTATGATGATGAATAAATAAAATACAAATTACTATTCTGCATATTACTCTATTATTATTATTATAGACAATTACTATTATTCTTTAGAAGTATTAAATACATATTTCTCAACTAAGTAAGAGAAGTACCAATTACGGTCGAAGCAAGTCAAAGTTAAATGTTGGAATAGGTATTATCTAGGGACATATATTTTCAAATCTCAATTTCATGCCATATATAATCAGAATTATAAACGACTAATTTTTATCATATTAATATTATTTTTATGTATTTTTATGTATTATTTTTATGATATTAATGTTATTTTTATGATTCAATATTTAGATATAGGTATAAAATAAATAATTGTTTCTTCTACAATAGAAAAACGAGCTTCTTTCGGCAAACATTTACCCAAACTTCTGCAGTAAAACTCGGTCGAAGTCGACGAACTTTGCCCGTCGTAAGCCAGAGAACGTTATTGAGAACTTCTGGTGTCTCTTATCGACGCGACTTTACTAGATGGCTTCAGGTGCGGAGTACAAATTGAAAGACTTCGTCGTCTTAATAAAGAACAAGAAGACTAGTATATACGTATATAACACGACACGGTATAATACGATCCACCTTGTCGCGGTACAAATTAACTTCGTTACTTTGTCGAGAACGATGGTGACGCGACAGTGCTAAATTAATGAAACATTTTCCACCTAGACGGTGTATAATAGGCACAAATTGTCGGAAATAGCCGATAAATTCTCCGCTCCACTGGGAACGGGATGTCCGCAATAGAATACGTTGAACGCGGATTATGGACTGAAATCGATGAAACCTCCCTCCTTAGGGATTCGTTAAGACAGAATTCGTAAGAAAGAGGTCTGATAGGACCAAGGATGAGATCAGGAAAACGAGGCGGAAAAACCGCGAGGGGTTGCAAAATAGTAAAAAAAAGGGTAGGAGAGGGGAGGGGA
>NW_017295861.1:623458-639696 GCF_001594075.2 Trachymyrmex cornetzi | reverse complement strand
CGAAAACGACGAAGACGAAGCGTCGTAAGACGATAGCTGCCTTTGAATCACCTAGTCGACGAATTTCAGCACCTCGCAATGGCAAGTCGAAAATTCACTGCGGTATTTTCTGCGGACTTTCGGCATTTCGAAGTTCGTCGGGCGTCATATAACGGTAATAAAACCCTTCGGGATTCTTGAGAGCTTTTTCCTACCTCGACATTGTCCCATCTCTTTTGCGGAATATTACTATAGCTCTTTACCCCTACGATGTTTCCATCGTATGATTTGAAATTCGTGCGAGCGAATGTGAAAATCGGCGGCGTAAAAAAAGAACTGCATAGTCGTAAAAAATCGCAATGTACGAAAGAATAAAGTTTTTTTTTCACTCGAAAGACTCGAAAGGCTCGAAAAAACTTTAATACGGATTTTTATTCGTAATGAATTCTTTACATAAATTTAATAAATTAAATATTAAAAAGATATTTGAAGACTTGTAAAAAGCTGTCCGAGATATAATAAAAAGATATTGTTTGCGATAAGCTCGAGATATTCCCTCTTTAGAAATGTTATTATTAAATCTTTTTGTACACATGTGATATAAAATATAAATCTATATTTTTACAACGGCTCTTCTTATGAAGAAAATTCCTGCATTTAGTAATGCGTAAAATTTGACGTCTGCCTAGCTGGTCCCCCCATTTAACAAAATCTTAATGAAAAAATTATGGAATAATGCGCTATTTATGCGCTACCCATATCCGCAAAAAAAAATTTTTTGCGCTCATTCCGTTTAGCTAAAAAAAAAATTTTTGTGGGGGGGCTGAGTAAGCAGTCAGTCAGTCTCCCCACCCGTTAAAAACAATCGATTTGGAAAATTAAATACACAGGATTTATGCGCTATTTATGCGCTACTATTTCCAGGCATTTTGGATTTTTGCGCTGTGCAACCCTTAAAGCACTTCCCTCTTGGAGCGAACAGTCATATTCATCTCTAAGTCGTTTAAAATTTATTTAGAGGTAAATATGACTGTTCGCTCCAAGAGGGAGAAGTGAGTTAAGGGTTGCAGCGCAAAAATCCAAAATGGTTGGAAATAGTAGCGCATAAATCAGAGAATTGTTTTGCATAGTCAGAGTATTTAATTTTGCGATTTTAAACGACTTAGGGATAAATATGACTGTTCGCTCCAAGAAAGAAGTGCCTTAAGGGTTGTAGCGCAAAAATCCAAAACGGTTGGAAATAGTAGCGCATAAATAGCGCATAAATCCTGTGTATTTAATTTTCCAAATCGGTTGTCTTTAACGGGTGGGCTGACTGACTGCCTACTCAGCCCTCCCCCACAAAATTTTTTTTTTTAGTTAAACGGAATGAGCGCAAAAATTTATTTTTTTGCGGATATGGGTAGCGCATAAATAGCGCATTATTCCATAATTTTTTCATTAAGATTTGATTAAGTGAGAGGGCCAGCTAGACAGATGTTAAAATTTGATATTATGAACTTTGCAGCTCGTTTCGTGATGGTAAAATAACTTCTAAGTTAAATTTATCAGACTTTTAAACTTCACTAGTTCTTATAAATGCTTATAATAAAACAAAATATACTTATATAAAACAAAAATAAATCAAATTAATTATTTCTTATTTATATTTCTAACCTCAAAATATGTAAGAGAAGTATAAAGTGAAAGAGCAATTTAGAGCAGTAGAACCCAGATAATATTTGACAAAAAGTGATAAACTTCAAGTACGAAGTGTCCGTGAAATTTGATAATAAACCGATCTATCTCGAGGACGCGTTTCTTAAACTCATGTACCAGCGTCCGTTTAAAAATAAAAGTTCGTAAGACGTGCGTATACATTCGAAAGAAATAGATCAGCGCATCGGCAATCTTCCACGCTCGGTGTCGAAAAGTCCATCTTTTAGTAGACGACAGACCCTCGTGAACTTCGACATCACGAAGCGACGATGGATCCCTTCGGGGCTTTCGCAAGATCCCCCCTGCTTTCCATGGCACGTCGAATCCACTTCCTCTGGCCTTCTCGTTCTCTTTCTTTCTCTCATGTTCTCGCTCTCCGCTCGTTAAGACCGCGTTTTGCTTTGCTTGCTGATGGTGCCGCCGACCACCCGCATCCCTTGTATCAAGAGATGCGTCAATTCAACTGAGATCAAATACGACGCAAGAGAACGACGGCAGCGAGTACGAAGAGGGAGAGACCGACCGTCGTTCTCCCGCGACCCAAGGACGATTTGTTTCCATTATGTCCGCGCGCGCGCACGAATGCTCACTGTGAAGACGAGAGACAAAAAGGAATGCTACCACCTTGTCTCTGCTCTCTTGGATTCGTTCTCGCACGTCTCTTTCTTCGCTCTTCGAGCGGGCGAGCTACGCGTGAGACTCTCGAATTGATCAGGGAATACGTAAGGCGACCTTGATCTCATCCGACAGATCGAGACAAGAAGGCGAGAAGAACGAGGGAGGCAGATGGGGATGCTGTATCTATGTATGTATGTATGTATGTATGTATGAGGTATCGAGTGCACGAAGAGCCTCGTGAGAAATATTGCGGGACGAAAAGAGAGGTTAGTCGGGGGGGAAGGGAAGGCTTAGCTCGGATTTCGACTTCGCCTATACCATATGATTTTTATTGCAGATACTCGGATTAGCATTGCGGTGTATTTGCCGAATGCATGATCATACAGAAGAATTGGAATGAACTTCAACAGCACGATACACCTGTTCGAATATTCGATAACGTATCAGAATGGATGGAAATGTCAAGAGAACGCTTACTCTCTGCGATATATCACTCGAACAGAATTGTTCTTACACAGTCTTTCTATACGTCACGTGCTTGTAAATATAACTTGCTGTAATTCATATTTATACGAGTAAATAATAAATCAACTCATTTTCCTCATTTTGCTAGAATCTTACAAAAGCTCATTATATAAAACTACTTGATATTGTAATATTAAATTACAGAAAGTTCAATATAGTAAACGTTTCTTCTATAAAGCTGTTAAGTTTTTAACAATACACCTAAATTATGTCAAAAGATACTCGTCTTTTAATAAAAAATAAAATATTGATTAAATGTATTGTAGATTAAGAAGTGAATAATTTCATTTCCTATATTTCGTATTTTATATGCGATTATTAAGCTTTTAATTTTAATGAGAGCTTTCTAATAAAGTAACTAAAAAATATCTTGTTTTTTAAGGGACTGCTGAATTTAATTCTGGTCTCAGAATTCTAAAATTTAAATTTCAAAAAACTACTCTGATTATCATAAAATTCGGTTCTTGAATGTAGTCTAAAAATATCGAATTTCGAAAAAGATAGTAGGTAACTTTCAATGAAAAAAGTTCTAATATTATAGGACTCATAGTTAAGGTTTGGAAAATCAGTACTAATTATTTGCATAGCACTAATGAGCTTCAAATAAAGCGAAATTGGAAATTTGATGTAACTACGTAATCAAAAATTACCTAAAATTGAGTTGTGTGCATGTGCGTATGTATGTGTGTGTGATAACCAGATTATTGTTTAAAATTCCATCCGAATAAGATTAAACATTTTTTATTTTTTATATTTATCTCAGATTCAGAATAAAGCGTTATTAAATTATCTCACAGATCAAGTTTCATAAAAATCGAACGAACAGTTTATAAAATAAGAAAGAGAGAGTGATCGTAAATTCATTCATAAAGAATTAAATGTTTAAGCATATATTTCTGAAATAGCAAATAAATTAACAATAAATTAATACAAAAAACATAGCTCAAATAATTACTATGATTTAGCTATATTTTGAATATTTGTACTTTATAAGTGACAGTTAATTGACAAGCGAAAACACATATAAAACGGATGTACCATTAAAATTCTAACATCATCTCAAATAATCACGACTGACTATAATCTCGCGAAGCACCGTAAACCACATGCAACGGCACGGCCGAAACGTCACGAGTTAATGGGAACTTGCGGACCACACCGCTAGTGTGCATATAAATATATGCGCGCACGAAATGCTCACAGAGCGACAAAATGCACTCACATCCGGACACGATTGATTTAAGTGGACACTCGAGCGAATAACGGTACATAACTGTCAGCGTTTCACCGCAAGCACGAGCAAGAAAGGGTTGTCTCGGGCCATCGCGGAAACGGAGAGCATTTGCCTTATAACGCAGCCTCATATTCCGCAATTTTGCAGCGGGGCTCGAAAGAGGCGAATAGAAGGCAGGGAGAGAATCGAGAAGAGAAGACGAACGAGTCCGAGATTCCGCGGTAATTACCAATTATTACGGTGATTCGCGGAGCGAGAGGATACTTCGTAATTCCGTTCAACGTGTGTGGATTACGGTCCTAAGATCGTGTCCTCTTCGTGTGGCTCGCGTTGCATACGTTGAATATGCGACTAACATTTCAACAAATGGATCTTCCCACCACCTACACTGTTAAATTTTATAGGGTCAAATTAACTTAATGTGAGTCGCCACTGCTCAATAATATCGTTATTTTTTACTAAAACAATGGTTATATTTGACCATATACAGTATCAATTTAACATTATGTAGTGTCAAATTTAATTATTATTTTAGTTAAAAGTAACGATATATTTAGTAGGAACAGTGGTGACTCACATTAAGTTAATTTGACCCTATAAAATTTTACAGCGTATACATTACTGTAACATCAACATTGAACAGTATTCGTGTTAACACACTTATTTCTTTTAGTATCCGTTGTTTGCGTCTAACACAATTTCGCTTACGCTATTTTAAACATATAATGCCAATTAAATATGTGGTTAATAACACTAAAAATTACTTTACTTTTCTAAATATTTAGTTACTATCAAACGGTTATTTAGGAAAGTAAAATAATTTTTTATGATAATAGTCAAACACATTTAAGATCTGTTTTTTATTGCTGCACCTCTGAACTAGTACACACAGTGCAATAAATTGAAGTGAAACAAATATACGTTTGTTTCACTTCAACTTATTGCATCGGTTTAGAGTGCAGAAATAAAAAACAAACCTTTAATTAGCATTATTTCGTTAAACATTTGGTAACTATTAAACTCTTATTTTTTCAGTGCTTATGCATTTAAAATTACACGTAATTATATACATACAGAATAATTCAAAGTGCTTGATTTTAATTTTAGTAGTAAATTTGTCACAAATTTTTCACAAAAAATTAAAGCAAGCCATCATTGTTGTAATTCTTTAATATATTCAACACTGTATATTTAAATAATTATTCAAATTGTTATTCTGAAAAGAAACTTATTTTACATTATTTTATTTAAACACTGACTTATGCATATATACTTTATTTGTAAATGGATACACACACACACACGCACACACAATCTCACTGTTATCTATCAGTTTCAATATTGTGATCGGCGTTTATGTAATGTAACTTCATCGATAGTGAAATTATTGACAACATCGGACGTTGATGTAACTATCGTAGGCTAAACGAAATCGATCAGGCTTACGCGCGCGTATCACGCAAGCGTGTATATATTTTCGCGTGAGTGGATAATTAATCGATGCATTATTAATGCGACTTTCACAGATACCTTGGTGAAGCCGTGGCAACAATCGTTCGTGAGTCTTCACTTGCATTCACGTACGCGTATTCCATGAATATTGCAGCGGCAATACGTCGTTACAGTCTGTTATGGGCTACAAGTTAAGCTTAAACTATTAAATTTGAAATGAAATTACTGTCGTAGACGCGATCGATATTTCCACGCAAAGCCAGGTGAGAAATACCTGAGCGTGAAATACGTAATCAGCGCTGGAAAATGTGCAATCGTTATATAATTCAATTTGATCCAGACATCGAAACGCAACTGGATTAAATGCAATGATCAGTGCAATCGTTCTGTGAGATAGAAATGTGTGATAATTAAAACAGCCTATATCGTATTAAATGTTATCCATTAGCTTTTGATATTATACAATATACAGTTTTGTGTATAAAAATTATTTGCAAATTCTTAAACATTTCGCACTAAATTTCAAAGAATTGGGAGAGTTTTAATTTCCAATTCTTTGTGTGAGGAATAAGCTCATAAATATAATGCAAATAGTACAATATATTAGTTCATAAAAGTTATCTTGTTCTTTTTTCGAAGAACTTTTATGATAAAGTGCGAGTTTTTGCTATATTTATCATAAAAATTATACAGTGTTGATCTTTGTGTTGAAACTATTAAAGTGTGTATAAAAAACTGTCCTTTTCCTTTCCAAATATGCATAAGCTATCTATACAAATATTTATGATCGCTTCGGATGTACGCACAACCAATTATTATACACAAGAAGCGACGAATATAAACGCTATGTTTCTTAATATAATTATTTTATAGTGTACGAAAGTTATTTAAATTTAATCAATTTCTATTAATATGACAAATATAACAAAAAAAAGATCTTAGATAAAAAAGCAAAAATATCTTGCTCATTTTTTATGTAATTAAAATGTAATTATACTTTACATGAATGAAATAATAATATAGAATATTTCATCATGGAAAGAGCCGCGCTCTTTGTAGCAGCACGTAATTATTAAGTAAGGAAGATATAGTGTTCACAAAGACGGAGATTGCTTCGCAAACGAAATTATTCGCAAACGAGATTGAGAACCGCTGGGCGTCGACAGTCGTCGTAGATATACACTGTATCGCGTCTCTAAAAAAGTGAAATGCGAACCGAATGCATCTCACAAGTCACAACCATGTGTGCATTTTCGTGAAGTGCATCGAATGCTGCGGAAACAGACAGCTCTGCCGTGGCTGCACCGACAGCGAGACACCAAAGACACGATCAGTGAAAGGAACGAAAAATCGTAGAAGGGAGAAATCAAGCTGAAGTTTCGCCCGATAGGAGGCCTGAAACTTGATTTGTAGCATCCGGCTACCACCGTGGATTACAGCAAAGCGACCCACCCTCGTTCTCATCCTCCCTCCGCGTTGCGCAACTTGACATTTGTTAATGCGTTTCCGATGCCGGATTACCACCGCACGTCTCCGCCCGATAACCCATCCCGTTCGCGCTACCCTATCGTAAGAGCGGTCGCTAATTTATGCGCATAATCGGCTGCATTGCGAGGCCGAGCCTTGCTCTTCCACGCCGCGCCGCCAGTAATCCGCTTGCACGCGTGTTCGCATCCCATTTTCTTTTACGCGCGATGAAAGCCTGCAAATAAACGCATTTTGCGTTTCAGATTATTTTTTTCGGTAGACATTGGTATAATGGTGTACGCACGCGTACGTATTTGCATTACATATATATATATATATATTAAATTATATTAAGTTATATATTTAAATTTAACATAATTTAAAGTTTACTTATATATATAAATACAAATAATTTTATTTTGTCATTATTATGCGCCATTGTGGTTTATCCTGAGATTGAGGTTTGTTTTATTCTTAATAAAAAGATATAAACTCATACCGCGGCTATTTCTGTGGCGGAGTCGTTCTTTCGTTGACAAGCTTTATTGTCTAGAAATATGAAAACAATAATGCAGAGCTTTTCATCTCTCAGAATATATAATTCACTTCATGCCGGTAGAACTTTACTGAAATTGCAAAGGAAATGTTATATTAAAGCTATTGTTCTATTTACGCATAGTTAAATCTTTCACATTCAATTGATATAATAATACATAATTTGTTTTATTAATGTATAACGCAATCGAGAACAAGTGCAGAAGTTTGAACAATACTGGACATAATTATCACAGAACTTTCAGCAATTTTCATTAAACCATGAAAGTACCATCGATTTTATTAATATATTCCTGCGTTTTATTTAAAAGTGCCAAATATATGAAAATTAATAAAGAGCTATTAAATAAAATTAAATTTAAAAATAATAAATTAATAATAAATTTTATTACCAAAATATAGATGAGAGTAAGGAAATTGCGAGGAGCAAAGTTAAATAAAGCTAATGATTATTTATCAATTAATGGAAGTCCTTATTCAAAATATGTTACAGTTATTTGGCTTCGAACAACAATTAATATTCATATAATTATCAATACTTCTAAACTATAAGCTCTTTAAACAAAAAACAAAACTCTTACCGCTTAAAATTATCCATCGTCACGAGAGATAATGTCGAATCGGTTTCGTTTTTTGTTTCAAATTATAGTTTATATTAATAATACATAAATGTTAATTATTGTATAATAGTTTAAAGCCAATATCCTTCAAATAAAGACTTCTATATTTGGTATTTCTATAATTGGTAAATAATCTCGTTGGCTTTATTTAACTCTTTCCTTAAGTATTCGCAAATTTCCTTATTCTTCTTATCAAATTATTATCAAAAAGATATACCTAATAGTATTTACATTAAATGGCGTATGCGTTTTATAGTCATGAGTTATGCGGCATTAAGCGTACATTGGACTATACGAGAAATGAGATATTATCACTATTCTGACTGTAATAGAGTATATCATATTTATCCCATGTTCTACCACTCTTCCTTATACTCACATACATACATGTATATAATGTAATGAAGTATATACATACACTATTGTAATTTTAGAAAAAACGGAAATTTCAAAGAAATAAAATATTAAAAACATCAAGTCCATTATTTTCTGCATGTAGAACACTTATCAAGCAATCAAGCTATATACGAAAATGTCCCCACGAGAGTGAACACCTCATGCAGAAACTTACTTTAAACTTATAGGCAAGATCTTATCGGCACATGCACGAGGAGAAGAAGTTTAATGCTTCAATATATCTACTGCCTTTTTTACGATCCAGCATCTACTTTGCGCGGAAGCCTAAGGTTTATGGAAAATAAAAGCTTATTTTTGGCATAAACGTGTGGAAGGCGAATTCGCCGTAAAGGAAAAAGCTATCATAAAATTAGAATATGATAATTCCCATAAAAGGCACCATTTCTGCCAGCACGGTCATCGGCATCAAGAAGACCCTATCCCCAGATTGTTGCCGAAGGTGACCTCGTAAATTTTCAATCGAGTACCAGGCTCAAATGCATCACGCCGTGATAGAAATCGTTTATCGTTCGTTTCACGAGGAATGTCTCGGATTTGTTTCGATCGCTCTTTCACGCTTGCCTTCGCACGCATATGTTCGGGTACGATAAATATCAAAAACGTGACATCGCGCGACAGACTGGGTAAGAGATCGTCTCAAACAAGAAAATGCTAGCTACGTTTATGCATTCAAGTACTAATGTATAAAACATTTTATACGTTTTTTTAAAATAATATTATACTATATGATAACATACATTTTGAAGAAAGGAAGTATCTCATAACACAAATCTCTCAAAAAATATATGATATATAATACATGTATTATATCAAGCTTTATATCTCTGAACATGAATAGATGAAAACTACGACATATTCTTTTCTACATACCGAAAAAAATGTCTGGTTGAATTAATTGGAATTCTGATTGAAAATGGGGTTATCAGAATTTTCTGGTTAAATCTATTAGAATTCTAGTTGTGATAATTGGAATTCTGATCGATATAATCAGAATCTTCTGATTCATCCATTTTCAACCATTTTTCTCAATGTGTATATGAGATTTTATCTGCATATTTCTATAGATGTACTACATATTATAAAAATTGATTTAAATTTTAATCACGTTGAGCAAGTATTTTAGATACATCGATTCAAAAAGAATACTTTCAATGTTATTATAAATCTTGTAGAAATATTCTTATAAAAAAATAATGTAATCATTTCTATTTATTTGTTTCACTTCTATTTAAAATATATTATAAAATGTCATACACATCTATTTATATAAAAATCGGAAAAAATTGACACATAATTTGAGTTTGAAGTTTGCTTGTAAAAAAAGGTGTTTTAAAAAAATGATAGCAGCAAATCGTATGTTATACGTATGCATATTAAAAAATATTGTTAACAATCAGTCAAGCATAATTAATGATAATCTTCTGTTATGAATTATTTTATAGATTAAAGAATTTAAATTTCTTGTCCTCAATTTTTCAATTAACTATAGTATTCATTTATATATTAAACACGATACAAAATTTCATACAGAGTGACAAACTATAATAGCAAGCAATAGTAACGAAGGTACATTCTGCAACGGCACAAGTTCCATATATATATGCATATGTATATAACATGTCGCTATTATAGGTATATATCGTAAGGAAAGCACAGAGAGAGAGAGGAGGGGGGGGAGGAACTTTTACACGAGCGAATACCGCTGAGAAGACGATTAATGGCGCGAGGGTTAGGTGTTAACGTACGGTAAAGTGTTTTATAACTTCAAAGCGGCATGCGCCTTGTCTTGTCGCGAGCGCCGCCTCATTTATTCTTCCTTCGAGGACCAATGGCGAAAAAAAGACGAGGACATGGTACGCGTTGCTCTCGCTGAGAAAAACAAGAAAAGCAAACGGCCGAGGTAGAGGTGGCGCGTTGCGTTTAGATCCTCTGCGCCGACACCATCGCCACTTAGGAAGTCGACGCTCCCGCCCCTCGTAAACGGAATCTGCCAGGTAATTTATCACTAATAATGGCAAACCGTGTATCGAGTTAAATTTAACGTTGCGTCTGCGTTAATCAATTTTATCAGAGAAGATAAACCAAACTGATGCTTCCTTCCGTCCGCGCACACCATCGCTTTTCGTGATAAATCACGTCAAAAGCTCGCGTCGCGGTCATCGCCAAGAATAGACATGAATTCGATATTTATAGTGGATAGGCACAACCTCCAAAAATATATCCATAATTAGAAATGGAACAAGAAATGAGACATACAAAAAATATTTAAACTAGAATATTTCAGAGAAATGTCTTATAATTCATACTTTATTTTCGTAATGATCAGAATAACTGTTTTTAAATCTGATTTGATCTTTTAAAAGATAAATCATAATAAAAAATAAAGAGGGAATAGGAAATATAAATGTGTCAGAAGTCTGGATCCATATTGAATTGATAATAACTATATATAGATACATTAATTTTAAATAGTAACTTTTTTGTAAAATGTATAAAAATTGAAAATGATGTCAACTTCGTTTCAATTTTTAATGCTTCCATTTTAGACGTATCTATATTTCTTATTATTTTAAGACTTGACACTAAGTCATTTAAAAATAATCGATTTTCTCTGTATGCTGTTCCACTTTTCAGATTTAAAGAAGATATTATGGAATTTTGCATGTCTGAAATAAATTCAATATCATTAAGTAAAATGAAACATAATAGCTATTGATTAATGTAATGTAATCCGCAATATAATTTGAAAAGGTTTAATTTTTTTTTAGTTGCTTGAATTTTTTAATATCATATTGCGTGCATAAATTATATTTATATAAAATACGATTATATTCTAAAATGTTAAATCACATAACCGTCTATATTCTGTTTTAAATTCAATAATGAATTCAATAACGAATTATTATCCTTATCATATTTAATTTCTAATTAATAATCTAAATATAATTAATTTAATTTAACAATTTCACATGTAGCCTAATAAACGCCCTACACGCAGCAAATAATGGGCTTGATGTTTTTATTATAATTTAATTAATAATAAACTTTCATAAAATTCACTTTGTCCTAAGTAAATTTAACCCTTGAACACCACACTGGGTTACGGTAACCCAGTCCGTTTGAAAAAACGCGCGGCGTTTATGAACGGTCAGAAGTGTGGAGTGGGAGCAATGGAGGGAAAAAACTTTCTTTGCATTGATGCATTAGATCCCGGGATAAAAGCAAAAGAAGACTCCAGGATTATCGTAACCCATGTGCGGTGAAATCAGGTGGCGAAAATAGTGTGGTGTTCAAGGGTTAAATATCCTAAATTTTTTTTTCCTGTGCGTGAAGACACAGCGTATACATGATTTATGCAATATATGATTCTGCATATATACAATCGCGAATTTCTACGTATTTCTATAATATAAATATTTACGCGCGGTATAAATGCAGTTTACTCATTGCAGTGCAGGCAAATTGCCGATAAATAAAATCACGCTTCGGTCGGATGATCTCGCCATTGGCGCGAGGAAATACCTCTATACAACGTAACGTAACCTACTTTTTAACGGCCCTTGAACACGAATGGCTCGACCAGCCGCGCGAACGACGATGAAAGACAACGCATCCGGCGGCGAGATAAATCCCGACTAATAATTCGGCAATTAGACGCCGGTCGAGCGGATAACAAGTTGGTCCGGTAGAGCTCGTCGAGATCGGACGGCTCGTGCGATTGAAAGGGTGAACGGTGAAGCGTCCCGTAAAACGGCGAGCGACAAAGTCTCCGATTGGAGCAAGGCGATAAAACGGTCGTGATGTTCCCAGGGGCTTCCCTCATCATCTGTCTCGTTCTCTCTCTGTACTCACTTGCACTCATGGTACTCGTTCTTGCTCACTTTCCTCCAGTTTGTCATTTTCTATTCCTGTCTCGCGCAGTTTTCTATCATTTAGGATCCATCACCTTCCTCATCATTAGGCCTTCCCCATCGATTCCGAGAGAGAGAGAGAGAGAGAGAGAGAGAGAACACGAAAGACTCCATCTCCTCTTAGTTTATCAATCCCTTTGCCAATCTCATCCGCGTTGTCGGTACTCGCGGAACGTTAGCGTGATCTTGTTTGTCTTTATTACTTAGACCGCCGATAGGCACGTCTTTGGCGTACTTGGCGGAAGATGCATGCAGCTCGTAACTTCGACGATGATTGTCGAGAGGATTGCGGGGAGAAAGTCAAGGGAAGGAACACGCATGGATACGATTCGACGCGGTGCGTCTATTACACCGTGACGTAATGTTTACTCTGCAAACACGAGTCGGGACTCGCGAATCTGAATTCAATTCCGACCCTGCCGTAAAACGAGCGCCTCCAGGTGCCGTCTTGAGACGAACATGGGCACCTACACGCAAACTACACGCCTTGGAAACGTCGTGCAAGTCTCACGAAATCTTCCCAGGGATTGAGAAGTAATATGAAAAATTATGTTTATAATTAATTACTGAAATTATATGAAAATAGAAATTTATGTCACGAATCTAGAATCTAGATGTATAGTATCAACTCTCTCTATTAAACTATTTAAAAGACGTCTCATCTGCGGACACAAGATATAATTCTGAATTTTATATATCGCTCTTAGTAAAAAAAAAGTGGAATGTTTTCATTCCATTTTCACCGGAACAAAAGAAAAATAGAAAACGAAAAATTGTGTATTTTTCAACGGTGATGTAACTTCAACATTTGAACGTGTGAAACAGAAATAAATCGTAAAATATTTAAATCACTGACGTTCAAACAGTAGTGAGAGAAATTGCGTGATCTTTGTGAGAGAGCGGGTCATGCCACATCCACGTATTTCGATCGTTCGAACATATTAAAAGGATAAAACTGAACTTCCGATATGATAAATTTATCAGCAGACAGACATGGAAACGTTTTCTCCCAGACAAGGCATTTTGCCGAATGTCAAAAGTAATTAAATAATAACCAACCTTTCAATTCTCACTTGATCGTAAAGAGCGCGTGGTTAAACAGAGACGCGTATAAAAGGTACATTCCAGCAATTGCATCGCTCAAAGGGATACGCGATGCCGCACGTGACTTCTACGGATTAAGCTACAACAGCTACAAGCAAAATCTGTCCATGACGGCTGCGTCGGCAATTGCCATTTATCCACGCGAAAGGGCATAACTGCTTTTCGCTGATCAAAACGCTGCGCGCCCGTGTATCCTCCCGAGATATACACGCGAACGTTTACCGCGACCATATATGCGCGCGGATCTCGACAGCCCGCTCGAATAGCGCATAAAATATCAAATGCAAACGGTATCGATAGCAAAAGCAGGCGAGGCGGGAAAGCCACAGACATGGAAAGTTCAGGAACGCGCGTAGTAATTAATACCGTTTCGCCGCTCGCTGCGGAAAGGACGATACAATGAATTTCAGAGTACAAATTCAAGCCAGTATATCAATCGTACTGTGAACGAACATCGGTTACCAGTCACGCTTCTTCCAAAAGTACTTTCCGTTGAAATATACTCAATTAAATATGTCGCGCAATTTTGAAAACGCATCTAGAAAAAAAAGTTGTGTTTAAATTAAAGAAATCGTTTCTTTTTTTCATTAATTTTTTTAAGTTGACGTAAAAAATCTTTGAGAAGAAAATAAAAATTTACTTGATTTCAAGAAACGATGTTCAAATCTAAGAAACTTTTCTTTAACTGTATAGCAATGCACACATTTTTTTTTATTTAAACATTTTTTTTAATCGAAGGAACTTTTCATTAAATGTGACGTTAAAAAAGGGACGCGACGCTCGTCGATTCAAAAAATGGAAACCCTTACTGAGAAAAATATCTGCAGTTATTTTAGCTAAAAATGGGCGAATTAGACTTTTCTGGTTAAATCTAGTAGAATTCTAATTGTGGTAACCAGAATTCCGATTGATATAATCAAAATTCTCTAATTTGTTCAATTGGAATCCAAATTGATTTGGTTTCGTGCAACCAAACATTTTTCTCAATGCTCGACTGGGTCATTCATTTTCTGTGTATTCCTCTTCTTTAAAATGCTAGAAGCTAAGTAATTAGTTATAACACTTTTGTACAATTTTTAAAAATACACAACATTATAAACACTTTCTAAAAATGTTAAAGTATATTGTATAAAAATCAATAATTTTGGTGTACTTGTAAAAGTAATGAACCCAAGACAACAACGATTCATCGTGTACAGTAATGGTACCAGAAAATTATCGCGTGAATTAAGAATTAATGTACATCACTTCTCTTCGCCAAGATATAAACGAATTTCTGTACAGTAGCTGTTTTACATATATATCACGATATGAAACATCTATTCGCGAAAGTAATAAAAATTAAATTAAAATAATTAAAAAGATATCACAGAATATTACGTTTTATGAATATCATAATGCTTTGCTTGTAAAAGTTAATATCAAGCATTATTATGTACAGTGTTGGAACGTATCTAGGTAAAAGAGTCAAGATACGGTATCTAGATACTTTAACTGTGTACCTAAATGCGTTAATAAGGATCTAGGTAACGCATTTAGGTATAGCTAAAGTATCTTGATACTTTTACCTAGATACGTTCCAACACTGATTACAACAAATTTTTAATTTAAGATTAAAATTAATGTTGTGTCTTTTTAATATAAATATAAAAGTTTATGAACATACATGCGAGCGCTCTACTTGAAAGAGAAAATAAAACCCATATTCCTAAACGTGAATAAACGTTCGATCCTTTTGAATTTTTAAACGTAAATGTAATTAGGTACATATTTCCAGAAAGCGATTGTCGATTCAAGTGTCATAAGATTCATTCAAATAGATTTCATAGAATATTGATAAAATCTAATTGTAAACTTAAAGATCGTCACACGTCGGTGAATTCTTATTTTTTTATTTTGAAGATTGAATTAAGAAGATTTAAACTAAAAGAGAAGTATCTAAGTGCAATATTTAAAAGAGATCGAAAAATTTAAATAACAATAACCGTAAGATCAACGATATTCTTTTTCTTGCATTATTATAAGATTTTATCAGATCAAATCTCACTTTTTCTTGTCACAACTCATTTATTTTTCAGATATAATTTTCAAATTTTATCACACTCAGCAGGGAAAAGTTGTTTGGTTTATTATAAAATATCACATCTTGTGCCTTCGCATGTGGGAATTTAGTGACACCATGTATAATAAAATTCGCTGTGCGCTATCAATAGAAAAGATGCGACGCATGACTCAACTGTGAAAGATCTCGAATTTCGTAAGCCTACTATTTAATTAAAGCAGTGTAGAAACGCCAAGTCGCGTAGAAGCTTCGTATTACAAAGCAAAAGGCGTTGTTCTAATGAACAATGTAATTATGACGAGGTCCTATCGAATCGAGCCGAAAAAGAGAGAAAGAGAACTACCTATACGTAAAGTTAGAGATTTATAAGAGAGTCTGGTCACGAGCAATTTTGTCAAAGCAAGAATGAGAAAAGATATATATATATATATATGTGTGTGTGTGTGTGTCTCTTCATATATACTATTTTATTTTAACTTATACTTTCTCATTCTAACTTATACAGGGTGGGCCATCTATTGGTACGTTTTTACAGAGTGGGCCATCTATTGGTACGTTTTTAAAAATGCGATCAAATGAGCATACATTGATATTTT
>NW_017295861.1:521661-623397 GCF_001594075.2 Trachymyrmex cornetzi | reverse complement strand
CTCCCTCTAAAAAAAATTAATAAAAAATATCAATGTATGCTCATTTGATCGCATTTTTAAAAACGTACCAATAGATGGCCCACCCTGTATATCTTATTACTGAAGTTGACAAAAACGACGAGTCAATCAAATATTTGTCATATCGTGGTCAGATTCTGGTATAGGGTCTCCATATCTATATGTCACGTGGAACAAAGTTAACGAGACGGAACGACGATAGAACGAGATAAAGCAAGAGAAACGCAGACCGGATGGCGAGGGGGATGCGAACAGGAAAAGATAGAGACGAGAAGAGAGTGTACGAGTGCCGTTTTTATTAAGGATCCGCCGAGGAGGACTGACGACGCGTAACCTGTTGATAGCGAGAACGACGGTCCCGTAGCCGCTGCTAATTGCGAAAGTGGGACAATAAGACTGAAATTACGAGAGCGGCTCTGGGACGATATCACCTGGATTGCCGGATGCAGGCTGCAGCTGCAGCTGCGAAAAGTTCAAGCGCGCGCGTTACAGCTGCGAAACGGCAATCTCGGAATAGCGCGTTTACGATTATTACGACGCTCCTCGCAGCGCCGATGAACGACATCTCCATAGAATTCTCCGCGACGTAAAAAGCATCTTTATCCCTTCTCTGTCTCTCGATCCGTGTCTCTTCGCCCTCTTCACCAACAGTTCCGCGTAAATCCTCCGTACCTCTCTCGCCACTCAGCAAAATCGCTGATCCTCCCTTTATCGATCCCTCCATAGGTTCGAATCTCGAAGGGTTACCAGCAGAAACTCGATGATGTTCGGCGGGAACTTCGCGTTCGACGGAATTCGCACAATTGAGATAATGTCGGGATGCCATCGCTTTCGAGTAATTTCTCTCCGAGCGCACAAAACGAAGCTACACCCTCCGCCCTTGTTTCGTTATTCCTTTCCTTTCGTGTAATATACAGAGTATATATTGCTTATAGAAATATATAATGTATAACGATAACGATAAAATGGATTATCCGCGCATTTCTTAAACATGCATTTTTATAACGTTACTTATATTTTTATGTCTTTCTTTGTTTTGTATTGCAAGACATCAAATATTATCTCTAAGAAAAGTAATCAAAATTGTGAGATATTAAACAATAAAAATTCCTACAATATTAAGATGTAATAATACTGTAACTACAAGTAATTGTAAAAGTAAATAGCTAAAAACAATTACATAATTTTCTTTTATTTATAGAAATACCTAACTTTTCGAAGATAATCATTTCACAAATTATCATTATCTTGAAATAATTATCAAAGAATAATTAATAATGTTTAATTTATTAACAATGAAAAACAAATTTACTAACTTTATAAATGTTCTTCATTAAATATAAGAGGACTTTTTTATAGAGTTTCAATTTAAGCTTTAAATATAGAAATGCAGAAATACCAATATTATATGCATAATAAAAGGTTTTATGCAAAAAAATTTCACGCTTTCTATAAAACATTTGCTTTGGAAAAGTAAACTTCAGATTTGTTCAAAGAATTCTTATAATATGAATGAAAATGGAATGCTGCGGTGAACATGCGGGTGCTACATTATGTATATTACTCTCATGTCACACGTAATGAATCTCTTTTGTAAGCGCCATCATATACAGAGACTGACTTCTATTTTATCTTTAGCTTTCTGACTTATTTTCTGGTCTCGTTGAGACGTAAGTACATTTAGTGAGAAATTTACGTTATTTTCAAATTCCTTGCTTCAAATAAACTAAATAACACGTTCTCTCTCTACGCGACTTCCGTCTTCTGTCTCTCTATTTTCATTCCTTATACGTCTCATTTTCGATTTTCGTGTGACAAACGTGATGCCGGTGGGCTGGTATTGGAGCTAGTGTTTCGTGAAATCGAAGGTATATTAAACTCTCCATTCCATGAGAATTGTGAAGCATCAAGAAGTTCGTCGCAATAGAGAAAGCGAGCGAATGGAAGTGGCAAGGCGGGGAAACGAGAGGCGGAAGATCCTTTGATAATTTAGGCCACGCTGCGAGTAGAAGCGGGACCAACGGTATTATTACGGTAATGTTATTAAAACTTCGCTTCTTCGACCCCGGCGCCGCGCTACGCCGCGCCGCCCCGCCGCCGTCACGCTTTCGTCCTTAATTAACGAGTTAAGGACGAAAAGTTAGGGCCTGTAAACCTTGAGGAACAACGATGGGGAGCCCGCGGGACGCAACGAATGACGAAATTAACGACTCGTCCTTCCCACTCTAGAGAGTCCCGTTCCACGCGAGGCGAGAACTTTTGGTTAACTTTCCAACTGATGTGCTCCCACTCGATCGATGTGATGGTCTGAAAAAAGTCCACCGAGTCCACTGAGTTTTTTGTCTTTTCTGTCTGTTACATTTCCTTGTTACATATATTTAACGTAGGAAATTCGGGTCGTTTCGAACTGAATCGTCCCTCCTGTTGGGCCTCCTGTTGAGGCTTTCGCGCGATCAATGTTTGGTGAAACCCGTCCGGCTCGCAACAATTCCGATTAAGATGGAAGAGAGAAGGGAAGGTTCGTTCAAAGCAATACGCCTCTCGCGCCTGTATATCTCAGATTTTCGATCTACTTTCAATCTATTACCACGCTACAGTCCAAATCTTCGTACGCAAAACTTGTAATAAAATGAAAAACTTCTCTCGTCTGTCGTTTTCCTTCTCGTCCTTTCCGCGGTACTCCGCGGTACTCCGAACTCGTAAAGCGCCTCAGTTTATTAAGTAATTAAATCATTCGTGCCACTGGTGCAGCGCAAATTAACTTTCTTACGAGTAAATGAAACTTGTTTAAAAACTTTCGAGAGAATAATGAAGATTCTTGTTTGGCTGAACGTATCTATCCGGAGAGCGCTCTTGCGAGACAAGAACAAATAACCGGCCGTGGAGGAAAGGTCGTATTACAGTCGGGGGTGAAGTATCTCTTTTATAACGCGGCTCCCTTGATTAATTTCAAGGATCGTAATTAACTCGCGGGAGCGCGTCGGGTGAGTGGGAGGCAGGGACTATCGAGTTCGCGCAAGACCTCCTCAAATCTGAATGTACAATTTGTCGAATTAAATCTAAATATATAATACGTGTCGGAACACCTGTTACACACACATCGCGAGAGCGAGAGTTCGCAGATTTTCACGTAACAGTTAATGGTAGCTCCGGCGTAATGAAAATCGGCGTGGCGAGTCGCAGAAGCCTTATGGAAATTTGCGATAACAGTAACTACTAATTTCCGAACAAAACTTTCGAATCGTTTCTAACCAGCCAAAGAACGCGTCGATAATAATTTTAAAAGTTCTTTAAACGTCCAATTAAACTTTAAATTACTTGATGATAATTAATAGGAATTTACTTTCGAAGTGACTGTAAGATTATTAGAGGTTGCGCGTCGTTAATTGTCAACGATGAACTTCAATCGTCCTGTTTCGTCGTCTAATTTTTATCGCGGTGCAGTTTTCGAAAGGTTATTATTAATTTCGTTAGTTATCCATTTAATGCGGGAATACAATTTTCGCGTTATTTACAACTGCAGAGATACCGTGTGTGTGCCTTGCTAAATACCGCGATTAATTCGCGCATATATTAATTGCCGCCTCATATGATCACCGTTTCGGATAATCGGTGTTCAAATGAACGAGAATTTAGTACGCTTGCAGATGCGTTTCGCGCAGAATTTTTATTTATTACGTAAATATAGCGAGATACATGCTCCAAATGGCGAACGTAGTCGGATCGATTACCAACGAAAGTCATTGCAGAAAATTAACGTTCTCTTTTAAAAAATTTAATCGTGTATTATCAATATCTCATTGCCTATATTAATTATAATATTTATAGAATGTATTTGGAAATTTAAGAAACATTATGTATATAAATGTATAATAAATTTTCGAAAAATTTACACTTGATATGCTTGTTTGAAATTGACTGCAAAAAAATATTAGCATCGGCCTGAAACGACAGATGGAGGGAAAAGTAAAAGGATGAGATCCGCTGGCGAAGAGTAACGGCATACCTCTAATTAGCACGCGCTTGCGATAGCTGGTGATTTAAATCGGCAAAGAGGAACCGCTCCTTGGGTGATCCTTCCAAGAGGTGCTCGCTCGTTACGAACTAATGTTGATACATCGACACCAGCGCAAGAGGAAAGAGGAGGATCATTTCGTGGCTCGGTCGATCAGTCATGGGGAGCTACACCGTCTAATTAAGCTCGCGTTAAAATCCCAACAGTAATCAAGCCGAGGAGTCATTTGTCAGCGCTGCGCTGGATGGGAATCGGCCAACGAGATTATATTCCCGTGCTCGACTCTTATTCCACTGCGCCGAAAACACGGTTTGATATTGACTTTATGCGAGCGAGCGTGGAACTCCCGAGCCCGAGTCGAGATTAATGCGCGTCGGTATTTACACGCAAATACGGTGGATAAAGTGCTTCAAAATTCGGACACACCACATTTGTTTCCATTAGGTTATTTTTACTCTTCGTAATATGCGACGCGATTAAATCGGACATATATTGATGCAACATAGGTAAGATGTAATTACGTAACTGTATTACTTTCTTTAAAATTCGATATCTATTATTACTCTAACATATTACTCTCATGCATGATTGTAAATAATTTATTACACCTCATATATCTTATGTCTAACAAGACTGAGCAACGATAGCGATCACACACTCACACACTGTTGTAATTTATTATTTCTATCAAAGAATCGTGCTTCAGACTAATATTATTAAACAGAAAATATTCTCATTATTTCGTTATTTCTCACATTAATAATTCGTTAAGTGAAAAGTTAAGTTGACATTCTACCCCACGTCCTAAAATAAGGTTGTAACAGGATTATAAAGTATTCAAAGCTTGTGGTTGCAACACCGATAATGAGGAAAATGATTTAGATGGATACTAAGAGGCAAAATATAAATGAGAATTTAAAAAAATAAATTATTTTTTCATCTCGGTAAAACGTTTAAAATTTAATTTCAAAATATCGCTAAAAAATTAAATGTCAAAACTAAGTATATATCACTGCTTTTCATCGATCTTTGAATAAATTGTTAAATCGTGTCTCCGTTTATTTTCACTATCACGTTTAAACAGTATTTTACCAATTTTTATTCCAATTTTAATCACGTATTAATTATTTTCGTGTGAAACAAATGTTTAAACTAATTGAAATATTAAATAGGTATAATATAGGTTTTTAAAATATTATATTATGATAATAGCAACAAAATTATACAATTTGTTGAAAAATCAAATTTACATAAATCATGCATATGTGTGTGTATCAGTTTACAATAATATTATATATATAAATAAAATATGAAAAATCATTTTATCGAAATATATACACATAGATAATTATTATTAAATTTAGAATTGTCACAAATAGTTAATAAAATAAAGTGTCATAATATAATGAGAATTATATTATTATAATTAAAACTGTTATGATACAATATTAAATACGAACAACTGCCTCTGTAAGCAACATAAAAAAAAGTTTATATCCAGTGTTTATAAAATAGCAGCATAACTTTTTTCTGCAAAATTGTTGCATTTGAAGTATTAGTTAAAAATTACATTATTCAATTTTATTTCAGTAGTATTGAATTTATGTTTCAAATCGCTAAAAACCGTAGCACACATAATCATTAAATCACGAAATAAATTTGAACGCAAAAATACTATTAAAGTAAAATTCTGTAAAATGGATTTCTCAATTAAAAAACTAAAAAGATAATTGTGCAAGAATCTTTTAAATAAAGTTAAAAGCCATATTTTTAGCCGAATGTCTCTATTGTATTGTTTTGATTCTTCAACATTCCCTTACTCCAATTTAATTATCGTATATTTAACAAATTGCGTTGATCCCAGCACGAAAAACAGCTTGAAAGAGAAAAAAAGAAGATACAAAAAGGAACGGTGAGAGGAAATTAGCCAGCACGCGCACTGGCAAAAGAGGCAAAAGGGGACAGATCGAGGGACAGACAGAAATCGTGAAAACGAAACGGCAGCGCGTTTCCGATGTTCCAATTACTTTTACTCGTGTAACCCCTACGATGACGAGATTGGGCCATGCGCGCAAAGTTAACCCACTTTATTCCGGGGTGAAAGGGAGCAAAACAGGGACGCATAGTGGAAATTCGCTTTTCCAGTCGACCCCTTTCCTCTCGAATCGTTACACGCCGACAGGTATGTACACTCGGCCTCGAAATAACGGTCGAAATTAGAGAAGAAGAGAGTGAGAAAGAGAAAGAGAGAGTGAGCGAGAAAGCATTGCCGTGTGCAGATAGGCGTTGCGCGAAGTGACGCGAGGCGATGGTGCCTGGCATAATTATTATCGATCACGAATTACGCTGCCTGCGGGAGCATGGTCTCTCCGGTCTCGCGGTGCCAATCTGCCGGAATATTCATTACCGCGAGAGCTAATCTCCGTCGTAATTATCATCAGCCCGCACCCGAGACTTGGCGCTATCGCCTCGAAATTTTCCAGGTTACTCCAAAATGAAAGTTTCGGGCGCAAATGTTTGCACGATCGTCAGTCGTCAGGGATGATGGCTTGGCAGAATTTGGAATTCTAGGCGGATCATACTGAACTCCGGCTGCAATATTTGAGAAAGCTGTGGTATTTTTATCGTTTGTATTTGCTGACAATTAAAGTATTCAGCTGCAGCCGAAAGCATAATCATCAACGATTCTGTCGTAATGCAAAATTTATATTCAAAGTTTTAAATAAATTATTATTTAATAGTAACAATAATATCGAATAATAATATTCGTGTTTCAACGTGGAAATTACATCTTGTCAACTTAAATCTAGCAATTTAAAAAATTCAAAATTATCCACAGAGATTTCTCTTTTTTTCTGTGGCACTTTGATTACAAAAAAGATATACGTTGCCTCTATATCGTCATATTAATCTAACGCATGCAGTGGTGACCCATGTCATTCGGCTTTGCGATTCGCAGCTTGCCTTAAAATTTTGCGCACGAAAAACTCCGCGACATGTCGACAGCAAACATAACTAAGGGAATGTGCTCGAGCCACATGGGAAATATGTGTCCAACGCATACGCGTGCAAATGCATCGAGGGTCACACGAACGTGCACTGTCCAGTACAGTTTGTCTATCTCTCGATCATCATCCACCGAACCCCTCAACACTGACCCCAGACTCGAGGAGGTACGCAAGGGTGGCGCACATTCATCCCCGACGTTGGATCTTGCCAATTAACGCTCAACGCTTCGCTCTCGAGAGGGCTAAAAGATATTTGTACTTGGCACAATTTCGTTACTAATGACGTGTCCTCGGAGCAAGCGCTAGCTAGCTCCAGGGAAATCCATTTATGAATATAAAAAAATATTGTCCCACATATTAAAAAGTCACGTATAAATTTGAATGCAACGAATTAAACGAAATTGTGCACTACTATCGTGGTGTGTATACTGTTGTAATCTTTTCGTTGTAATTTTCGATATAACGATCGTTACCCCTTATTGGTTTAAGCAGTCGTCAAGTTTCCAGTTTGAGAGTGCGTAGTTTGGCCCCCGAGGCTTCGCTTTCTGCCCATATGTTCACAGGCGATGATTAAAGTCTGATAATCTCACATTTTACTCAGCGCAAGATATTTTCATGGGAATTGAAGACATCTCTACTTACCTGAAACACAAAATTATACAAATCATCATTAGTCTGTGTTATAAACTGTCAATATTAACAAATTAATAAATTTTTTTTAATTATTCTTTACACACATATATCTATATTTTTCATACTATTATATATGACATACGTATTTATGATAAAAAATATAGAAAGTTCGAAACATGAAAGTCGAATCATGAATTCTGTTACTTAATTTCATTAAAATCCTATAATGTATAAATATATTGAACCGCTCTTTACAAAATTATAAGCTCTGCAGAATTAGTAACTGCTTATTATTACTGAAAAAAAAGTTTTGTTGAAAATAAACGAATCAGAATTTTTAGTTAAATTTATTAGAATTCTAATTTTTTAAGATAACCGGAATTCTGGTTGATATAATATTTCTAGTAAAAAATGTACTATTAATAGAATTCTTATTTTTACGAAAATAATTACATAAATCCAAATTCTAGTAGATTTAACTAGAAAATTCTGATTCGTGTGTCCATTTTCCATCAGAATTACTATTTAATCCAACCAGACCATTTTCTCAATCCATATATTAACACTTAACAGATACGTGCGGAAAACATATGCTATAATTCATAGAATATCGGAGCTTCAAAGCAAACAATTTAAATATTACTTGAATATTGGAGCAATCAAAATATTTCATAAAACAACGGATATATAATCTATAAACTTAGTTTTAAAATAGATCTGATAAAATCAAGTTTCCATCTTTTAATATATTAGAGATATATAAGTTGACAGGACGATGCAAAAGTTTTCGATACGCGCGTATTGCTTTCCCTTTCGTGCGAATTCGCCTATTGTGACGCAAAAGTCTGTCTTATGATTGTGCTTGACTGATTTCCGCGAGTCACTGTCGTCCCAATGGACCCGTGAATTGCGCGTGCAAGTGTTTCTGTCGGTCATGAACAAGAGTAGTTTCGGAGTTCGGAGACGCCGTCGCGACGGCAATGAGTCTTGAATAGTTTTACGACTGCCGCTACTCGTAATGTTATACTTGGTTCTCTCTATCTTTTCCCCTCCACTGTTCGCCATTCTTCTTCGCATTCTTTGCCGTGATCATTTTCCTTCTTTCTTGATGTATTAACCATTCAGAGAGACATTAAATAAAAACGTGAGTGATCCAACATCGTGAACCACATTGTGAAATAATTAGAGAATGTAGACGAAAAGTACAGTTTTAGTGAAATATCTAAAAATTTAATTAGATACAAATCTGAAAATAATTTTGTTGAATTATCAAATATAATTATGTAAGAGTTTTCGAACTGGTTGCTAGAATGTCAAAACTTTTCCTAGCATTGCTCGTCATGCATGAACTTCTTACATAATTATTTTGATGAATCAACACAATTATTTTAGAAACATCTAACTAAAAATTTTTAGATATTTCAACAAAATCATTCTCTTTGTTTTAATTTTATCACGGTTTTTATTCTAATAGTTTATTTGTTTTTGTTCTATTTTTGTCCCATTAAAGCAATATATATTCATACGCTAAGAGAAAAGTTTACTAAATTTTAACAAATAATTATTTTAATGGTATTGATATAACATTTATTTATGGAAAAGAAATATTTGCTAAATAAAAAATAATAGTTAAATTAAATTAACGATTTCTGTACCAAATAAATATACATTTAGTAAATATTCAATTAATACTATAATTCAAATAAATATTTATTAAAATTCAGTACAGTACATTTTTCTCTCACAATCAGTGTATAAAAGTTGTATACTGAGAGCAATAACGTAAAAGATGCATACAAAGAGGGACAGGTATATCGTTATACTGTAACAATCTATTGTACATGTATTACACATTACATATTGTCACAAAAGACTGTATATCTGTTAAAATTGGTTATATTCTATCGCAAACAGATGAAAATAAAACAATGATGAAGAAATAGATAAATCTGGACGAAACGTGTCAGCTCGTTGCACAAATCCGCGATAACGAAACCCGCTCTCACTATCTCGCGGCAAGTTCCCTTCCTAGTAATAAACGCGCCTAATTCTCTCGACCGCAATGTCGAGTCGAGGGACTTGGCACGGTCATTTCTTACTTCGTTGATTCTCGCTCCGTTATCTCCCGGAGAGTTCCTGGCTGCAGACCTGTCAACGTGCGTCCGCGGGATAATTTGTTCTCTTTGCACTGCATCGGAGACAGCGCGATCGTCGCGAGAAAACTTTTCGCGCGGAGTTATGTCCGTACTTTCTTCAACTGTGTCATCAAGTCTCGAGAAACTAAAAAGAATGTTAATCTGTGTGTTGTTATCGTTGGACGGCGAAAAACGCGGTTTTTCTTAATAAAAATAGAAATGTCTCAAGAAAGATTGGAAACGGAAAGCAAGCAAAGTGCAGATCTTTCGCCAAGTTTTATGCTGAAAGAAGATTACGTCATGTGCAAACTTAATTTATGTTCCGACATAACAAAAACTGAATGCTTTTGTATACTTATAGTAAAAACTCGTAAGAAAGAAACTTTACCTTGCAAAAAAACGTTAATATTATGTTTTAGCTGACGCTCATTAAATGACAAAATTAATTAATTTAATACAAAATATTAAAAACTGATTATATATAAGATCAGCACATGCAAAACTATCACTTTCATAATTTACACGTAAAACAAATTTGTTTATTCTTGTGACTATAATCTAATCAATTGAGGTATAATGATTGTTCAATCAAATGATAATTCATCATAATTGAATTTCATAGCATAATTTAATAGCGTCTTTACGATAGAATATCACTTCCGCATTCAACGCTCATTGACCCATAATTCCGGCATTAATGCCGGAATTTCCGAGGATCGCTTTCGAGAAAATCCTGTTTGAACGGGCCGCGACGCGGATTGGAACGCATAATAGAAGGCATATCGCGGAGAGCTTGATTGCCCTTAGAGTTGGCCTCTGGGAGCTTCCCCTAATCGTCTACGGCCGATTCGCTTGATCGAGCAACCGTGTCGAATTTTCCGCTCGAGGTAGCTGAAGCTCCGTAACCCCGCCTCCGAAATCTCCTAGGATTTCGCGGGCGGACGCTCCGCCGAAAATTCTCGCGGAAAATAGGAGAGACACGAACTTTCGATCTGATATCCAACCGAGCGTGCACACGTTGGCTCTAGAGCACGCGTAACTCTGCCGAAAAGGGTACCGTGTCACGTTCACATTCGAGTCTCGTTTAAACGCATTTGGAAACTTCCTTCCGTATTCCATCTACGAAACAGTTCCTATATCACGTTGGCAGATTGTTTCTCGCGGTTTCTATACGTCTTCATAAAAAGTCCTGTGTTTCATCGCACATATAATGAATAAATCAAACAGCATCTCATTGGATATCTCATGTTTCAATATTCGTTTCGATCCATATTTATACGATACTTTATATTCTACAGAGTAATAAAAATTAAGTTTGGCTACAAAGTTTTATTACTAAATCATTAACGTAAATTTGGAAAAATACAATCTCTGAAATGTTAGTTATATATTATTAGATATTAAAAATAATAATTAACATTCAAAATGACCTCGTTTAGCTTTGATAGAAACTTTAAGACTCTTCGGAAACAACTTCCACAGATAAATTCTATGCAGCCAGTAAATAGAACGGTCTTCAGTTCATTAACCGATGAAAATCTTTTAATATAGTCTTTTTGGGATTTAACGAGATGTAACTAATGTAAACTTCAAAATTCGTTTTTTTTAAAATTAGATACGTAATTATCTTCTAAGTAATAAGCTGACGTCATTTTGATGACGTTAGAATAATGTCTTTAATAGACATTATTTTCACTACAATTGATATCAGCTTGCTACCAGAATAATGATTTCATAAACACACAAAAGTTGGTGGGTACTTTTTATCTATATTAACGCATTTTTCATGAAAACGATATAATACATGAAATAATAATTATTAATAAATTAGTCTTATAATTGCAATAACATTTCGTTTTTTCTTAGAAGAATCAAATTAAATGTTAGATCGTCATGTTATAACAGCGCGTTATCACATCAATACTGCGTATCACAACAATTTACGGAATAGCCAGTGTATTTACAAAGTTGAGAAAATTTGCCGAGTAACTCGTTTGAGAAGTAGAAAGTGTCTTATACTACCATGTTTAATTCACTCCTCGCGGAATAATGTATGTCATAAAGCAACATCCGTTGCACGTGACTCGTACGCATCTACATTTTATAAAGCTTGTGGCTGACCAAGTGTACTAGAGGAAGAGAGAGAGAGAGAGAGAGAGTTCACTGTGCAAAGCCGCTCCATCGTCTAAAATTAAGCATTAGTACGAATTCCATAGCCACGTCGAGTAGCTACCGACATGGTCTGTCCATTTCTCGTGACAAGCAGACAAACAAGCATTGCTGTCGGGGCGAAGGAGAAATTCCGGAAGACAGGTCGATCCTTCAAGTTACCAAGGAGTGGAAGCAGGAGAGAGAGAGAGAGAGAGAGAGAAAGGAAAAGACAAGGAAGTCGAGAATAGACACTCATCGTATAAATTCACCCCACATACCAACGTATGAATTTGTCCTGACAAGAATGGAGTTCATTGACGTTCAGGAAAATAGCAGATTTTAAGATCGAATGTAGAGCGAAATAACAGTCTTAATTTATCAAAATCATAAACTGCAAATAAGTTAAGAAAATTAATGATAAATATATATACTAGAATCATATGTTATTTATGTAATAAAATTACAATAAAATAGAATACAAGGAATATGTATGTACTGCATGTCAAATAATAACCAAATATATTCGCATATTGCGGCGATTTGCTTTAAAGGATAATTAAACACCACGAAGTGTGGGCATTGTCACCATAAAAATCGTGATGGGACTGCGGTCTTCGTGGTAAACCGCAAATCTGGCTACGATTCATATCTGGACGGCTTTTGCCAAATCGATAGAGAATGGATTAAAACGATGATGCAATTACGAGTGTGAATCAGCTCAAATAATAGTCGATATTAATGTGTATTATCGACAAAAGCAAATTGCCATTAAACGATCTATTTATTCTAAACACGAATTTCAAAGATACAAAATGTTCATCAAATATTCTGATAGGAGAAATAGCTTAAACTGATATAACATGATTTAGGGAAAATTAAATCACAAAAATTAAAACATTTTATGAATAAAACGTTTTTTTAAATGTTTAAAAATAATCATAGCATAACTGCTCTCTCTCTCTTATATAACGTAATCTTATCTTACTCGTCAAATACAATTAGCATATTGTAATGCAAAAACTCTCGAATTAGTTTGCTTATCGCATTTTAAATGTCTTCTTCTTGAAATCTTGAATTGCACGTAAGTAGGTTAGCACCTAAATTCTTAAGTCTAAATTCTTAATTCCTCATAATTCCCAAGCGCACGAAAGTTTCGACTTTTTCCAGCACCGTTCTTGCGACAGTACATCCTTACTAAAGTTCCGAGAATTTATCGAGGCGTAGATTTAAAAGTTTAGGAATTACGACAAGAGAGTCGAAAAACTTAATTCACACACCGATCTCATTTCCTTACGACTTATCTCGATCGACTTTTCGTTTTTCTTTATTTTGTAGACACAGTGTAAAAGAGATTTAGATCAAGTGTGTAATTTTACATCAAGTAGATCTTTCGTCTTGTATACTTTTTTACGTTATACATATTAGATAATTTTGAGAATATTCTTATAAATATATTATGATATTCGTATATTATGTTAAATAACCAGACGAAGGAATAAATCTTTTGATAAGGAATGATATGAACAAGATAACACAATTAACAGTAAAATAATTTTCCGAAGAGATCGTGTTCTCACTGTTAACAAGGGTCAAGTAAAGACCAACGACTACACTCGGTGTTCCAAAATTATCAAATTTTGTGGCAATTCACATATTTTATTCCATAAATAAATTTAAAACACACACAAATTAAATTCTAAATAAATATTTAATATTAATTTTTTATAATTTAATCATTGTAAAATAAAACTTGACGCTTTTAGTTTTATTATCATAATTTTCATAAAATTGAACTTAAAAGTTAAATTTAAAATTTATTTTATTAAAATAGACTTTGGCTATTCCAGAAATTTAATTTAAACTCCACTTTATTTTGGATAACTCATTTTTGAAACTATAAAATTTTTATTAGACATAAAATTTTGTTAAAAAGAATTAATTTTATCGATAAAATAATTCGAAAATTAAAGATAGAACGGTAATCCTGAAACATGCTATATATATGAAACAATATGAAGTAAAATGAAGTGGAGTTGCACCGAGTTGAAGTGGAATAGTCTGAGGCGGGATTGAGCGGGGTAATGCATCATATTAATGACAACACCAATGAGGATCTCTATAAATTCGAGAGTGTTGAGTGCTGCACCAATTAAGTTCTATGTCATTAAGAGGAAATAAAGGATGACGCACGTCTGTGCGTTAAGATTTCTGTTATGTGCGAGAAGAAAACGTCTTCGTCTCAGAAGAAGAGCGGCATCTACATCCAAGTTCATCAGCTATCCTTTGTAATTTCTGGTGCTGTATAAGAATAGCGAGTTATCACTCGGAAGAGGAAAAGAGTTGAAGGATCCTTTGTGCTGGAGAGAGAAAGGAGAGAGGGAAAGGGGGAGAGAGAGGAGAGAGGAGAGAGGAGAGAGGAGAGAGGAGAGAGGAGAGGAGAGAGAGGAGAGAGAGAGAGAGAGAGAGAGAGAGAGAGAGAGAGAGAGAGAGAGTTGTAGCGGTGCTTAAGAGTATCCATTGTGTGGCACATAGCGTTAACACATACGGAAACGGTGTAATGGGGGACTATAATCAACCGAGTTACTTACTGAGGGCAAGAGCTATAATAGAGAGAGGGATTCGCTAAGTATGGCGCTAAATATGCTTGATAGAATCGAAATAGCGACTAATGTAAGATTGTTATCTGCAACCATTTGTACAATGTTAAGAAAATGGACAAAATATCTCATCGCTAAACGAATATTAATAAATGTTGATGTCTAACTTAAAAATTCACATGGATTTACATCCTCATAAACAAATAAAAATCTAGAACGATAAAAAAATTAAATATTACTGATCAAAAGTATATTAAAAACAATAACAATATAAGCATATAAATATAAACTACATTTATATTAGGTAAAATATAAATAAAAACATTTCAAATTTAACAAATGGCGACTATTTTACAATAAAAGATTATCCGTTACGTCATAACAGAAAAGGCATTACATAGCCACTGTACTATTGAGCGCAACAAATCACCCGTCGCTTTTCAATTGTGTGGCGTGCAGTTTTGCTGCAGATGCGTTTTTCCGGCGCATCACGGTGATCGGTTTTTTCCCTCCGATACAATGTTAGCTGTCGCGACTTGGCCAATAAACGTGTCGACAATCCCATCGAAACGAGCCGAGAAGGCAACGCGACGGGTATTCGCGTTGAAAGAAGAAAGAGCTAGGTGAACGCGGTCGAGTTTGAGGTAGCTTCAACAGCGACCGCATCCACCTGTTCACGAAAGCGATTAATCCTGGCGCCCGTTCGTGCGTCGGAAACGATTCGAATTAGAGACGGCGCTCTCGCGGAGGCATGTTCAGCCAATAAGAATTAATCCAATAAATTATCTACACGCAAGAAAACTGGATGGAACGCACAAGATGCCGGTGTTCGATTGTAAAAAGAAGAAAAGAGAGAGGATATTAGCATTCGCGAAGGCAAACGCAAAAAGAGAAGAAACGAAGAGCGAGAATCATTAGAGAAGATCGTGGCACGAATTGTTGCAATTCTTTATCGTTAACCAGAAGCGAAAGAATAAAGTATTAAACGTATCCAAAGGTTGCGCGAGGATGGCTCGGCCGTCGATTCGTCAGCGGTTGGTCGAAATCAACGGCATGCACGCGAGTAGCTTGGGATCGGACCAGTTAGCTGGTTAACCACTTAAATATCTTCAGTGGGTGAACTGTGGTACGCAAGTGCAGCGCGAATGCAGCGCACGGCAGTACCGCATACGGCATTAACGCGATTGGTTCGCGCGGCTCAGGAATTGGAACGACCGCGGCACTCGGCTGCTACCGCGCCGCAGCATTACCAGATTTACCGCTAATTACATAATACCCGACGACTTACGCTGCTGCATAAATCACGCAGTGCGTGACATCGCTTAACCGTCCTATAAATCCGTAGTACCTTTACTGTGCGCCTATTCGCCACCGTTACCGTCAGCTTATACGCCGTACTCCCAGTCGAAACTTCGTCTGGGAAATGCATTTTCCCACTTCTCTCACGCGTACGTCCGCAATAGATTACACTTTAACAAGTCGATGCACGCAGGGATAAATTAAATTACGATCCCGCTGTAGTCATTGCATTAAGGTTAACAATACGGTGAACATACAAAGACATACTTTTCATTTTATTAGCTTTTATATTATCTCTTATTATCGATATCGATAATTAATAACAAGCGGAAATAATGCAGAAAAAATTATTAAAGCAAAGGAGTAAAAATCACACAGTTTAAATCAGCATACATTTTTACATTAATCAAATCAATAACTATTTCACCTAGAGAAGTTTCTGTTATGAATTATTCGATACGATATAAATTTAAAAACCTAAAGCTTGCTCTCTGTGTGCGTAAATTTATAAAATGATGACAAATTGATAAAACTATATTATTAAATATAACATCATATTTAATATAATGTAGTCAGTGTGTATGACATAATATAAAATTATAATACAAAAAATGTATTAGTATCTGTCGAGATAATGTTGTATCTAATTATCTCTCCTTGTTCCCTTTGTTATTTCCTCCCAACGCTTCTATGGATATACTAATACATAAAGAACCTTTCATTAATTATTCAGAAAGTAGCAGTTTTGTCGTCGGTTCCGCCAGGAGATCAGTTTTCAATCTATGCTACTACGGTATAATAAGATTGAGGGGACCGGTAGTCAAGTACGGGGAGATATATAGAAGTACTTGTGGGACCGTCAAGAGAGAGAGAGAGGACAACCGTGCACCACGTGCATCAGACCGAAGAGCGTTAGGTGCAATAATGTTGGTGTGCCGCGTCGACAGCCCGTACGTCGGAAGAACATTAAAATCTCTTCATACATATGTATAAACGAACTCAGGGTGGAGCAATATTAAAAACGGGTTCGAGAAAAATTGAAAAAAAAAAGAGAAAAGGGAACAAGATGCAGAGAAGCGGGAACACGTCAAGGCACCGATAGTGCGTAGGTCAAATTGAATTTTTTCTATTTCCATTAAGTTTATTTAATCGATTAATTCGTACATTCACACAGAATGAAATGTGTAGTAGGGACGAAAGTTTTAAAATGAGATCATCAAAAAAAATCAGCAGAATATCGATTTGTTTAATAAGCAGAGAAAAAAATTAATTGACGACAGAATGTAACGCAAATTTAATAACTAATGTAAATTATAAAAATGCAAAGATATAACAAATCGTGGAAAATATTTAGATACTCTTTTCATATTGTTACAAAAAATTTTTCCTTTGATATTTCACCTATGCAAGAAAAATTTCAAAGCAAATTTTAATAAAATGAATTAAATACGCGAATTTTTTAAATATTTATGTTAACATGTATAGCTGTTTCATTTATTATTTGCACATTTACGCTAATTTTTAATGTCTCCAGGTACTTTCATAAAATATAGAATTAATGAAGCAACGAGCTGCTCAGAGTTATATGTATATAAGGCTCAGAGGTTAACGGATACTCCTGTTTCAATCATTTACTAATAGGAAGTAAATATAAAGTATATGGCTTCGTGATATTAAATTTCAGACTCCTGAGAACTTACAGAGTAGGTAAATGTATCACGTTGATATCAAAGTAAATAGTAATATTAATGTATGATAACATGATATATAACAAGACGCAATATGATGCTGCAGATAAATTTGATATGTAAAACTGTTCTCGTAAAATAATGATTAAATATTAAAATGTATAAAAATAAATTTATAAATATATATTTAAAAATTACTTGTATTCGTATGAATGAGAAATATATCGATGTTATATCAAATTACTAGCTATTCATTGATTGAATTAGTCCAGAGAGATTTTATTCAATTTATATTCTAACATATAGTTATTAGTACTGAAAATAATCGAACTGAATGATCATTAAATATTATTGTATAAATGTCAATTTTTATCACAATATATTTTTATTAAATCAATGTGAATTTTTATAAATTAAATTACTGATCGAATTAATTAGTGAACTGTAGAGAAGAAGTATAGACTATAGTTATCATGAAATATTTAATTAATACAAGTATATCTTTTTATTATTAATTTTAAATGTAGTGTCAACAAAATAGAAACAAAAAATCATTAAACGAAATTTTTTTTCTAATATATAGAAAAAAACAATCCAACACTCTTGGTGTAGATACCTGCACTCTGTCAAATAAAAATTTATCAAAGACAAAAGCATTAAACGTCACCATTTTTTAGAGCGGAAACATCTGTGGTTGATCCATAAAACAAAAGCCTGTGACTATGAACGGTGCGAAACAAAAGAGGAACGCCCAACAGAAATTTACCGAAAAATTCCAACAAATTGTGATCTTTTTTTATATCCATATTAAACTATCGTCATGGGATATTTATGAAAACAATAAGACGCTCATGTTCCTATTATTTTTCATATATTTATATATTTTTTCTATATTTTTATATATGTATTTTTGATAAAATAATAATAAACATACACACAATCATGTAATCATAATCGATATAGCATTACAAGTATTTCTCGCATTTTCTGTGCAATTAAATCCGATAAACGCGCAGTAAAACGAGAGTTTTAATAATTTAATAGCTTCAAAGTTAATATGAATTATATGAAATGTACGTAATATGAAAATCAAAATATAAAGAACCGTTATTTTGGCTTCTGCAATATATCAGATAAGTTAATATGTATTTAATATCTTCATGATACGCATACGTGAAGCCATTAAATAAGTAAGGAACTTGACGGTAGTTTTGTCTTACTTCTTAATCACCCGAACAATGACACTAGTGATAGCGCACAATTCTACGGTCTAAGGTGCCCCAAGGTGTCTTCAAACCTGCTCGCAACCGTCGGGGATATAATGTACACGGCCGTAACTCACCCCCTTCCTAAGCTTATTCAACCTGGGCCGCATGCTTCTCGACAAGCGTCCGTATTACATTACTTTACGAGAGAGGAGGCTTTGCAAAATAGGACAATGCACTAAATATGTTCGCCAGCCGCGGCATACAAATGTCGGACGTGTTTCTTCTGCGCTTTAGTTCTTCCAGGCATTCCTCTGTTTATGCGAATACTCGCAGATACAGTTCGGCTCGAACAATTCAAAAACGAGCGGTACTAGTCTAGATCTGTTTCGCGGCTGAAGAAATATACTTCAAGAAGCATTTGCCCGTTCTCTTAACATTATTATTGCCTATTATACGTGAAGCAAAAAGCTATAGTACAACATATACATGCAGCTTACTGTGCATTTTCTTGCCTATAATACGTTAACTTTATTATACATTTCCATGTCTATGTATTATCGAATAAATATTGAAATTTTCGCAACAAATATACCAGTTGCATTAATAGTTATCAAATTATAAGTAATTAAGTATTCACTCGATTTCATTAATTATTCTTTAAAAGTAGAAACAAAAATTTACTTTTTTTAACTTATTCTTAACTAAATCTTAATTAAAATTTTCATCTGAAAATTTGCAAGAATTTAAACTTCATATTAAAAAATTAGAAAAAAAACTTTAATAAAATTTATTGAAAAGAACTTTAAATTGACCAAAAAACTAGAAGTGAAATAGAAATGATACAAACTTGAATGCAATAAAGAATATTAAAATAAAAAATAAATTAATAAAATATTAATATCATAATATTTTAGTATTCGTATCTGAAATATTGAATATGGAGGAGTCAAGTGTCGCATGACTGAATACATTTGGAAAAAAAAAAAAAGCTATATTATTAAAAATAGTAAAAAAAACATGATTAAAAATTATAAATAATTCAATATATTATTATAAGCTCGTAATGTAAAAACTTGGCTACAGAAAACTTGACTCTTTTATCGAATTATGTGTTAATAATATTCTTTAATACAATAATCGAAAATATTTAAAAATAAAAACTATGTTATTAAACTTATGATATCGCCTAATTAAAAATTCGTTACAAATCACTGTATCAAGCTAGTTGTATGAGAAATATTACTGCAAAAAATTATTAACGCTAATTTGGAGATCCTTGTAAGAGACTATCCCGCTTCCTACTCTGTATGTTTAATTGGAATTTAGAATGAGGACTCTCAAAGTACATATATCGAATCAGCTAACTGATAGAAATCAAACATCAAATCCTATAACAACTAGAAAGGATTGTTTGTTAATAAACTTTGATATTCGAGATCAGTCCAGTATGATTGTATGCGGTAAAGCAAATAATAAAGAGAGCGGTAAAATTACTTGTCTATGGAAATAAGGGTAAGAAAAAAGGTAGGTACCATTTCGCGACGAGATTTCATACCGCGCTGCTGACTATCCCAGAGGTCTCACTTATAATTCGAAAATTTCGATTGAGGAAACCCATTAAGTCTAATGTACCGGGAAGTACATAAAACTACAGGAAAATTGGGGGAAGCCTGCGGAGGGCATCCATAGTCCATATCTCATGCTGCTCCGCGCACTTCCCAATAAAATTTTATCCGGTACTTCGGTATTAATTCGACCGATCTCTTCCTGGCGTCAGCTCGAAAGATTACCACGTTGCTATTAGGATTATTATATATCGATATTTGATATTAGGAATATACACATTTATATTAGCCTTTCAGCAGGTACATTAATCAATTCCATTCTTTGCAAATGTCTTAAATTTACTGGAGAACATGAATAGTTTGTAATTCGGTCAATTTTCTATTATTACTACTTCGGAGAGAATTTTCTTTTAAAATTTACCCTGAAAATATGGTGATTGTGGTACAATACAATATTTTAAAGATTTTTACCATGCACTTTAGTAAAATTGATCAAACTTATTTTATACTTTATTGTAATTTTATTAATGAATGAGAGAGATTTATATTAAAATTCTTCGAAATACAATGTTGTCCCACAACTGTCATATTTTCAGGGTAAATTCTAAGAAAAAATTCTCTCCGTGAGAACTTTTTATTTGGAATTAATCGAGGAATTAATAAGTTTGGTTCCGAAAAGTTCATACTATTGTGTTTAAATATCATAAAATTTTGCTATTTAAAATATGTAAAATTAATCAATATCTATATTGCACCACTGACGATATTATCTTAATTATTAGCGTTCTATAAAAGATATCTGTGAAAAGCACCGATAAAATATTTCTAACAATTTATTCGCGATCTGTTTTGACATAAGGCAACGAAATCGCGAACACATCATGATGAAGCCATTGCGGTATGCGAACTCGCCGTATAAATGCGCACTGTGTATGTATAGACCTAGTTGGCCGAGTAATAACCATTCGTTCCGCTTATAAAGGCATGCATCAAGGAGGCAATAAAAGCGGCGCGTACAGGGAAAGTATTTGTTTTCATTTACATGGGCACCCTGCCAGAAAGGGACGTCGAGAGGAGGATGAACACCAGGCGGAAAGGGACACGAGGAAGACGAAGGTGGGACGTGGTATACGTAGAGCTTTCGAGCGGAGGGACCGCGAAATCCCGCGAGCTATTTATGGAATGGTTATTGAAATCCTACGGACGACGGGCCCTGCATTCGCAAAACATGCGCGACTTGCCATCGCGGGAAACGGTCGCCCCTCGCGATCAGCCGAGATCAGCGCTCTCGTTGTTTTTCTTGGGAGAAATAACACGAAATGCCCGATGAGCAGCTAAAAGATTTTACTGGGGATTCGACGATGCTCCGGTATGAGTTCGGAAACCATTCGCGTGGAATGGCTATTTGCCTGACTTCTAAATAAACGAATGAGCTACGTGCCACGTGCGTTTGCCCAATCGTGTGTATCTACACATTTTGTTTGATACTTTATTACTAATATTCAACATCTTTTTGTGACAGATTAATTTCTACGCGAAATAAACTGCGTTATTTATTCATAACAATAATTTCATTTCTCTCAAAAATTAAAATTAAAATAATTACAAAGTAATACATACAAATCTGAACAAAATTAGAAAATTTTCTACTAATTTCTACAATTTAAGAATTAAAATACTAAGAAATTACTTACCAATAAGAGATAAAATTTCTTATACACCTATCTTTTCATATACAAAAATTTGTCATCATTCATTAAGTCAATTTATCAAAAGCAAGTACATTTTTACGTCTTATTCCGATATCAATTCCAAAAAATTTTATATAAAAGTTATTATTTATAAACATAATTGAAGAAAACGCAATAATAACAAGTAACAAAATCTGACAATACTGTCAAGAAAATACGACTTTCATCTTTGCATTCAAACACAAATTTGTACGCCGAACTATTTGCCTTAAGACATATCATAAAATCTTCTGCAACGGACGGAGAAAAATTCTGTTTTGCTATCTCGACTCGACTCGCATAACACTGGCGCCGCGCATACACATTTCCCAAGAGGAGGAGGGGGGGAAACGACGGTGCGTAGAATTTTTCCTCGTGGATTTAGCTCGCCTGCCAGTCTCCATATATACCCATTTCCAGAGGAAGTTATTGTAATAAAGCACAGAGTGCGCGCGCGAGCGCGCTAGGATTTGGCCTCGTCGCCTTCTCTACTGCCGAAAACGACCGCATCGTACGGTGTGAATCAAATAACAGAAGCGGAAAGAGCTGAGAAAAAAAATCCGATTTTTTCAGCGAGAATTTCAGCGATGTGTCGAAAAACGGTGGGAAATAGTGAATTCGCGCACTTCACGCTTGGTGCGTTTATGTCGCGATCCGCGAAATGCAGATCGCGCCAAAGAGAAGAATTTTATTCCATGGATGCGCAAAGTGCATCGAAATTCCGCTTGTATACTGTTTGTACACTGTTTGACTATTCCAACCTGTATTTATTGATAAATACATTTGTTCGAACACTCAACTTAATCCGTATTTATTTAGGAATATATCCTGTGATTATACAATTTCGCTGAGTTTCAATAAATATCAGTACATACAGAAAGAAGCTCACATTTTATAGAAATGATGTTACGACGAAAGTGATACGATTACAATAGTTTAGTGTTTCAACTTCGACATAATGATCCCATTTAACGGAGTGATTAGTTTTGAATTACATTACGGCAACAGGTGCAAATGTCAGATGTTGGCAATGAAAACACGCGGTAGTGTTGCTTTCCTGACTTTGTTTTCAATCTAAAATTAGATTATACGTGTATTCCAGAATAAAATTATATAAATATATGTCCTTTACTTAAAATTAAAAATAATTTAAAAACAAATCCATATTATCTATTTAAATCTTTTTAATTTAATTTGCAAAATAATAGTCTTTACACAACATCAAATTATTTTATTTTTAATAGCATTCGTAGACATAAACATTCTGAACTTGATTGCAAATCAGTCTAAGAAGCAAAGCGTAACATGCTAAAAAATAATGACGCGAATACGTGTCTGTACGACACTCTCGAGCAAACGTACCTACCTGCTCGAGGAGCGGCTAGAAGCTGCTAGTAGCATTAATTAGTGGCGTCTAAGCGGCATAAATTAAAGCTGAGTCACACCTCGGAGACCATGACCGAGGAACACCCAATGATGATAAAAGAAAAGAGTCGAAGGGCTATAAGAAGAAAGAAACAAAGGAGTGGGTGGAGGTAAAGAGACTCTTTACAATACACTGTTCATTCCACATTAAAAAGAAGGGGCGAGGAAGACAACAAGGGTACAGGTGACATGGACAAAGAAAGAAAGATAGGTGGGTCTTCTTGGATGACAATTATTTCTTGAGTACACGTCGGGACACGGTGAGAAGCATGGCGACTGAGAGGTGGGCGCGTTCCCTTGCCTTTTAATTTATGGTAAAAAATTTATGTCCCGTCGACATTGTATTCAGATGTCCGGCGACCCGAGAGAAACACATGTTCCGTATCCATGGGCTCCTTCTGTCGGGTTCAGAAAGAAACGAGAATAGGGCAGGCGGGGTGGTCCTGCAACGACGATACGCGAACACGTCCATGCCTACGCCTTCGCCATTGTGATGTCGTTTTCTGAAAGCTGTCTGACAGGACGCTATACTACCGTACGACATACGGACGAATGAATTCGGTCGACTGATGCATTCATTAGGAAATACTACGCGCATAGAAAAGTTAATCGAAAAGAATGTTTTATAAATACGCGAGAAATAAAATATAAATTCCTATTGTATGTTCTCTCGATATAACGATATTACTGAATATAAAACAACAACGATATAGATTTTTAATACAAAGATTAGGAAATCAAATTTTTTCCATATTTTAATGCTATATATCACACGCTGCAATTAAATATACATAAAACAATAATAATGTGGATTTTTAATATAATAAAGATCAGTGGAATTCAGCTTTCTAAAGCTACAGTGGAAAAATATAGATTCAAATATGCAGATAAAGTCTTCGTGTATTTCCATTGATAATTTATAATGGATGAAAGATGTAACATTCAAATTAGGAATACTAATTCTCTGGCACCGATTTTTCTGAATGGTTAATTATCTGACCGAGTTTTTACGCGCTAATCTGAACTCAAGGTATTTCGTCTTCTTTTAGAAAGTTTAATTAAAGACTCTTCCAGTTTTTCTCCAATATAAAGTTCGGATGGCAATTAGAAAAGTTTAAACATCATTAACTGTATCTTACTGAAAGGGTTCAAAAAGTGAAGACGAGAAACTAAACTAATCTCTTAATGAAGTAAATGCAAAGTTCTGTTGAGAAACTATTGAAATTACGAAAACAAACCTGATGAAGAACATTTCTACGGTATAAGAATTTTATATTGTAAATTGTTATACTCACAATTCTTCCTAATTTCATTACGTTTTTTCAAGCAACAATGTGATTTTTATAAAATGCAGTAACCAATAGTGGTTAGAAAGAAGTTTTGTAGAATCGAATATACATGATATTTTCGCTTGAAATATTTGTACTAAAAAATAAACATAATTACCTATCCGCAATAAAAGCCAACAACGTATTTAAAATTACTCTTAAAACGAGTAAAGGATAATTACTACGGGAGAGAACTTGATACTCGGAGAATTTAATATATTGCGTAAAGTACATTTTTTTATCAGACTTCGTAAACGACTGAACGAAAAGGCCATCGCTTTTAATTATCGAGTTTCAGAGCTTTCACTTTTATGTTGCACACAGCGGCGTCTCACATTCCAGCTCGACCACAAAGCTTTTTCCACGTGGATATTTCCTTTTACGAAACGTACGTAGTACATACGTACGTACGTGGGCGAGCGAAAGTCGATGGGATGCCGGAATTCGAGATTCCACATACGATTGTAAATTTGTCAACGCATCCGATACCGTTCTCGCTCGATATCCTCCATCCATCAAGAAACCAAATGTTCCCCTACATTTTAGCGCTATTCACACGCCGCAATTGTTCAGCTAACTTTTGCCAGTACCTGGAGAGATGAAGGCAAAAGCGTCGAACCCTCGTGTTTGTCGTCCTTTCGGCGGAACTATTGATTTCTGTGAAACGTCCGTCGAGCCTTCTCCACTGGTGCGAATCATTCTATTTCGAGGGGGAAACGCGTCACTGGGTGGAAAGAAACTACCACCATCGTGCGTCATTGCTAAGTTCGGATAAAACGCTCACGGAAGTACGATTGGAATTCCAGGCGAAATAATTCGTTCTAAACGAATCAGCTGTTTCGGACAAAGGAGTCGCGCGCTTCGCTCTAATTGATTTGATAACCGTGTCGCCATAATTGCAATACGCGTGAAAAAGCGGCGAAGTGTCTTTTATCGAAGCGCTGGATGCATCGTAGTGGCGACGGGAAAAGTTGATCGACCGGAAAATTGCTCTTCTAATAAATGGAACGTTGGGCTATTAACATTCCCGATACGATGCTGCAGAGAATATCTTCGATAATGGATAGACTAAGGGTGTCCTAATAATAAATGAAATATGCAATTTTATCGCAATTAAAGACGAATATTATTGTACGTAAACTTCACGGATATAATTTATGTAATTTGCAAGCATTATTGTTTAAATCACTTAGTAGTTTTAAAAAAATTGATAAAAATTTTAAAGTCAATTAAGAAATTGTAACAAAAAATGTCTCTCAACTATTATTATTAAAAAATAATAATAATTAGCTAGCAAGAGAAGTGATGCATTTTTATATAGAATTTTTAAATAGAAGTTATGAGAAATTTTATTTATCAAATATGTCAGGATATTGAATAGATATTTAAAAAATCAATATTTTATTCAATTTTTCCAAAGAGAAAGAATTCACTACACTCGACACATCAACAGTTACCTTTTTCACTTAAAAAGAAAAGCAGTAAACCTGGATAACCATACACGCTCATGCTACTTTCAAGAATTATATAAACCTCTTAGCTTAATTTGGCCTCCTACGCTTGTCAATTTATTAGAAAGCACGCAAACATTTTTGTGTACAAACCCTTCAGCTCGTTTTAGACCACGTGCAAAGTGTGGGCTAAAAGTTTCACGAGAATCTTAAAAACTGATAGGATAATGTCCGACGAACGAAGAGAAAGAGAGTACTAAAAGCTCCGACGTCTTTACGGGTTGTTACGCTAAAAAATGAATCGGATCGCATCGCGACCGAGTCGAGCGAGAAAAATGGGAAACGAAAGGCTTTCGGGTTAAGAGGCAGAGAGTAAAGCTCCCTCTTCGATCACGTCTCGGTAGGTAACATGTAACCATCTCGGTCCACCAATAGTGACGGCATGAATGGCAAGGGAGCAAGCGATGTGCACAATAAAACGGCTGGTTGTCGTATCCGTGCCCAGCAACTTAAACGCAACACACTGCGCCAGGGTGGACATAAATGACAGCATTCCGCGGGTCGAAACGCCAGACAGGTAGACGGCAAACAACAGTCTCACCGCGAAGCTGAAGTATTCCTATTATACATAATAGAGAGTCAGGCCCTCCCGAAACGACTCTTGGCCTCTGAAGGCAGGTGACCCCCCGGCGAGTATGAGATGGAGAAAGCAACGCGTACAAACCACACAGCTTGTACACATATACACACACGCAACGTCCACGTCGCGTGCATACGTGCTCGTTTATAAATTTACTCGCGTACGCGGCTGACTTTACGGCGGCGCGTCCCTCTACGAGAGGGTAAAACAGACGCTGGCGACTCTACTCGAGTACATTTCGTACAAACGAATAGACATTATGTACACGTATATGTATGTATTCGTGTAATGAAATGTCTATCTGTAGAGGAATGACGCACGCTTGCTGAAAGGCTTGTGCCCGAACCCCTTTATATAATCGTGTGTTTCTATGCAAGGGGATTAATGCAGATTCGCAAAATCGGTTGGCCACACACTAGCCGATGCGTCACTATGTGTGGATGTTTAACTCATACATACATACATATTTGTGACATTGTTATATACAAGCGAGAACTTACATAGACAATCATGTACCAAAAGGGATAGTTGATGTGCTCTTGTACACAGAGAGCCATTTAGGAAGATTTCGTACCTTTAAAGGAAATGGTGAACTTGGTAGATCCTCACCGCCATCCATCCCAGCTTGATCCACACGACCCAGTCACAGTGATCATTTGTGGTGGTCATTCGTGGCAGTCGCCCGTGAGGGCCGGGAACCATCTATCCATCGTGAGAGGATTTAGATAAACGAGCAGAACTCGCCATTATGGATTGCTCGTAAAATTCCGCTTTAAATAAAAACTCGGACCATGCGAAATCCCCTAGACATAAACTTGATTTTCCTGCAGGATTCGCATCAGTCAATATCGCTTGAATAATTCTACAGATTTTAATCCATTTGTGATATTTCAGTTCATCAACAGGATCTGTACGTGAAAGGACCTTTTAATATTCTTTCATTCTTTTTTTTTTATTTTTTTTCAATGGAATTGCGAGCCATCAAGCCACATTTCGCCGCAGAGCGAGAGCAAACGCTTTTATATTTCATGTAATTATGAAATGAGTTTATCGAGCTAGATTAAAAGTACAGAGGCATTATTCAAGAATCAAATTCTCTGTACATTTACAGAATGATACGTGACAGCGGTATTCAACATATTTAAGGAAAAAGTAATCGGTCTGATTAAATTATGTAATTCAATTTAACTCAATTACAATTAAATAATTAAATTTAATCGAATCAAAAAATTCTTACGTGTTGAATTCAAATAGAATTTAGATATACCATAACGCTATTTTTTTAATCTACTGTTCTACCAATTGAGGCGTTTGTGTTCGAACGTAGATATACATGGCTGCTTATAATGGAAATCGAAAGTTTTTTGTAAGACGTTTTTTGTAAGACGTTTAATAAAGATTAAATATATTAAAATATATACTGTATCTATATACATCTAAACAAGTTTTAATAACTAAACCATTGTGGTGCCAAGTACGAGCCTTCCATTAGGGAATTACCAGTACGATTTGAAAAATAATGGTATCTACATTGATCAACACAAATTAATCATCGTAGATCTCTCTAGAGTTATGTTCTTAATAAAAAATCTACTTTAATGAGTGCGAATTATTGCTTACTTAAACAATATGCTTCAAAATAATTCTTCTCAACTCCTTTGTGTAACAAATCATTTTAATAAAAAATTTAAAAAATATCTGAATGAAATTTGATATTCAATTCTCTCTTCGTCATCAACCAAAGAGTGTATGATTTCATTCCTTCAAATATGCATTTCTCTATTTTTGAAAGAATGAGAAATATGTCGTAACTTATTCTCAAGCCAATACTCACGTTTCGAAACGGGAGTGTCACGGTGAAGACTATGCGTATTTTAGAAGTGTATCTCAAGTTCCCACGGGAATATTCGTGACGTAGCTGTTTCTCAAGAAACCAATATCCCATGAGTTCGTAAAAGTCATCTAGGATACGTCACTAGCTTCAAGAATAGAATATCGAAACGCATTACAATAATATATGCACAAGAACTAAATATTCACTATAAGTTTAACTTAATTTAAAACATCGATGGGACGTAAAATGTTTACAAATTTCTATAGGAAATATTATTTGTTTATTAAATTGTTAAATAGTAAGCGATGCAAAAAAAGTTTGTTAAACCAGATAAAACCAAACCATGATTATTAAATTTAATAATGAAATTATTTGTTCATATATCTTCCTAATTTAATTCCTAACACAATCCCTATAGTACGTCGTATTTTCAATTATTTGACTATTATATTATCATTAAGTGTTGTATTCTTTTTTTTTTTGTTCATCAAATATAATAATCGGTTGTTCTTTTCGTTATCAGCCACGCTTCTGGATTTCAGTCCTGATGCGTATTGTTACAGCGCGACTGATCTTGCTGCTGCAGTCGTCCTCAGATAAACGCCTTAATTTCTTTTGTAGAAAAAGAAGAGAATAGAGAGCCACACGGGACTCTTCTTGCGTGGTCGGTACAGCCAGGTCAAAGAGAAGACCTGCTTGTACCTTAATGAAAGGTTCTTCGTCTGGTCTCCAGCTCTTTGCGACAACGCCATTGTGATTATGGGTACCTCGACTCTATCAGCTTGCCAGTGCAATTATATAGGAGTGTAAAGGCTATTACGTATACAAGAAAAAAACTAGGTGGAACAAGACGAGATAGGAAGAAAAAAAGAGAGAAAGAGAGGGAGAGAGAGAGAGAGAGAGAGAGAGAGAAACAGATAGACAGACAGACAAGAATGACCATGCACGAATTACACACCATTTCACTGTAATTGCGGCTCGCGGTAACTGCGCTACGTATATGCGATTGCATAGGTACAACACGATAGATATATCACGTTCGAATACAGCATGTACTCCATGCAAATATTACAGAGCGGTGGTGTGAAAACCGCACATATATTTTTAGATATACGCTAAATCCTATATTTGATCCACAAGCGCAAATATTGCTGCGTAATTAACTAGCTAGATTACTTCTGTAAACGATCATTTGAGCATTGGCAAAAAAATATTTAATTTCGTCCCATTTATTTAATGTTCCTCTAAAAATATTAGAGAGCAATTCATTCGCAAAGATAAAGTACTTGAAATTTTGATTCAATATATGTTATATTATGTCATAGAAAGATATGTTAATTATAAATATACATATTATATACGAAACTTATCTGTGCTTCTCAAAGCGTATTAAACTTCTGATATTACGATGATAATATTAACACGTTCTGCGTTGAAGTTACAGAATTTATAATGTAATCTCTTTAGCCGCTTCACGAGATAACAGAAAATAGACCGAATCAAACTATTAAAATTTGTAAATTTTATATTAGATTTACCAAAAATTATGCTCACTCAAATTACTGTTAATACGCTTTTGTAACTATTGTTGTATTAAATAATAAATAAAATAAACAAATAAACTAATATACATAAATAATAATTACGTTAATATATTTATTATGTTACTTTCTACTATATAAACAGATTTAAAACTAAATATGTTAATATTATTATTAATACCAATAATATCTACAAAAGTAATATTTTTATTTCATAACTCATTAAAAAACCTCTTTTATTTTCATAACTCAATCATAAAAATCAAATATCTATCATGTTGTAAATTTACAAAATGTGATAAATAAAGAGGTTAAAAAACAAAGATTGAAAATAAAATTATTAAGTATAATGGATTAAATGTAAAAAGACAGGAATTAACTAATATAAAAGATGAAATCAGGCGTTGCATCATAAATTTTTTGGCCGGATAAAGCACGAGATCTCTAGAGAGTCGTATGTGTGTATACTCTCGGAATTAGGGATCCAGCAAGATCCCAGGGGGTTTAAGAAATACGTACGTTATTCATCAAGGTACTCGTCTCTAGAATTCAAATATGGATACTCAATCATTTATTTAAAGATTTTTATATTACTGAAATTCATGATACATATTAACAATAGGAACACATTTTTTATAATTCATTTTAAACAAAAATAAAAAACAAATTTAATAGAAAAAAACCGAACATCATATTATTCTTCGCGTGTTGTACCTATGCCTTCAATTAAATTGTTAAATTTGACAGTGAAATTATTAAGTGATAGGTTAGATGTAAAAAGACAGGAATTAATTAAGATAAAAGATAAAATCAAGCGTTACGTGATAAATTTTTTGATCAAATAAAGCATAAGGTCTCCAGAAAATTGTATATGTATATATTGCGATTTGTAATTTAAACTACGTTCCATTTCATTGATATTTAATGAAATAATATATGATACAAATATGGATAACTACTACGAGCTATTTTGTTCTCAAAATAAAAAGTGTTACATTTTATGTTAATAAAGTAAAAAGAAACGGTTTTTTTACTAATATACTTCACAATTTTATAACCAATAAACAAACTTTCTTTTATATAAATTTTATATTTTCACCAGTTTCAAATTCGGTTCTCTAACATAGTGAAAGAATTAATTCAGTTATGTCAAAAAGACCATATTTCCACTTTTTTGAGAATTCGATTTTCTGTCACCATTCAACACAGAATCAATTTGTGTCGCACGTTTTATGTGACAAGGCCATCTCTAACAACATAGCATACGGTTCATCCAGCCAGCCAATTATCTTCGTTCTGTTCCCGAAAATGTCACTTTATCATTTATTTTACCATTTTTTCGTTTCGTGTAAAATTTACTTTTATGGAGAAAAAGAAAAACGGACTCATTTAAACATTTTTGTTTTGCACAACAATAAAATTATTAATATTTATATTTTATTGATATTTAGATTAATATAAAAATGGAATATTTAAAAAACAAAACGTACATAAAAAATAAAGTAATATTGTATAAAAATATCCTATAATAAAATCGTGTTAATACAGAAGAAGGTTGATAAAAAAGAAAAAACTTCAAGCCCAGTGGAAAACAAACCAATCAAGTATCTTAATAATACTGGAAAGATGGATGGCTGGAGGAAAGAGGATCGGGATGGACATTCGGGGAAATTCAGGAAACGGCAAAACGCACTGCAGGCCCACACAACATACGGTCGTTTACGTTCGCATTTCACGCAGCGGCGAATCCGTAGATGGACTATTGTGGAGAAAGAGAGAGAGATAAAGAGGGAAGGGGGTTAACGGATATTCTATATCGTATAAAAATGATAGGTACTAAAGATTATGGACCATTGTGTTGTCGAAGCTAAATTTCACACTGGCAAGAACTTGACGCAATATGCGACGGCGTATCCAATTTCGCCTGCGTTCGAATTCGGTGAACTGTATGAACAAAATATCATTGAAAGATAACAAGACTGAACAGATAATATATGAAGTCGTTCGATAAGACTGTGCGTATTCTGTCATTAAATATATTCGCCCATTTAACGTGAAACGCAAATATTTCTAAAAATTATGATAACAAAACGCGTATAGATAAAATAGCAATAAAAAAATTGAATGCAATCAGTTAAACAGTATCTCGCTCTAATCTTTTCACTGAATTGATAATTAATAATGGAGTAAGTTGTCATCGCGGTTTTGCATTCTCGCACTCAAGATACGCCGAATTGACCATGTTTCTATGTATAGTTTGATGCATTTCGTGCTGCGCTCTTCGATGTCGATATAATCTTGCGAAAACGAAAGTGGCCGTCGATTCCGTATCGGTTTGCGGTCGAGAGCCATTGGGAGACCGCAGTGCCACCCGCGTGGCTGGTCAGCGGATAGAGTAGGCTTCTTCGGAAAGTCAAGTGTGAGAGGAAGTGAATAGAGATGTGGACAGAACGGCTGTGGCAGTAAGTGAGACAGAAACAGCAGAAGAGGAGACAGGGAGATGAATGAGAGAGGACGGGATGGAGGACTCTCTTCAAACTGAGAGGAGTATGGCGTATTTTATGGGTTCTCTCAAGTCACATTGTCGTTTTATTTCCTATTATTTAAGTGCCAAGGTAGGTTAACAAAAACCAGTCGCCGTGCCACCGCATTATTCCCAGCGTCCACGAAGCATGATGCGTCTAATGAGTTTCTCGGCGGTCCGTCGAGCCGTGCCGTCATCTTCGTCGACACCGTCGTTTTCGTTGTCGCTGCCGACGTCCCTTTCAACGGCCAATAACGCGATTACCTCGTTCCTTGGTAGAAATTGCTTGAAATTTCCTTCGCCAGCTCTTTTCTCTGTCCGCCTCTCTCGACCAAACGATAATTTACCCGTTAAACGACGTCAAGGATTAGCTTAGCAAATATGTAATCATACTATAATAGTAAATATTCACTCTAATGTTACTAATCTTTTACCGTAATTTGATTAATCCGCATTACGCAATTGTATATGGAACCATTTTTTATTTTCAATATTAATCTCATCAATAATTTCTCTGTAGAAAAAAAAAATGTTCAATCTTTTTTACGAAATAAACAAAAATAAAAAATTTTAAACATTTTATATTGTATGTGTTATATTCTTTTTAAACAAACGTGATGTTTTTTTTTATACAATAGAATTTCTAATGAAAAGAATGTATTTTCTCTCTCACTTTATATTCTTTTTGTTCTGATGCTTATATTCTATATGTGTTCTCATGTTTTTCCCATTCCTCTAATAGAATAGTTTCTCCTTTATAGTCTCAACAACCCTTTCACGAGTCGTATAAACTTTGACTGATTGCACGTTCTGCAATTCACTAATTACGCGGTCGTAACAACAACCTGTTCACACTATACTGACATATAATAACACGAATTGGGATAGACTGTCCCGATTAGAAACAGTGCTAATTACAGCTAGCATAGTGGTTTGTACCATTGATTGAATAATTCCTACATATGTCTCCCGCCATTGATTATTCCTGTCTACTAATATGTGCCAGTTAATCCTTAACAGCTTATATCTATTTTATTATACATATATCTCGTTGGCAAATTCTCTCTAGTAGTTCCCTTTCCGTTAAACAACAAATATTTCGAGCTGAGTTCTCTTCAAAATAACTCCCGGATTAAAAAATAAATAAGCTTATAAAATGAAATAAGGAAAAAAGAATATACAGTATAAAGGCACATAAAAAAAACTTAACTAATAAGACGTAATCGACATTTTAGATTTGCTAATATTTACATTATTGCCTCATCTCTACTGTGATTAGCCGATTCTCTTACCATTTATATCTTACTGCTTAAGTTTTTGTATATAGCCTTAGTACATATTTAAACAAATACCTTAATATTTTCGAGTACATAAATAAAATTCATATGCATTTAAGGGTTAGAGTACATATTCAGATCACTTATCATTGTTGTAACATTCTTTAATGTGATTGGTTTCATTTTATATATAGTTTCTTACTGAATCCAAATGTATGAGCTAAATCATATTAAAGAATTTTACAACAGTTGCAAAGCTGCTTTTTTTGCTGAACGCAGCCAATGTCTCGCGAGTGTAGCAAGTGCGTTAATTGATAATGTGAAGAATTGCAGTTCTTCAGTGAATGCCGGTGCGGATTTCGTGATACGCCGGCAATGAATCCAGAATCGTGTCGTTAGCCCTTGGCAAGTCCCGTTATTAGGATGGTATGCGGGCAGACCGGCCGGTCCATCCGGCGCGGCGTGAAGAGGCGCACGAGTAGGCGAACGGGCTGTGCGTCCACCGGCAGAAGAAGCAACAACAGCAGAATCAAGCAGCAGCTGAGGCGGATGGCCGAGTATCTGACATTGATGCATGACGTAAAAATTAAAAGAAGACAACGAACGGCGGCGAAGCGACCGGGCAACATGCGCCCCGGCAAGAGGCAGCGAGTGAAAAGGCTGTTGCCGACAATGAAGCGAGGACTGAGAAGCTCGATGCGTTCGAGTGGAAGAGATGCAGCGGCGCAATAATCCGCGTAACGAACCGGTCACGCTTTTTCGACAGCTCATCGTTTTTCGAGAACCCTAAGAGCCGCGGCGGTTAGATTCGCCCTCTCGCGCGATAAGCCCTCTCGACGGATCGCCATTCCTGTTTCTCCCGCGAGATCGTGCAAATAGAAGAGAATATACCGACCGGCAGTTCTCGCGAACGAAATAAACTGGATTGCAAGTTACGTAATACGTGATACCCAAAGGCGTATTCAAAAAAATATGATGTAGCTACATTTACGACGGGCGCTCTTTAATTAAAGCTCGTTTCAGGCGTGAAAACTGGTTTAACGCCTCAGTTGAGCGGGAAATTTATATTATTTCGCAGCGTGGATTGCTCAGTTAATTTTTCAACTGCGAATATCGAGTTAAATTTAAAAATTCACTTCGAAATATTTGCATTTTCACGTGTATTAGTGATAAGTTCATATTTACAGATCATCTATACGCATGATATAACACAAGTAATTATATAAGAGAGAGAGTTAGTTAATTTCTATAAAAATTTCAACAATTAATACAATGAAAATAGAAGATACCTCTCTTTTGCGCGCATTTTCGTGCGCAAAATTCTTCAATTTATAGTTTGTACCAAAATTTCCAATTTTTATATTAAATTTTAATTTAATATTTAATGCTTACATATTTAATACTAGGTAAACATTTTTTAAATCGATTCTTTAAAAAATTGCCCACTGCAAATCTTGTTACTAATTAGTAATATATATATGTGTATGTGTATGTGTGTGTACATATATGTATATATATACATATATATATTACTAATAAACAGTCAATACGTCATTCTCCATTATTTAAAGTACTCGATCCAGCAATTTGTATTTGCAATATTATACCGCGATTTCAATCCAAAAATAATGAGCAAATTACATTTTAATTAGCAAAAATTTTAAATACAATATATTGCAAAATACACTTGAATCTATGCACTGTTAAATTCATAATTCAAAGTCAAATTATACCCAATTAGTTATTTTTAATAATTTCTATAGGTCCACTGCACCTACTCAATATGTTAATGTAGCTAAAACAATATGGAGATAAATAATTTCATTCAAAAAAATAATATTAATTATTGAATTTAGTTTATTTTTACTAACAATAATGCATATGTACGTTAATAAGGATGTTGTTTACTTTGAAGTTTAAAACTTATCATAGAACAATGGAATTAACTCATATTTCGACACACATAAAAGTTAAAATTAACAAAATATTATTTAACTCTAGAGATTAAGTTACCAATTGCTCCTTTAATATCTAACAGTGTAATCAATAAAGAAAATATTACTGAATGCACAAATATCGCAATAAAATAATTTATAATTTCCAGTTTCTGTTACTTCGATTCTGTGAAACGAATAAATCGTGGAAAACACTTGCTTTGATAAACAGTCACTGCATTTACAACCGTTAATTGCGACAGTTCACTGATCGTGCGCGTTGATAGTAGCTAATTAATTATTCATAGGAAATAATCACGTTTGGTATCTTCTAACACTCGACACGATTGATATTTCAATGGATAATGGACATATGAAACGATTTGAATCTCGTCGCGTGAATAACAACACGATCTTGTATATCAAACAAATACGATGGCTGTTCACACACAAGTCAATCTCACCAAACAAAACATTAACGTACTATAAAATTATTATACGCCAAACATTCTTCACTTCAAACTTGTTATTAATGATCGATTATATGACTTCTCGTTACTTAAATGATCCACCGATTCGTGTATTACTCCACATTATAAACCGCAAAATAATAGGCAAATTATATTTAAACAAAAAGTTCAAAGCATACACACACGAGATGCATTCGAATTCAAGCCTCGCTAAGTATTTCGCGTAATTAATTATCGCCCATATCGTGAAATAATAATATATAATTCCCATTCTATGTTGTTCCGATTTTCTATTCCGAACGAAATAAATCATGCAAAATATCTGCTTCGAGATTGTTATCTAAATATATATACATTTACAAATTGCTCGAACAATCACTCATTTCAACCTAATTATAAAGTGTAACAGCGTTCAGCATTTTTTAATACTTGCCACAGCTGCGTTTAGAGAATAATACATGACGACACAGAAGCAGCTCGCGCCACAACCTGCTGGCTCGAATCTCACTGAGCGAATGATGACCTTACGTTAATACAACGCACAAGTGTATACCGTAATAACAAATACCAAGGCCGCGCGCCAGTATAACCGTTATCATCTCGAAATTTAAATAATTTGCATAATATAATAACGTAAAATATTCTGTTCCTTACATTTCAATAAATAAACTCTGTTAATAAACATAATGCGCTCCGTTTTATTGTTGCGGTATCTACATATGCGCTTTGTTTTGTGGATTAATTAGCATCATCTAAAATAACGATTAATTCCGTTCAACTGAGAGAATGTTTCAAAACAGAAATATTGTTACTCGTTATTCTAATTGATATGTACATAAATATAATTATTATTAATAAGTTTTAATTGTTAGACTCGAATTATTTAATTTTTCCCTTTAAAAACAATTTGAATGGTTAATTAAGCACTTCATTTAAAAAGATTTAATAAACTATTATTAAAAGAATTAAGTTCACCTTCGTTTTGTTTGAAAAAATTAATGTTTTAAAATAAACTTTTAGTGATTTAAAATTTAATTTTTTAAGGCAGGTTTTTAAGTAATTACCTCAAGTCTTCAGAAAAATGTTGTAAAACTATTAACATACCTATGCATATGAACTTCTCTCAAGAAGTAATTACTGAACTGACAGAAATAAAATTCAGATTATTTTTTAAAACAAACTTCATTTGAATTTCTCAATTAAATTGGAACTGCAAATATAATATAACAAATATAACATTAGAACTTTTAATATGATAAATTAATTCTCATAATATAAATTAACTTTCCAAATGTACTTATCATTAAAATCATGTCTCGAGATTGGTTTCAGTCGAGTTGTTTAACAGAATCATAAATATTAAATACAGTAACAGAGATCATGCACAATCTCCTGCTTCTGAAAAAAACTGGTAGTAGCAATTCCTATACATATAATCTTAAAAAAGCAATTCTAAAATATAATCTCGTGAATGCGCTTCCGCTTCTTGCTTGCAGCAATCGTTGCACCGTACGGGTTACATATAGTCTGCTATCCTTCTATCGAAATCGAGCGTGTCGAATGACGTCGTATAATAGATTTCGCTCGATTGATTTCATGCAAACGGCCACTCTCCTGCACTTTCGCCGATATCACGAAAACATCGAGTCCCTTCAAATTTTATATGTATACTTATTTCAAATACTCGCAATGTAGAAACTCAATAAATGCAAAATATACATTTATATTTATATGATATTTCTGTAATAAAAGTTACATTTTACTTTACAAAGATCGAAAGAATTCTTTATGTATCATAAATTTAATCAATATCGCTGCAATATGTTGAAGACATACTTTAAAGTATATTTATGTTCCAAAAAAATCGAATTTTTATAGATTCTTGCACCAGAATATCATTTAGTAAGGGCTATCCTTTCAAATTATGCGAGTATAATCTAATATACATATTAAAAATTTATCTTCTCGACAGATTATATAACAAAAATTGATATATATAACCATCAATGTCCATAATTACCAATAATAAAAAATATATACTAATGATTCAGTACCTAAGATTCAATATTAAATAACATTAAAATTAGTAATTAATATTAAAATTTTAACTATTAAAACTTTAACTAAAGACTAGTTGAAAAGTTAGAGATAAAAATACATAAAAATATATTTAAAACAATAGACATAAAACCGAAAGATTAAATAAATTCAATGTTTTATACTTAATATTAGAAATAGCATTTAAAAATAATTTATACCGAAACTTATTTATAGTTTCATATTATTATATTCGAAATATTGAGTATTATATTTATTTATAATTGATATTGCTTCGGTATTAAAATTATAATGCTATTATTAGCTTTTTCAAACATAAAGGTATTCATTTTCATTTATTAGAAGCTAATCATTTGGCAGTACGATAACGAGTTTCGTTACGATCTCAGTACTACTCATGCGAAATGCATAATTCACGCAAGGTGATAATTTGTAGAGTTATCCGTACGGATGTTTGATGTCCTCGTAGTAAAATCTCGTTTGTACAGCTAGACTACCTCCAATCAAATATCTATACATTGAGTGCAATGTCCTCTTTACGAGTGAATCATGAATATTAATTATACCTTAGGAGCTTGATCTGTGACCGATAAGGCTTCGGTCGTTAGAGAAGCAGAATGACAAGTTCACGCGTACATCCTGCACTGATAAATCGTAAAATATAAAATCTTTTATCACGGCTGGCTTTTATTTCGCGTTCACGGTTATTTCCTTGAAAAATGACGACTATAAAATCTCTCTCGTGCTTCGAGAAAACAAAAAAAGTCAGAAAAAGAAAGAGAGAGAAGAGAGAAAGTAAAAGGAAGGCGACAATTAGATCGAAACTCGATAAACCAGACACGCGAATTTCTCGTAAGCCTGGTAGATATCAAGTACTTTTATTTTTATATAAATCTACCTTTCTCATTATCTTCATCTACTGCAACAATTTCGTCTAACTTTTGATTAAGATAACTTTTGCTACACAAAAGAAGCAATCTATATATCGACAATAGAAAAAAATTTCTATTTTCCTTTTCATTCCATTTCACTTAAATTTTTTCAATTTATACACATTAAAAATTAAGTTTAAAAATTGAAAGAAAAACGCTATTTAAAATACTTGAAATGTTTCTTATTACTCACCAACATGTTAAAGCAAAACGACCACTTGCATAGAATAGAAGAACAACTTACCTGAAACAAAAAATAGATAATAATTAATTTATTAACATAATATATTCAATATTATATTATATTAGGTATATTATAGGTATTACATTATATTTAAACAAATTATTAAATCACATTCATTTCAAATATCAATGCTGTAATATCTATAATAACAATATATCTCAGTGATTTTTACGATTAAGATACAAGATGTTTCTATAAGCTATTCATAAATTTTATTCAAATGATAATGATCAATACTCGTTTTATTAAGTAAAAATAACGGTAAACAACAAAGTAGCAATTCTCTTGATGAATTCTCGCATGTACTACAGCATCAAGTAAATCAAAATACCGGTTGCTGTAACATACGTACATATTTAATGACTGTAATAAATAATTCGCACTGGATCAACTTTCTTCCGCATACATAAAGCTAAACACCAAGTTGACCAATATATAGCCGTCATTATCCGTAGAATATTTTTCAAATCTTTTCATCACGGAACAACGTCTGGATTTTCGAAATAAAAGATAGATGATTGAAACCTGTTTCATGCTGATAAAATCATAGACTTACAATCTTGAACACAATATCTATATTTTATAATACATGCAGTTGATCCATCAATTTTATGCTGTACATAAAATTTGCGAAAAATTATATATATATATCTTAAGAAAAATTCAAACATATATTTTACTGTCATTAAGAAAATAAATAATTAAAATATCTGTAATATAAAAACACAACCTATAAAATTCAATTGAAAGTTGCAGAATCGTACAAAATAAAAAACACAAATTAAAAATTTGGTAACCAATAAAAATGCACAGAAATGTGCCATAATGTACAATAAAATTCCTTCATGCTATGGGTTAAATATGAAATATCGCCAATGAAAGTAGATATAGTTCGAGAACTTTTGAGTTCATTGTACTAAGAATATATATAACATCTAGCATATGCCACAAACACGCTAACTTTCCTGCATTTGCCAAAGTTGATAATTTATTTACCAAACAACTTCTAACTTCGGCAATTTGTTTTCTTGATGACAATGTTACTTGAAAACTAGTGCCATCTAAGCGCCATAACGGGCTGACGACTAACATACTAATCCTCAAAGTTTCTAGATGTTTACATCATTATTCTCACATTTAATATTCGTAATTATATCATGTCTAATAAATTTAAAATTATTTGAACTAAAAATAAAACATTAGAAATTAATTTTCCGTCTACTTTTGCTATCGTTTTTTTTCTTCTCGATATTCATATTAAAAAATATTTAAAAAATCATATAACATTGTTTTGTAAAGATATTTTTGTATAATATCTTTGATATAATACTTAAATATGCAAATATATCTTAATATCTTTAGATGAATGCATTGATATGTGTACAACGAACCTGCGTTAATGTTACGATTAATTGCATGGTGCTATTCCGTCTAATCTGTGAGTGCGCCACACATCTCATTATATGAAGATTCGTGACTGTGTGTGGCCGAGCGAAAAGCAGGTTATTCAAATTCTCCCTGAATGCGTAATTATACGCACGTTTGTTGCACGAACAGTTACTAACGTACGACCAACGTCTACAAACTGCAAGTAACACGTGTCGCAAGTAAAATGTATCTCATCACATAGCATGCAAAGTGTTCGTCCACTCCTCTCAGTTATATTCGCGCAACCAATTGCAATCGATTTGCGATTATGTCAATACAGATTCGATATTGCAGATCAAACGAAACCCGAGTTCACATGCAAGTCGATTTGAAGTCGATTGATTTTTAGGACCGTTTGATTTGATATCTACTAGATTTCTATTGATTTTCGAAAGAAGATCGATATTTTATCGATGCAGCGTTGATAAAATATTGATCTTCTCGATGCAACATTGATAAAATATCGATCTTTTTCGAAAATCAATACTATCTAAATCTGAATCAATGGATAGTCACCGATTACCTAGTGGTATACTTGGATAATCAGTGGAGTTCAACTAAAAAAAAAAAGAAAGTTTAAGCATTATATACCTAAAATACTAATACTTGCATGTTAATTTCAATCTTCTAATACCATATTCATTGAATTTATGCTTTAAAACAAGGTTAGTTAGATCTATTGCGCAATATTTGCGGGTTAAAAAGCGTTATCAAGTAGAGGAATTGTTGAATATCATTCAAAAAACCTGTTCTCCTCCTTTTGTTAAACAGATTTGAAATCAGTGCAAAAAATATACTATAAGAAACACCTTGTCAGATCAATTTTACATTAAAAAAATAAAATTTTAACGATTAATGTAAACTTGTTATTAATTATAGTAACTATAATTTGTAGCAATTATTTGCACGTAATAAAATACATATATATGTATTAGGATATTATAAAGCAAAATTAAAATGCAGCAGCTTGCCTTTAAAATTTAATGTTTTCAGAAATAATCGTTTAATTCGATAAATTTAACATATTCTCTCTCTTTCTCTAATCCGATTATCATCGAATAAAAATATAAAACTATATATTTTTATTCATTTATATAAAAATGTATTTTTATTAACACGTTAAATAACCATAGTCGATTTCAACTATTTTCAAATATATCTATTAATGTAGATATATATTCAATGTAAACTTCAACTAACGTTATTCATAGCAACAAGTCGCCCATTTCAGAAACCATATAGCATTGAAATACAGATAAATTCTGTATTATTAGCGATATGTGCGAGAGCATATATTATATTACACGGCATATGCGCCTGCCACGAAATTCGCACCAGAATTATAATAGTAATAGAAATTGTACGCCATGTTTGATGACGCTTCTCTACGTTGAGGAAAATTAGTCACGTTGGCGTCATTAATTAACCTGAATATCATATAGCATATTCTTTATTTTGATTTCACTATAATATCTACTTTTCACTAATCTTTAATTAATGTTTGCTTATTTTCCAAATATTCATCAAATATATACAGGGTGGTCCACTCAAATTGAAAACCTTGAACATTTCACTTATTTTTGATAATACGAATAAATATTTCAGATAAAATTAGAACGGTTTCGAGGGAGACATATTTCGGTTACCTTATTTTTTTTCAAGTGGAAGCCAGAAAGATATTTCTAGTTTAATACTTTTATATGCAGAATAATTAGAACAATTACATTATGTAAAAAAAAATCATATAATTTGATTTAAAAATAAAGATGATTTCTTTCATTCATATCTTTTTGGAACCTTAACCTTAAAAAAAAATAACGTAACAAAAATACGTCCCCCTCGAAACTGTTCTACTTTCATTTAAAACATTTTTTTTCTATTATTAAAAATGAGTGAAATATTCAAAGTCTTCAATTCAAATAGACCACTCTGTACATGTGTGTGCATATAAATCATAAAATAAATTTGTAAAATTTGTAATATTGTTTTTCAATCTTTACTACAAAGTACAAAAAATTTCTTGTGTTAAATTATACTGTACCATTATATTGTAATCAAGTTTACTTCACTATATTTAAATTGAAAGACAATATTATAAAATTGGCAAATTTATAATTTTTGTTAGATAATAATTTAACATATTATTATTAAAAACCATATAAAAATTGATCTGTTACACATTTGTGTATCAGGTTTGAATAATCACCGCGATCGCGTAATTATTAGTATAGTACAGTGCAAATGCAGGCATCGCAGCCACAACAGCAACGGCTAATGCAATTCCACAGAATCGCCCGCTTCAAGATTCGCGCACGAGGATCTATGGACGAAATCCGAAACCGCGACGAAATCCCTTCACAGAACTGGTTGAATTATTCACAGGGTTTGTCTATCCTCGCGAAGCAACAACGTGAGCTCGCATGTCGATAACGTCGTCGTGACGGTGTCAATTGCTGAACAAGACACGACTGGAGCAGTGCAACCGTTCGAAAAGAGGTAGAGATGCCGAAAATATACTGCTCCGCGTGAATAAAAGAAGAAGAAATACGATGTAGAATATAAATTTAGTTTTTGTACCCTTCAAATTTTTTGCTTCAAACAGTTACTTCGCAACTTTTATCAAAATAATCAAATTTATTTAAAGAATGTTTGTAAAAATAAATTATATAAATTATATATGCATATTTTTATGGATATTTTGTATGTAATGCATTGTAATGTTCATTACAAATCCGTTATTTTCCCTCTTTCTTCTTTTTTCTTCCTATCATGAAAAAAAAAATAGTATCATATCATTAAAAAAATTCATATAAATCTCAAAATATAGCTTTCCATTTTATTTAAACAATGTATTTAATTAAATAAATATAAGTGCGAAAAGAAGGCAAAGAATATTTTACCGTAAAAAAAAACGTAAATAGATAAAATGTACACTTTACATGTACCACGTTTTAAAATATTCTATAATGCTGTTTACCTACTCCTAAGCGGCTTATCTGATACAACTTCTAATTAGTCGTTTTCACAAAGCCGACGCTAAACATGAAGTATATCTCGCATTCTTTTGCAGATTATATCAAGTTTGTTAATTTTTAACAAACTATAACTTTAGAAAATATTTATTAATTACTATAAGCCGTGTTTGTAACATTTTGAACTTAGAAAATAAGGAAATATATTATCTCTAAAGTAGAGATATTGTCACGGAATATTAAATTATAAAATCATCATTAAGACATTAAGAGATTACATAGCAGAATTATTTTATTTGGAAATTATGTTAATCAAAATATTTTAATATTTTTTTAATGTTTAATTCAATGTTTTGTGTGTATGTATTATATTACATTTTTGAAGAAGACTCGAAACAAGAGTCGAAACGTTAAGCGGAAAGCGGATATTTATTATTCTTAAGCCGTGTTTGTAACATTTTGAACTTAGAAAATAAGGAAATATATTATCTCTAAAGTAGAGATATTGTCACGGAATATTAAATTATAAAATCATCATTAAGACATTAAGAGATTACGTAGCAGAATTATTTTATTTGGAAATTATGTTAATCAAAATATTTTAATATTTAATGTTTAATTCAATGTTTTGTGTGTATGTATTATATTACATTTTTGAAGAAGACTCGAAACAAGAGTCGAAACGTTAAGCGGAAAGCGGATATTTATTATTCAGATTAGACTATATTGTTCAATTTTATGATTTTGCGTTTTGTAATTATTGCGATTTAACATTGACTGTGCAAGAACATCATTTTGTATAATAAGAATATATATTAAGTTTGCTTATCTAATTACTGACTCTTATACCGTCCTATATTTTTTACCATTTAATTCAATTGTTATTAAGAATCCTATTAAATTTGATCATTTATTATATTACAATTTTACATTTCTAAAATCGTACACACCAAACATTGCATTAAACATTAAATATAAAAATATTTGGATTAACATAATTTCGAAATAAAAAAATTCTGCTACATAACCTCTTTATATTCATCGTTTTAACCGAACAATAGGATAGCTCGGATCTCATATGCGTCTTTTCATTCATGCAAGATAAATTCCATCCGATCAGGTGAATATAATAATAGCGGGCAGTGCAACGATAACAGTTGATGTTTTCTCAGCAACGATCGCCTAACTCTCTATGGTTATCCGTGCAAAAGTAATTGTCGCGCTTGGAAGGGGACGACCTCGTTACCCTGAACCTTTGACAATTTCCAATTCAGTCTGGTGGATGAACTCGTTTTCGCATACACTTTACCGATAAGACGCCGTCATAAACGTGCTTCGCCTCCAGGTATTTCTCCATTCAAGAGGATTGCTTTCGTCGCGTGGTAGCGTGTCCGAGCAGAGCTCAGAAATAGCAGTATCCACCCTGGTAATATATCGCGACGTGGCGATCGGCCATTTACTTCGTTCCCGAGGTATCGTGATCGATATCGTCCAGCGAAATCGCGACGCCGGGGATTCCTGCCTGTCGTCGGGGCTTTATGGAGGGTTTACAGAGTCAAGCCGCGGTAAAAAGGCCGTGTGGCGAAAGAGAGGTAGAAGTAAAGCAACTATAGGGATAGAAGGGCGAAGAAGACGAAGAGGCTGATATAAGACGGCGCGCAGAGGATAAGGCTGGTGGAATAAAAAGAGTTCGACCAAGTGTATGGACGCACGAGAGCCAGATATTACGGCATGCAGGCGCGTGCATGATGTTCTTTTTTATGGGCGCACCCACTCGCGCGAGTGTATGTCTCCCATCCTTCCCGTTCTAATCCTCCATCCGTATATACCCCCATCGGAATCGCCTTGGCGAGCGTGCCTTACACGCTCGCTCGCCGCAGTCGTTCTTCCGCTTCTCGGACGGTCCATCGTACCTCGGTTACTTGAACGTTATGTGAGGCTGCTTCTATAAAACCGCATTTTTACAGCGGCACACTTCATTCGTTACGGCCGTCCGGTCCCTCTCGGCCCTTCTCTCCTCCTCTTGCCCATTGCTCGTTTACCACCCACATTTTATGGACCCGCCCGCACCATCGCGTAAGAGCGCATCCTGCGGTGTCCCGTTGCGTCCACTGCACTGGTTTGACTTCGAACACGCGGACTCGATATATTGGTTTTGCGTGTACATACATAACGCCGAGAAGATACGCACTCGTCGGGAAGGTAAGCACGATCCGCGCTTGAAATATCAGACTCGGAGATTTTTACGGGTCGATTTTATACGCGTGGCTTATTGCTACGGCCAGGGCGAAATTGTCACGCCCATCCGTATAGTCGCAGTGAACGGTGCAGTAGCGTTATTTCGCGCAGCAATTATAGCGATATAATAAATGAGGTGGTGGTGGCGGCTCGTTTCCACCCGAATTAAGCCCATCTATGTGCGAAATTCGGTTGCGAGTTTTACCGCTTTTGAAGTAACGAGAATTCAACCGAATTTAAAACGAAATGTTGCAATCATTTTTTAATTTTTATATTTCCTTCGAACGATACGAAATAATTATTAATTTATCGACTCATCAACGATGTGGATCTATCGAAAGGATCCAATTCCCAATATAAATTCTCCGAAAGCATAGAGAAACAAGATTACGTTCATTTTATAGACTTTCATGTTTGAGGGTAATTGCGGAACATCAGGAGGATGCCTCTCATATTATCGCGTGCATAATAACGCAACCGAGATTACATCGTCAGAGACAGTATATTTAGTGAACACATACGACGCTTCATGGTTTTAAAGAGCAACTTAGCAGGCTGGCAAGACGACGGGAGCGCATTACTTTAGTGCTGTACGGTGACACACACGCGCACACGTCTTTTGCGAGAAGATTCTTGGGACCGTACAGTCGCCTGCGGATACATCGTGGCGCATCTTCATGCCTTCAGAGAAGCGAAAGCAGCACTCGACTGCTGACTTCACCTTCTCGAGAGTCTCGTATTCGCGTATCTCCTTCTAGTACATCTAAGAGAACGATGCTGAAACTGGAAGAAAACACGGCGACGATGGATGCGTTTTGTGACGAGTCGAACATCATGGGATTGGTTGCCTCGCGAGGCGAGAATTTAGAGACCAGTAAATTCGGCCTAAGTGCGATATAAATAATAATCCTCCCTTCCACTCGTTTCGTTCATCTCTTTTTCTCTCTCTTTCCGCCTATCTCTATCTCTCTTTCTCTCTTTCTGCGTCTCTCTCGCATTCCACGTCTCTTGGAATAAAACGAAACAGCCGACGGGTTACTGCCACACGAAACATTTCTGGACGTCCGGTGACGGTAGAGCGAAAAATGCCACGTTGTCGAAAATAGAACTCGCCGGTAAATAAAAAAATAGCAGGACGGCAAACGATGACGCGTCAACTCGGTCACGACACTGCGTACGTCGCGCCGCGTTCGATTCGCGCATGCCCTTTCATGCGAAATGCGAGCATTTAGGCCAATTCGACCGTATAGGACGCGAATGCGAAGGGATCGTGCAGCACGTACGAGAGATTGTGATTGGATCGAAACGTGCAACTGACACGCGCGTGTCCGGCTTCAGCTTCCTTTTTCAAAATTCGAACTATCGTTTGCCTCACAGAAAACCGGTTTATCAATACTTCATCCTTCCATCGCCGAGAGAAGAATCTATGCCATTTTTTAGCCTTATAACGCCATCACAGGAAGACAGTTTATTTTTGTAGATAATTTAATGAACGTTCCATCTCACAATTATAACTGACATAATTACGAACAAAATTGTGATAGAGAGTAGTAGTACCGTTACACTTGCAAAATTAATCAAGATCTTTTATGCCCCACTGCATGAAAATGTTTCCCTAGATATATTGAAAAAGTCCATTTTTACATAAAAATCATATACACTTATTTTTTTTAATTTCAAAATAATAAGCGCTAAAATTTAACGCGACAAACTAATTACAAGAGTACGATAGTTATAATTCCGCTGATAAAGTTTTATATAACGTCGCTAAAATTACTTGATACAATCTTAATTAATAGGCAGTATCTTCTAATTAAATTGCTCTTTCCCTAACATTTTATAGAAGCTTACGAGTACATCGTTTTGCGTCGCGTCTTCATAAATAGAGGTGACACAGTAGAGACAGCAGGAAAATATCTAGTGGAAAGGCACCTTATCGCACCTTATCATATAGGCAATATCGTTCCATTAATCGGATAGGCGATTATGCGCTTCGATTTACCGGGCGATAGTGACTAAAGCGTCATCAGTTCGCACGAGTGGAAAATCCATCGTCCGGGTCTTCGAAGGGATATAGGGGGGGGGGGGGGGGGGGAGAGGAAACAGAAAGAGCGCACACGGTAGCGAGGACGGACCGGGGTGGTTTGATATTAAATCCTGGTGACTGGCGTGTCCTGGACGAGACGAGGAGAGTCCTCGCAACACCAGATGGAACTGACGCGCTGAGTGACGTCAAATTAAAACACGCAGCACTGACGCGACGATTCGACGACACCCCATATAACCTCGCATCGCGTCCCCCGCCCCCCCCTCTCGACGGCCCCTTGGCACAACCGGTTTCCTACCTCTACCTCCCGCAGATTCCCTCGTCGTTGTACCACGACCGCGTCAAGCACGTGATCGCGATAGCGGATCCTGCAGGTCGCGGCTATTCCGCACAATACGACGGGCGTATAGCTTTTTTTGAAAGCCGCATGGCACATTTTACGAGATATCAGTAGAGATTCGACGACGATGCCGTTACATCGGTGACATTTATGTAGCACGTGACACGCGCCGTGCGTGAGTAGCGGCGGTAGGTGAAGATAAATCGTTCTGTCGATGGTTGCGACTTAATAAAGATGACGGGACGATGACGACATGCACCGCACAATCCCTTCGATATTTGACGATCCTGTCGAACGACTCTTGTTCTCACTGCCCAAGTTAACTGATAAATAATTTAAGTTTTTTTCTTGTTTATTCTTTTCTCAGTACCGTATATTTGTTATATAAGGAAATCTGATATCTCTCTTTCTTTATTGAAGAGTAAAGCTTGGTATAAATATTATTGGTAGTGACGTAACTAATAGCTCCGCAGAGGCTCACGGAAAATCTCAGGGCATCATAAAAAAGAAAATAAAGAGAAGTTAAAAAGAAAGAAAGAGCGGAGGATAAAAAGAATAAAAAGAAAAAAAAAAGAAAATAGAGCAAAGATATAAAGAAGCAAAAGTAGATAAATAAAAAGAAGGAAACTATCAAATTCTCGTCCTCGTTTATAGAACATTTAATTGATCGAGATTATAATTTAAAAATATATAAAATTTTATAAATAGTTTTATATTCTTTCCTTATTTATGATTGTAAGTTTTAATACAATCATAAAAGAAATCGTAAAAGAAATAAAAGAAATAAAATGAAAAAATAAACAAAATAAAAATTAAATAAAAAATTTATAAAATGTAAATACATAAAAAGTCTAAAAGGATGGAATTTAAATTTATGACATAAATCCTCTGCGGTTGTTTGTGCATAAATTATGTACACATAAAGCGATAAGATATAATTCGCAAACCATTGAAACGTACTTAGCAAATTTAACTAAATTGCAGTTTACTATTTTGATAAGTACGTTCCAATTGTTTGCGAATTATATCTTATCGCCTTATAAATATATAATTTACGCACCTAACAACTGCGGAGACTCATACAGATATGTTACTTGTTTAGATTCATACTTAGAGTCACAAAAACTATTATTATATAATTTTATTTTATTTTAAAATAAAATAATCTCGTTTCTAACTTCAAAGAATACTTTTCGGTTTTTGATGATGTACAGCGCATGTCAGAAAAATATTTGTGTAAAAATATCAGATTATCGATTCCAGTCGAGGCAAACTCCATTCGATAAGCCAGTTTTCCAAACAATAAAATGGATTTTTGTTCATATTAATTATCGAACGTTTCATATAAATGTTCTCACGGTGCGAATATCAATCTGTCGATTAACACAAGTGATTTCTATTTAACAAAACCCACGCGGTGAGTATCACCGATATCCGCTGAAAGCACAGCATCGGTCATCGCACAAACGTCATCGGCAACGACCCAAATAGATAACACGTACTCGACCTATGCCTATTGTCTATGAGACATAACGATCCAGCGCAGGCGTGAGCATCAAGCGCACTTCGCCCAAGTGTATATTGAGCGGCGCTATAATAAAATCGATAAGCGATACGCGAGGCGATACGCGATTGCATCGTTTAATTAAGACTGATCGCGGTAACAGCGTTCGCGTAAACGAAATAGTAAATGTATTAATGTTCGTTCAATTTTAGCGCGTGATTTATTCCTAGAGATAAGGTATTCATTCCCTCAGAACGTGGGATTCATTTACCAGTAATTATACAAGATGATATCGCGTGCACAATTCTGTGATCATCAACTTTTTAATGAAATTGTTATTAATTTTTCTTAGCAGACAAAATTTTATTAAAATACTATCTAATTTTTTCTCATTTATTTGATGTTAAATATATATCATATAAAATATCAAATTATTTTCATTAATAAATAATGTTTATTAATAGAATTAATAAACATTATTTATTAACAGAAAGTTAATTGACATCAAACTAATGAGGGAATAAAAACAAATAAAAAAGAAGCATTTATTTATACAACCAGGATTAAAACTTAAACTGTTAAACTATTTTTATTGTCAATCGCTTTGCATTCAATAAATATTTATGTTAAAGTAAGGAAAAAGAAGAGAAAAAAGGAAGTCCTTATACATCTTTAATGAACGTCTTACACCACCCTCGTTTGTACTTCCTTGAGAAAAATCTTGATCCTTATAGTGCAACGACAGTTCTAAGGCATTCTGCATGTGTAAAACTATACGTCTATATGCACGCCTTCATAGATAATATCTTACAGCAATTAATTACGTACAATCAGATCGTAATAATTAATAGTGCAGGGTCGACGCTACTTAATTCACTTTGCTCCATTAATATTTCCTTGCGACTATTGTATTCAACTGTATTGTATTGATAGAGATGAAAAACGACTCGAAAGATAATTAAAAAAATGAAAAATACGAAGATGTAAGAGATTTTTTATTTTTTAAAAATAATGATCGCAAACCATTCTGCGAATCTTAAAGCATTATTTGCCTATCAAAATGTTGATATATTGTGTACCAATAATTAAAATATTCACATTATATTTCTTTTCTATTGTTAATTTTTTCATGCTTATAAATATTTAAAAATTAATAAAAATTAAAGTGCTCACATTATTCGAAAAATTCCCGAAATTCGATATAATTGTTCGTGACGGCATTTTTTCAGCATTTGCAGATTTAAGGGGAAAAAAAGAGAATTACTTCGGCGGAGTGTCAAATTGGCCCACGATAAATAGACGCGCGTGCAATTAGACTAACCGCCGTCTGGCATTTCAATCGAAAACGCACCCTTCGACGACACGCCGTCGTTCACCGACCAAAGTCACAGATAGATCGGGACACGTGCGGCTTCATTATTATTTCCCCGTGCATAGGAGAGACAGGATCAAACGGGGCGAGAATGCAGCGAAAGAGGAACGACTCGGTGGCACACAATGGCTCGGTGCCTGATTGTCCCCGACGCGGCCGACGGGAATGACTCACAAAGTCCCCGATCGCGCTCCTGATCCGATTATTTATCGTTGTCAAAAAGCTCGGGGACCCGCGCGAATCCCGTATCCCAGCCCGCAAAGAGACCTTCTCTTGCCCCGGAAACCCGGAGCCATTCCTCGTCGTGTGCGGAAACGTTAATCTCATTACGACTCGTCGCTCTATTGGGACTCTGCAGTTTGTGTTTTGACACTTTAAGAATGGTATGGCGTTATAATAAGCCCCCGACGATATAAACCCCCCCTTTCGAAAGCTCGGAGTGTGAGTACGTTTGCGTTAACAGGGGTAGATTTTGCATCAAACTGTGACATTCATTTGTGCATTGCACCTTTCCGAATATTGTGTTTCAGCGATACAACGATGTATCGTGACCTCTCTGAAAATAGAGTTTAATTTTTCATCGAATTTTATTCGATAAAATATGCAGTCGGTATATTCATCCGTATGGAAAGGATGGTTTTTATTGAAGTATCTAAAAATTTAGCTAGATACAGATTTGAAAATAATTTTGTTGGACCATCAAAATAATTACGTAGCAAGCATGCTGAACAAATACTGCAAATATAGTTTTAAAAAAGCCATTTTTTTTCAAATTGCAGATAGAATACTAAAATTATTTTCTTTTCGAAAAAAAAGCAAACATGGCAGATTTTATAATACGGACGCACATAAATTTTTCTCACGAATTTTTCTATCCTTTGGAAAGGAACCGAGAAAATCAGCGGAAAAAACGAATTTCTGTTTCCGAAATTTTAAAACTAACTGCAGAAAGATTTGACATTCTAGCAATTAGTTTGAACGCGTAGTTCTTACTTATGGATCTAATTTACGTTCAATCGCTCTACGAGAGTAAGACTGAATTCTGAAATCCATTTCAGAAAAAAAGTATTACAACCGTTCTGTCCACCACATAATTATTTTGATGGTCCAGCAAAATTATTTTTAAACCTAATTTTTAAACATCTTCAACAAAACCAACCTTTTCGTGTATAAAATCAAAAAAGCCAAACAAATACGTTCTTGTTTGTTATATAATATACTTGTTTGTTGTGTAAGGTATCGTTGACAGCCTTTATGTTCGCGATCGTATCAATATATGCCACCGACATACAAAATACATATATAAAATGTAAACGTATCCACTCTCTGTACAAAGGATCTGTTCCTTTCGCCTCGACAATTTCTACGGGAAACATGAAGCAATACAGCAGGATCGAGAGAGTTTGCAAGGTCGACAAAGAAGGATATCGATACCCGTTTCCGAAGAGCCGTAATAAGCGGTTTATCGTAATAGATCATTAACGCGGCTATTGCGCGCATCTCCATTTATCCTATTCTGTAATATAACGGCGGTTAAATATCGCTCGATGGAGCGATTCTCTAAAGGCGCGCATATTATAAACACATTACGACAATCCCTAAACTCTGATATTTATCCAATATTATCGAAATACCAAGTAAAGCAAGGCGTAACGCTGCCGAAAACCTATATAATACTTTACTATATCGTTACATCGGCAACGCGATGGAGCTTGCCAAAGAAACGAAAGGATTCCAAGCTTGATAATACGAGAAAATTCCGCGATATGAAATGTCAGATCGACGAGTAATCGCTTAAAACGCCGGCCGTGTTTGCGGCTAAACGAGAGCTTAATTAGTTCGCGTCGGCAGCTGCTGCGGCAGCTCGCGCGGCGATCCGCTGGGTTAAAAAACGCCGCGATACCGGATCCGCAGCTATTACGCGTCGCTTCGCTTCAAAACGAAATTTTAATTACGATTCGTGCGAGTGTTGTCAGAGTAATTAGCGGCGGGCGTTCAGTCGCGCGCACGAGCGATCGCGTGGGAACGAGGATGTCGTGTAGCACGGCGTGCTTGCGTTTACTAGCACGCATTTTACACGCGAGGATGTGCGGTAGCATTTTTGTTTTATTTAACAAGCGTGACATCGAGGTATTTGTTTAGGAATAATTCGTTATTGTACGAAATTGAAGGTAGGACAAATCTTTTGCATGAAATTTCGCAGCGCTTCTTGCTACCATTAATCCTAAATTGTCAATCATCGTGGGAATTAATTAATTCATAATTAAGAACACAGAGGAGAGCGAAGTGCTTTTATATTTAAAATAATATTCGAGATGTACTCGAGGAATAGGAAGCACTGCGGAATGGAAATTATTTCATCTCGAAGTTCGTGCAAGGATTTTCCGTCTCGCGACAGCTGATAACTTTACGACATCGTTATTATACCTTCGTCCGATTATAATCCGCCTCGTTACTCCGACATTTACAAAAATGGTTCATCTCAGATTCCATCGATCGATACCACAAGAACTTCAGACTATCATGTTTGAAAAGAATATCTAAATTATAAAAGATAAAGAATTATTTTACTCGTGCAAAATGTCGTAAAACTTGTCTTAAGTATTAAGCGTCAAAAGAGCAGCCGTTTGCTAATTGAGTTATCGAATATTGTAAAAATTCTTATTCAAAGAAGCGAAACCAGAACAAAAATAAGTAAATAATAATAATTCTTTCAAATTATAATCATGTAATTAGATTCTAAGAAGATATATTCTGTTTTAAAGAAGAGACCAAGAAAACTTTATATACAGCTAACTTCCTTCCTCTTTACAATCCCCGGACAAGCAATTCCCGACATTAGATGTTTAGTATCGAGCTATTGAAGCTATTGATATCCGCGATGAGGGTAGGATTACTATCGCTCGCGCTATTCGCTTTGGAAGGTCATTTAGCTGTGAGGCCGGTCGATAGTGGTAACATCAAAAGCAACTTCAAGTAAACGGCGGGTAAGTAAATCTCTTCGAGGCTCGAAGGAGCTTCGAAGGTGAAATCAATGGACTTAGACGAGTTCGTTGGCAAGCAAATAAATTTCTGGTAACTTGCCAAGCGAAGCGAGATGCGTTGGCTTTAGGGCGGAGCGTGCGAGCTCAGACTTCAAGCACCCCGATGCGAAATCTGGAGGGGGAGGAAGATCAGGAATGGCATCCGATTATTCGAGTATGCAAAATAACCGGAATCCGAGTTATTGTTATTGGTAGGCATGTGGCGGCGCGTTCTTTTCCTCCTCGGCTTCGAACACACGACTCGGCCCGCGCACGCATTGTCTCGCATTAAAAAGCTACGAATTTTAACTCGGTACATCGAAAAGCAAGCACCGCGTATCTCGGCTACACCTACACCGGATAACTGATTAAGTCTTTCGATTCGCTGAAAGGGTTATCGGGTTCGGCAAACGGTCCATCGTCACGATATACCTCTCTTCTTGTGATGGAAACACAAGATGCACGAGAGATCTGATTACATGCAAAGCCGTATCTCTTACAAGTTGGAATTAAATCAAAATGATTAATATTATACCGTTACCACAAGCGAATTTTAGTTCGCAACGTAATTGATCTTAATGTCATTGTACATCTCATTTCTTGATTTCTTTTTATAAATGTTAATATTAAATTCTTTTTAAATTATAAGATACGTTTTAAATTACTTAATGTTGGTAGAACCAATATTAAAAAGAATGTATTATATGTAATTATAAAAATAAAAAATACCACAACTTTATCTTGTATTTCATAATTACTGATTTTTATCACGACTTTTTAAGTACAAAAAGCAATTTTCTACAATTTCGTCTCTCGGTAACATTAATTACTAACATTATTTGATCGATATATTCAGGTATACTGAAAATAATTTCATAGCTGCATTTCAAAACACAGCTTGGTATTAGATATGTAAATGATACCATCGCGCGCGAGTGAAGCCGATAGTATCGACCAAGGCGGTGGCAAGCAGAAATCAGTGCAGCTAACAGTGCAGTATTTTTGCCATGTTACCATCTTTTCCCGTATCTTTATTGCGTACTCGTTTCAAGTTTCGTATTTTTACACAGAAAATGCTTGTAATCTATCGGGTTAAATATCTTTCGTGTCGAAAACAAATAAAGTTCTTACCTGTAATGTATACGTGCATATAAATAACAAGATTCATGTACACGTTTGAATTTTTAGAGTTCAGTAAAGAAAAAAAATCGTAGATTTAGGCTGTTTTTATTTAAAAATCAGAGCTAGAGAGTGCAAAAAATTATTGATCGCTTTATTAGTAATTTTGTAATGTATTTAGCCTTTAAATAGGTGGATGACTATGGCATAGTTTCATCTTAAAAATTGTTCCGGAAAAGGAAAATAAAAAGTATCGTCCAGACATCTTAAAGTTGATTATATTTTTATATTTTTTTATCTCATAAGGAGGTATAAATAATATATATAATTTATAAATTTAATTCTATACATACTCTTTAAAATTTTTAGAGTGCTTTCTCTGAAGAGTGAAATCTCTTAAAGATTAAAAATTGAGCAACTCTTTTTTTTTAATTGGCGCAATTTACACTTTTTAGAATGAGATTCTACTCCAAAGACTTTAGAGTATTATTTAACAAATATAAAGATAATATTATTTGGGATGTTTTGAGTACCTATCTATACGTAAGATTAAAATGATACAAAATTTATGATTTCATACTGTTGGAAATTATAATTAATTATTCCATCATTATCAGAGCCCAAGTTCGACATTGGCGAGTTACTAAATTTAAAAATGCAATACAGAAACTAATGAGAAAAACAGCTTTGTTGCCTTTGTTCTCTTTGGATATTTGAAAATCAATATCCCAATATTTGTCTGTAAAAAAGAAATTATTCCCATATAATACACATCAGTCTCAATCGTGTTGCGAATCTAAAGAGCATCGTGAAAGAAAATAAAAAGTCGTCTAATAAATTGGGCTAACAGCAAGCAAGTATTTGTTCCAAAAATGACGCTCCCTTGTGGTTTGAAACAACAAAAACAATTCAAGGGAACAACATATGCCACAGTGCTACGTCGAATCGTCGCACGTACATTTTTCGCGAATCTAACAATTTCGGCACAAAAAAAAAGCAAAAGATCGCACACGCATGTAATCACGCGTAATTCGCGAAAATGCTAATACTTCAAGTTTATCGATTCGCCCTTTTCTCGAACGCGACGATGTCGACGACTCACTTCGCATTCGCCAAGAAATCGCCTTATTTTCGCCCGGTATATTTTCATACGTCCATTCCTTTTTATTTCTTTGCGCAGCGCGTCAGATCGCGGTACGAATCGCAACGCGAGCAAACGGGGGGGAGCCCCGCAGAGAAAAACTTTGCCGAGTCTACGAGCTGGGCGGAGGCGGCGAGGTCACAGGGGGAGAGAGAGGGGGGAGGGGGGGAGCAATCGGGAGAACAGCGGAGAGCGCAGAAATGCGCAGGGGAACGATAAAAAGCCAGGGGTACGTAGGGGATGGGAGGCTAAGGCGAGGCGGGCCGCCACGCCGCTCCGCGCCGCGCCGCGCAAAAAGCTCAGAAAACGATTCGTCTCTCGGCGAGATGGGATCGCGACGTGACTTCGAATCGCAGGCGCGAGCGAACTTCCGAGGCCGCTCGGCGCTCCGGAGCACTGGGATTGCGTAAATTCGGGTGAAGTTCTGTCGGCTCCCAAGCTTTTCCAAGGGTAGCACGAAAATCCGCGTGGCCTCCTCTCACCACCAATCGACGCCGGGGCCTGACGGGTGGTACCCGACGAAGTCACGCGGATAACTGAAATACGCCGACTGCATAGCGAATGAAACTCGGACGGGTCGGGAAGCCCGTGGAAGTTCGCCGCGGTACGCCGCGCTATGGAATGAGAAAACTTTCTAAGCTGGTTTAGACTCAAAAAGACATTTGTTCGGACTGTAATCTTGCGGTAATGCGAATCGCCAGTGCTATTTGACTCACATTCTCGAATCCCTTTTCGATATCCCCCGAAATTAATACGATTTTGGTAAGGATATTAGGCTTAACGAAACGAGTCGAACGAGACAAGATAGTCCTGGTTGCTTGGCAAAATTTCGCGATAAATGAATCGGGCACTACGGTACGAAAATGCATTTCGCTGCCGAGAGTTGGCTTTAAATTGTCGACGCGAGATCGTGTCATAGCCGACGGTCAATCAAAGTTGCCAAAAAAAATTATCGAGTTCAGGTACAAAGAGATTGAAATATACGCTACTGTAAAAAAAAAAAAAAGATGGACTCCCAAAAAAATGACGAAACTCTAAAATCGCACACATTTTATTTCATTTTTTTAACAAAGTTTCAATACCGTTATAACTTGCCAAATATTTCGTGGATTATTTGATGTTCATGCGGTGATCGATTGTTATCGTCGTACCGTAAAATATTCCATTTTCTACGCCACATAAAAGTAGTTAACGTAAATTTCATTCCCCGCGACTGCACGAGAATAAGAAAAGTAATTAATGTAGGTAAGGGAATAGTTATCAACGTTAATAGGCTATGCAGGTGAAATTATGGCCATCTGTACGCATTGAGAAGGGAAGGGTAAAGGCGAGGATAGAAGAGAAGAAGAGGATAACACCGACAAGGGTAAAGAAGGTTTAGCCTCTTGGAGGCACAAAAGCCTTTCCACAAACAATCTAAGTTGCGTAAGCAACGAATTATTTCACTTTCGCGTGTTGAATGATTATTATCGTCGGCTGCGAAATATTTCATTTACCACGCTATAAGTAAAGCTGGTCAACGTAAATTTCATTTTTCACAACCATTCAGATTCGAGGAGCAAAAGAAATTAAGGAAAGTAGTCATTATCTTTAATAAGCAATACAGGTGAAATTATGATTAACCAATGTACTAAAAAAAAAAAAAAAGGATAGTATGCGTGGGAAGAAATGTAATGAGAGTAGAAAGTTTAACCTTGCACGAGGCCTTTACCCAAACAATTTAACTCGTTAGATATCTTACGAATTATTTTCATATTCGTGTGTTGATTAAGAGTCATCGTTCGTCGCGAAACATTTCATGCTATTTGCCACAAGTTTTATCCCTTTTATAATCATTCCTGTGCACAAGGAAGGAAGTATTTTAATAACACGGACAAGAAAGGTAATCATCAACGTTAATAGGTGATGCAGGTGAAATTACGGTCATCCGCATTGAGAAAGGTAGGCATGCGTGAGGATAGAAGAGACAGGAAGGGAGCGACCGATTGGGGATAGGAGGGGGTTTAGCCTTGAAGGCACAAAGCCTTCCCCCGTTGTCCTAACGAGCCCGCCAGCCGGTATCGTATTTCACGGGCTGGTGCATGCATAGTAAAGCTTATTAATTCCATTTAACGGGCTTAAGTCCGGCTCCCCCTCCCCCCCGCCCGCCCACTTTTGCACGGCAAAGTAGATCGGGAATACGAGTAGGTATACGAACGAAGGAGGGCCGAATCGGCCGATGTTGCGATCGACCTACCCACGGCAAGCGTGAGAAACGAGTCGAGGGGAATACTCTCGAGGGGGCAGCGAACGACGAAAAAGAAGCAAGAGGAAGAGGTAGAGGTAGAGGACGGGGACAGGGGAGAAAGAGAGGAGAGAGAGGCAGACGCGATGGAGACGATGGGACGATGGCAATGCGTATACGCGCAAAACCTGATATCATCGTCGTCATCATCGTCGTATACTTCGCCCACCTCGGCACGGCGTCCCCATTTACGGTACGCGAAGAAATGCGCGCGTCCGCGGTGGTAACTTGGTCTCCGATATAGAGAGCTTTCTATGGACGTCTCGTTTTTTCCTTACCGCCCCCTTCGTTGGTTGGCTCCTCGTCCCTTGCATGATTGCGAATACGCAGTTATATTGAAATAGTATCTGACATTAGCACCTTATCTTTCTTTCCCAGCCGACTGGTGAAATATAGACGGTACGTCCGGGCGTCGCGAGAGGCGAGAAGGCAGAGGAAAGGAGACGGAGGATCTGGCGAGAAGAGAAGACGGTGGCTGACGGTGGTACGAGGACGAAAGAGAGCGAGAAAGAGTAATAGAGAGAGAGAAGAAAACGGGAGGACCAGAGGGACGAGAGATGGTTTGCATTAAGGCAAGATCGTAAGCGAGATTCCTTAGGCCTCGTGATTTATTTGAAACGAAGTCGAGCGCCGTGTGCAACGACCAGGGAAACCGAAGCTTCCCTTCGGCGCATCGCGTTCCCGAATCCGAACGTGAGAAGGAATCGCGGTGGCGATGGCGACGACGGTGATGACGAGAACGATCCATCTTTGTAGGGAGAAGAGGATTGGGAGTCAAGAACACGCGAAAAATTATCGTGACATCTGGCAATACGACATGAACGTGCATGAACATCATTTTCGTGAAGTATATTTACGATGTACCTACACATATCGACGTCGGAATCTGGAGAAATCAATGTAGAGCGAAATGAATTGGTGAATAAGTTGCCAGCGGTGCTGCCAATAAAATAAAAAATCAATGTTTAATACAACAGAAAATCTGATTGTATTCCTTTTGATTTGATATATTTTATCACACTTTATATTAATCAACGATTGCTTCTTTAAATACAACAAAATGTTTAAAACTCAATTTAGTGATAATATTTAATAAGATACTATCAAAATCGATAAAAATAGGATAAATATTATATATATTCATTGTTTAATCTATTAACTCTATTAGCCAATATATTAATTATAGTCTATTTAAAATAAATTATATATTGAATTATGTAACGTTCACAAATGCAATATTATAGTTCGTTTGACGTAGAAATAAGACTTTGAGAAAATAAAATTACGTAATTTCGATTATTTTAAGCCAAGATGCCGCAAAAACGGTAAAAGATTCGTTAACTAAAACTTCTCAACGATACGACTTTTGCAGCTTACGCTAATTATCTTTCCTAACTGGTTTTCAACGGGCACAACCGCCAACCAGCGCCAACGAACAACTTGCCAAACTTTTTCTCTTTCCTCGGGGCGAAAGGGTTAAGAAATATAACGGAATGCCACATCAGCCGTAATAGGGGCCGTGGTACACGATACCGTACTCAAAGTTTACGCCACTATACGCGTCACGGGATCCGCTCTTTCTCACGCGCGGTCTCCCGTTCGTATTCCGTGCAGATCGGATCGAAGAGTCGCGCGGTAATCGAAAGCGAGCTGTGATGAAGGGACAGAAAAGGAAACCGGAGCGAGGAGAACGCCCGCATCGAAACGGCCGGCGAGTTCCACGCGCCGGATTACAAAGGAGTCCCTGGACCAATTAAAGAACCGCTTAGGGGATAACACGGAGCGAACGCGACGGACCACGTGTATCGGGAGTCGAGAGGAGAGATGAGTCTGCAGGTGGAATTCGGCGCGCTCAGATACCGTGGCGGGATGTTACCGCCGATGGCACGACGGTGGACGGGCTGTGGATTCCACCACAGATTGGCTGCGAGTATCTCGAAGGCAATTAAAATGTCGAAAGAAACAATATTGCGCCTTAGATGTTCCCGCCACGGGGCATTCCAGCGAGGCGAACTTGGGGAACACCGAGACGAGACATTTGCGATAGAATCGATTGTCTTTAGACAACGTTGTGTGAAAATATGTCTCCGTTGCAATCAGTTTGCATTCCAAAACGCAAAAATATTGGCCGCATAGTTGTGCCTTCGCATATAAATATCAGTGCAAAAATTAATATCGAGACTTATCGACAGTATGGAAAGCTGCACTGAAATATCGACTCGACATCAAATTACATCAGGAATCCGTGATTAAAAAATTCCTCTGTAACCTTGGTGTGTGGTGTCCTGTGTACAATTCCTACATCACCATTTCTCTTCACGTCTCAAATTCATACCACCTTCTCCCTTTAGTCAGTCCGTTTATTCCATGCTCTCTCCATCGTTCCTCCTTTATCGTATTACAGTCTCTCCGTGTCTTCTATATCTTCAGCTTTCTGCGCTCGCACTTCACCGCACGTTTTCTCGCGCGTTTCATCGTGCACGTCGCTGACGGTAGACATTTCGCCAGGTCACCAAATCCCTCGATGCCTGCACATACCGTCATGTCTTAATATTCTAGGATATACATATGCACAAAACGTACATGCTCAAGTCACAGACTCTGCGTGTTAAACGATTCTTTCGACTGTCTTGCGATTTAGTAGCAGCGAGTGTGCCCAAATTCTATCTCGCAGTGTTGATATTTCCGAATAAGGTCAAAAAGGAAAGGAAGAGAAGTAAACGCGCGTAGCTTTTTACATCAAGTATATTCATGAAAAATATTACTTGTTCATATGTGCAAATATATAGAGAGAAGAAGATATATTATGAGATTTTTTTCTATACGTAAATTAGATTCTCCAAAATCAAATAACGTTTCAAATTCTATAGCTGCTTCTATATTTGAATATTCTAGATAAAAGTTATAAGTAATCATTAATATAATTAATATGCATAATAAACTGGTATAACTTTTCATCAAATACCAGATAAAAATTTTGTGACATATTAGTTATAATATATTTCAGTAATATAAGTGTGATATAAGGAATATTTAAAAAACCTTATTAATTTTCTACACACCTCAAATTATGTTGTAATTCTACCTACAATTAAAATTTATTAGGAGTATATAAATCCATTTAAGGAATGTCTTGATTTATTAATTAGGTCATAAATATAATTTTTAAGCCTCTTATAACAAACGTGAGTCAAATCGATGTGCGTTTAGACATTAGATAAGAGTTATTATTCTTTAATGATGATAAATAAAGAATACTTAAACGTATCACGATTATTACATGTTAATTAGAAGATTATGTACAGTTTTTATATTTAATATTAAAAACTGTCACATGTTAAAAAAAATCTTTGTACTATAAAATAGTGCTGAGACAATAGCTCTCAATCCATAAAACGTTTCATTGACACGTGTATCGATACGTGTCTCGAGAGTTCTCGAGGAAAAGAGTCCAGGAACGGATACATCTTGATTACATCGTCGATTTGGCGAGAGACGTGAGTCCCTTTAGCACGAATTGGCGAGTGCAATTGCGCCCGTAATTGGAACTGGTGCTCTGTCGTTGAATGGAAATACGAGTGGAGTGCGTTCGGCACGCTTCGTTGACCGCGTAATTCTCGCACTACACAGCAGTAGGATTTTCAAGGGATTAGTTTTTCCTATGTTACCTCTTGCTCGTCGAGGTCGTCCGCGACTGCGATCCCATTAAAACTCTACGCCAGAAGAGTACCAATATTAAACGCATTTCTGGAGTGAACGAGATGACGCAAAATAGGAGCATCATGGAGTAGATACAGAAAAGAGAAAACGAAAGAGAGAGAGAGAGAGAGAGAGAGAGAGAGAGAGAGAGAGAGAGAATAAGAGACACAGCAAAAGGTGAGTATCACTCGCTTGCGATATGAATGCTTAATCAAGAGAAAAATGTTCCGGTACCACTGTCCACGTTATTTACTCGTAGAAACGAAGCAAACTGCCTCGCGCTCGCAAGTCAAACGTGATTCATGAATTATTAAAACTAATTAATTTGGGTTACTCGATTTTAGTCAACTGCAACGCCCGGGGAAAAAAAGCCGGACTGGGGGATACGGATGAAAGCGGATGCATGGGTCGTTCAACCGCTACCTGCAGCGACGTTTTAATTAAAAAAGTCAGAACGACGAGCGCGTGGACGCAGCGAATAAAGTATACCCCTCCCTTCTTCTGACCACGGTACACGCTCCTCGTCGATGACGATAGTAATTTCAGGCTTTCGAAGGCTGTTCAATAAACTTGCTTGGCTTACTGCGGCTGTAATGATAGCCGAACAATTTCCAGCGGAACGTAACTTACCTCTATCTCACGGCAAGACATGTTTACAAATTCGTATGTCGATAAAATACGAATACAGGACGGATTGGAATGTATCAAAGAGCGTGCGAGAGCACATGCTACGTGGTAGCTTAACAGTACGGTGGCTCTGAGTATGATTTAATTAGTGTGATCCGGTCTGGTCCCCGAGGCTCTCGCGTAAGAGGCTCTCCTACACTCGCAACATACTCCATACTCCTTACATACACGTGTCTTTGCCCTGCTCTTACACCCTCATTCACCTCCTCCGGCGAGTAAATCCCCTATAACCCTCTAACTATCCTCGCAGCACGCAAACCTCTTTTGCATCAACGACGATCGCGAGTAAAAAGAAACGGAACGGAAAAATTATACGGTACGCCCGAGTCATGAAGTAACGTGAAGTAACACACCGAGCGCAAACGAGATTGTATACTTTATTGTAATGCGCCGGCATTAATTTTAATAAGTATGATCCGCGAATTTTAATTATATATTACACACGCGGCTCGTGCGCGCCTTATGTATAAGCCTTGAAGCGCGCAGCCAATTGCGCGGCGCACATTGAGGCTCCTTTTGTGGCAAACGTGCGCGAGACTTTGTCCTGCCGCAGTTCAAAATTAAGGTCGGGCTTTAATTCTGGTCTTTATTCAAATGCCGGCGAGCAACGTGCTATTTTAAGACGGAACTTTGCATCGCACGGTAGTGAAGTTTTCAACCGGAGGAAAACAGGTCAGTCTGTATATGGGAGTGAGGGGGTTGATTCGCAAATACGTCATTAGAAGCAGTATTTCGCGACTGAAATTTTCTCGCTCCGGACAATTCTTTCCAACATTTACAATTGCGCTCGAGCTTTACCGTGTTGCACGTCGTTTGCCACCTGCGAAGGAAAGAATTTTGTTCGTGAAAGGCTGCAAATCGTTGTGCCATGTTATAAACTAATGCGCTCTCGTGCATTTCTCACAACTGTTCCTTTCGTAAATAAGTTCGCAAAATGTGTGAGCAGAACGCATATCAAGTAAATTTTTTAACATTACGAGGAACTATTTGTTTGAAACTTTCTAAGTCAAAATTCAAACAATACTAATATTAATTAAGAGAACAAAAAATAGTCAGTACTGCTCTCGGAAAGAACAGTTCTGCTAAAGTATTAAAAAATTTAAATAGGTACAGATCTGAAAAATTGTTAGACCCTTAAAATAATGATGTAGGACGTTCAAGCTGACTGCTAGAACGCCAAAACTTTTTGCAACATTTCTCATTATGCTTAACTGTCCCATATAATAATTTTAACTTGATCTAACAAAATTATTTTCAGATCTGTATCTAACTAAACTTTTAGATACTTTAGCTATATCGTTCTTTTCGTGTTATTTTATTCCGAAATATTAAATTACACAATTTAACGAATCCTCAACATCGTAAAAATAATTTAAGACATAATTCACTATCCTACTTTATTCCGAAATATTAAATTACACAATTTAACGAATCCTCAACATCGTAAAAATAATTTAAGACTTAAAAATAATTCACTATCCTATCTTCTCATAATTTATACTTCTACATATTTCTATACATACAAAAATAGAAACCAATATTTGCGTATCAAGCGTTATTTATCAGTATTGATGGACTCTGAATAAATCATGTTATTGTCGTATCTTCGCTCTACGGATCGCGTGCCAGAAGATTAACATTGTCACTGTTGACTGGCAACGACTACATCAGTTTGCTTCGAACAAAGACCATGTCGGAACAAAGGTAGATCTGAGATTACGTAGCCATGCTTGTGGCATTCCTTTTAGACATGACTAATGCACCTAACTGACAGTTTCACGACTCAGGTGTTTTCGAGAACCGCAATGAGACACCGTTCATCCCAAGTACTTACGCACATGCGGTCGCTCGAAAGGATCTTTCGTTGTTTCCTTCTCACCTATCTCACTTTTACGCTATTTCTTTCGTTCGACACCTGTGACGGTTATATTAATAGAATTACGACAAGAAACAATACAGTTTATTAACTCTTCGAAATTCGAGTGCAACATCTCATTAAATTAAATTATTGAATTACATAATGCTCATTGCTTTAAAGTCAATGTAATAAAAAAATCGTGGATGTTATATCTATTAAAAACGATTAAAAAAATGTATAATGATAACCAGAACAGATAACAGAAATCAATATTTGCGCGAGTGATATGTATTGTAAAAATGGTTTATAGTTTTTTATCTACGAGAGGGATAAAATAGTTTTGTTTTTTATTTTACCTTTAGTTTTTTAGTCTGTGTTATATTGAAAAAAATCGATAAACGAATTTAAATTTTTCATGCAAAAGCTAGTTTGATTTTGGAAATTGCAATACAGGATAGTATATATGTAGTAAAACTAGATGACATAACTTTGGTGCTATGAATGTTTCTGAAAAAGACAAAATTGTCTTCTGAAAAGACTACCGTTCTGCAGGGATGAACATGCACCATTAGGCACAATTTGAAGAAGAATAGAATTGTTTCTCATATGGTCCATATAAGTTGAATAAAAATCTTACATTCAATTGAATTTATGTGTTCCATTAATTTTACCAAAATTCATATTCTAGTTAATTATTGAATATTTTATATAAAAATTATAATTTACAAAATTATGTCTATATAATTGCCAGAAAAACAAAAAATTTTTTAGGTTTATTTTCTGTAAATAACTGTTTCTGTCGTTACTAAATTTATTACAAAAATTTCAAAGAGTTTAAAACATTAATACGAGCAATTGTTTTTTATTGAGAATTCTTCATGATTTTGATCTATCTATGAATTTATGATAATGCAAATTATTTTTATATCTACAGAATAACGACTATGATAAATGATTCATATCAGCACAGATGCGACACTACGTTTACAAACAAGCGTTAAGTGTTTTTTTTTTCCGTATGAAAACTCCGCAGTTTATGGTAAGGAAGGACGTCATTGGTCACGAGTGTCAAACGGTTGATTGCACTTTGTCGATCTGTTCCGATTAAGTGACTCGGATATTGAAAAGACGACCATTTGTACCGCCTTGACGCAGCCTTGGTGGTCTCGTCTCGGGTCTCTTTTCACGCGACCTTGGACGGCACCATGCAAGAGCGACGCACTTTGGAAACGAGGTCTCGACACGCACACGCTTCAAAGAAAAACTTATCAACCGCCAAGTGGTTATACGGAACGAATCAAACGTCACTCAAAATCTACATGCGAATCATACATAAAAACAAATTATTTGTTTCGTTTCTTTAATTAATTGATCAAAATAATATTAAACAATCTTTTTGAATAAAAAAAATTTAATCCAATGAAGTGAATTGATTTCAATTAATAGTATTTTTCATAATATTGAAAAGTTTATAAATTGTTAAAAGTATTAAAAAATGAAATGTAACGTTACTGTTTGAAAAAACATGTTCAAATGCAGCATGTTTTCAATATTTTCAAAAGTTTGTCGTACATTGTCATTGTGACAGGATCAGTTCATAAAGTCTGTCGTCGGTAGACAAAAGGATGAACAACTGCCGCAAGTTTCGGGAAGTAATTCCCGGCTATATGATGTAGTCATAATGCGAGTGGTGGTCTTTGATGAGGCAGCCGGCTGCATACCTGTAGCATCTGTCCAGTATACCTAAGAAGCAAGCAAGCAAGCTGTTACCCTGCACCTGCGTTACTGTACGACCCCTAGGCGCTTGATAGAGAATGCAATTTTTTTCCTCTTGTCCAAGTCACGCCTGAAAGGTCGCACGCGTGATCGTAAATCAACGCCTGCGCATCCCTCGTCTCCGTTGATAAGCAAGGCTTAACCGGGAATAACCTTTCGTAATTCACTGCCCGTGCTTACGTCACGGACAAATTGAATTGGAGAGCCTAATCTCGAGGAACATAATGGAAAGCTGGCATTAATTTCGATGAGCTATCAGAAACGTAAAATCCTTCAATACTGCATGGTTGTTAAAGTTACTAACATTAAACGCGTAAGGAGATATAACTATTAACTATTAAGTTTAGTAATTTATGAATTAGTGTCTTTAAAAAGGTGATCATTTTTATATTTCATGATGTTACATTGAATAAATTTTATGTACATACCACAATCTAATGTTTGGTCCTTACATAGATAATTTTTGTTAGTAGATTTATTTCGGAAGAGCCTAAACTTATTTAATTTTGTTTTATTTTTCCATTATAGAAGATAATTGTGGAAAAATATTAAAAAAAATGATATGAAATAATTTCAAATAAAAAATTAAAATAGTGTAGTAAGTTAATTTAATTGCTTTTTAAAAAGTTATGTAAAATTAAAATGTAAACTTCTTTTGTGCCATTTACTAAAGTTATTAAAAATTATATCGGTAAAAAATAGCATATCTCATCGCGTTATAAAATAGCAATCGATTTTACAATTTACGCTGATGCTAAGACAAACGTTATCTATTAGCCACGTCATTCCGCAGATGTTGAAGCAAAGTAAAATAGTTAGGCACCTAATCGATAGAGTTATCTTAGTCGAGTGATCTGAACGCTTCGTGTCGAGAAATCCGAACGAGTGCTATGATAACATAAAATATCATTGCGTCAGCGATTACGAGCCACGTACATTAGTGAGAGAAATTGCAATATAAATTGATGTATACATGTTATGTGTAGATGTCGTTTTCCTATATATCACATAAAAGTCTGTGCTTATCATTTACTGTACTATCTAGATTATGTAAGAGTTTACTGCAAACGTATATAATGTATAATGGCAACGGCGATTAATGTATCTATATGAAAGTAAAAATTAGTAAAGATTCAGAAGAGAGTATAAAAAAATAGTAAAAAAACTAAACATGAATGTATGTTAAAAGTTTGACGATGAGTCATGCGCGAAGTATGAATGCTAAGTGATACTAAATGAAGGACTGAGAAATGTGCATTTGGATGCTAAGTGCCTCCAGCGATGAAAGTGGCTACTTAACATATGATAAGTCGAGGATTGAGATGAACGATATATTTAAATAAACGGGATATTTTCCAGCCAGTTGTTGTAGAGATAATAATAGCAACATGTCTTAAATTGCCCGCGTCATATTGGAACAAATGCCGGCATTGTCTACACAGGATCTCCTTCGTTACGATTTCACAAGCGACTGGTACCCTCGGTACGTGCACTTTTGTGTGGCATGCAACGAGGCTACAATCCCTTTCTTATGTATCAACCTTGCATGCCTTGGACTTCCACGACAAGCATGCAGAGATAAATAAAGCATCGCTGTTAAAGAGTGTATCCGTGAGCTCTCGGCGCAAGATCGAGACGACAGCTCCCGCTCGTATCGTTACAGGGAACAACGACCAGCAGAAACGATATCGGTTGCCTCGGCAAGACTATCTTACTCCCTCCTGAGAGACACAGCGAGGAGAAAGGAACGGCGCGACCGGATATCATGAAACGATGACGCTTTAACGATAGCCGGCGTCTTCTCACAGTGAGTCGTTAAACCGGGTGACCCGCGGTTATCGCGGTATAACGTGACAAGAACGTTAGTAACGTTATAAGTAACGAAATTAAGGGCGCGGGTGGTTTCGAGCCGGGTAAAATGCGACGATGAAGTCCGGGCAAAGTACAGAAGACGCCGGCTACAGTGCCGACACTTTCGTCGAGTCGTTCGCGCTGATACGCCGACAAATAATAAAAGGACGAGCGCCGTGAGAAGGTCGTTAACGGTAAGAGTCGGCGAGAAATTACGTCGGTCCTTAATTAAATTTCTCGATCCCATTGCGTTATCGTACGGCACGGCGCAGCGTGGCGCTACGCGATCTCGGCGGGCGACGAAACGGCGCTTAAACTGTCGTTATCGACATAAACGTTGGTCAGGGCCCATGGCAGTCAACATCACTTACCACCTTAGCGTGAAACCCTCGATAATTACGGTGTACAGACGCGCATGGAAGGGTCTTTCACATACACATCGTTCCTATATGCCACGCCTCGCTGATTTCGGTCATCCACTGACCCGCGTGTATCTGAATTTCTCAATAGAGAATTGATAGAGATGTATTCTACTGCGGTAATAACATCACGCTGATATTCGCTGTACATTGACGTATTATTAACAATGCAACGTACTGTTTGTTAACTCGATATAATGATTTTACTATTAATGTCATTATGTAAATGTACAAATACATCCGTAAATTAGAAATGTTCTTTATATATCGAATTGACACTGTATCTATAATTCAATATATTTAATGTTGTACTTTTCTTGTGTATTGTGTATGTTTATATTTACACTACTATTCATAATGCGATATTGTTCAATCTGAAGATAAAATATTGCAAGAATAGATTATAGTAGAAAAATTTAGTTTCGGTTTTGTATTTTATGAGTAAGACAAAAACTTCATAATTTTAATAAATGTTCAAAAAATTGAGATAGTTAATCTAAATTTTCAAACGCTTGAATCTTTGCATTGTATTTCATATCTTTTATATGCGTTGTATAACTAGAAAATTAATTAAAAATCTGCAATCTCTATCACTCTAATTTCAAGCATAATCTTCTATGCGTGAGCAGAATGAAGGAAATTCCAATTTCTGTTTGTAAATGCATGTTTACTTTTGTATAGCGTGTTTATTTGTGTCATCAAATCTCCATCATAGTAGTCGTCGTGGAAGACAAACAGAAACTATTTCGCTAGCGTTTGCGAAAGTTTTTGCGTTACACGCTCTACTGAAACAGTAACCGCAGACAAACAAGAAGTACTCTTTCAAAGAATAATTCCACATACAGTCGACAACAGCTTCTTGCGGGAGAGCATCGAAAGCGGAACAAGATCGATGCTGAGACACCGACAAGAGTGTTTTCTTGCACGTCGATAAAGGAGGCAAGACGAGAAAAGAGATTGAAGACACGAAAGAGATGGCTTCGCTTCACGATAATGATAGATGGAAACCTCCCCGTCTAGGCTCCATCACGTGGACCGATAAATTATGGTAGGTCGGCCTGGCGAGGAGGTGAAGCTTCCTCATAGGAGACTTAAGGCAGGTCAGAGCCGTCGTGTGGAAAGCTGATAGATTATATAACGGATGAAGAAGCCGCGGAAGAAACACGGGGAACCGATCAAGCCAGTAAGTGGCAAAGTTTGCCCGATTTCGATGTCTATTAATTCTATCAGATGGATCGACATCTCTCAAAGAGAGCTCGCCGCCGATTCCGGAAATAAACGATGAGGTCGGTGCAAGGTTGCCCGATGTCGAAACTGCGCAGCGTCACGTGGCCGCACAATCATTAGCAAGGAAGACAGATGGGTTAATAGCGTTCTCCTGGCACGACCTCGTTTTCAAAACTCATCGCGGACCCTCGTTTGCTCGAATGACCGAGTATGATAAGAGGACGATGATAAGGTGTGCGCTTTCGCGAGGCTCATTTCTACTATTCAATCCTCGTACGAAAATTAATATCTACCTTTCCGATGTCTCTTCGTTGTGTATGTGATAAGACCTACTTTAGATACACATAATTCATTACATGCCATTGTAATGAATTATACATATTAGTAACTGATTAAAGTTATTGAAGTACCTACATTTAGTCTACAATTGTACATATACTTATGGTAATGTTAACATTTATGTCATTATACACGCTAGCTCTTTATGCTACTTCTACTCAAGTAGAAATCAGCAACGTAATTTATTAGTTATACCAATCCAAAAGTATATTTAACAATGTATCTTTGATCGTTAATTAATATGCTGTTTTTAAACTATATGCTTAACGAAAAAGTTATAACCTGCCGATCCCAACCGCAATCTTTTCCTTCGTTCCATCATTGGGTATCAGCATGTCGAATGCAACAATCAGGAAGCATGAAAGTCGTCACGTCTGAACGGCTCGGTTAAACGCTCGTCGATGATGTAGCGCGGTGCGCTCACGACATGGGAACGAGATCGACGGGTAACCGCAAAGGTCCCCGTAGAACCGTGCGAAAGCACTAATATAGGAGATCGATGTATATTACATACATATATATACAAAGCACAAACTCGAAGACAACCGCAGATGACCGGAAGAAAGTATCTAGTTAGCGCTAAAATCTCCGTGGTAGTGCCGAGTCTCGCGGCAAGACCTGCAATTTTCGGAAAGCAATACATCCGAGGGATCGCAATTACAAATTAATAAACGGTCTGCGGTACCTCTCGCGCAGACCCCCCTTCCGGCATGATTTATATTCCAACGTGTACGCTAATTACCTCCGTTGACCCAGCGCATTCTCTTCTCTTCCCCTGGTCTATACCACCCCGTGCCATGCCGGTGTGCGATAGCTTCCAGCGATCTGGCAAACTGTAACACTTGCACCGGCAAGTGTAAAGTTCAGCGAGCAGGTAAACCACAAAGTTTAAACAACATCGGATGCGTTCGGCGCATTCTGCGAGAACCGGCTCTGTCACCACCCTTCTGTTACGTTGCTGTTTCGCCCCTCGTCGTCATCTACCCAGTTTCCGCTCTATTCTTGACGGGTTTGTCATTTGTCATAGCGTGCCCGGGATCCTTCCTTTCGACGATCCCTTTGCATAACCATCGGGACCTGCCTCTCGACACATGCCATCGGAAAACTTTGCTTCCACCAGACGCACGCTGCGTCGCGTCGCGTCGCGTCGCCACGCGCTACGTGCCGCATATCAAACGTGATGTCATTTCCCATCGCGTTCCTCGTTCGTCGAGGTCGAAGCGCGTACAAAAGGACGTAGATTTCAGAAAGCCAAAGCGATCGACGGTCTCACACTCAAATTACGGCTTTGACGCGATTTTGCACCCTCGAGGATCGATCGTTGATAGGGCAGTGCGCAATCAAATAGTTCCACGCTTTTATTTCCAGAAGATAGCGCGCAATGTAATTTTATTGCAAGCGTTACTGTGTAAAAGGATGCTTTTACTGCACAAAAGACTGTTGTATGAAAGGTGCTTTAAACCTTTCGACAAATAACACGCCGTAAAATTTTTTTTTATTTTATCAGTTTGATAAGTTTAAATTTGAATAAATAAATATTTTAACCGTAACTTTTTTTTTATTTCCACGTCGTAAAAAGTAATCATTATTTAACGTTTTTTTAAATTTCTAACATTTTAATATATATATTCATAACTTTTTTATATATTTTTATATCTTAAAAATATTGGAGATGTTAAAAATAATAGACATACATATCTCGCCAATAAATGTTCAGTCTTTTTGCTACCGTTTTAGAATTATAGCGAAAAAAAATGAATTGCACCGGGCTTATGTTTCAAATTCATTTTACGGAGAATATTCAATTTTTCATTGACCATTCAGTTGAAGCGGAAACGAGAGAATTGAGAAAGACAGTTTCGATGATCGCGGCTATTGTGGAATTATCAATAGCATATAACGTCAGGTGATACAACGGAATTCGAATAGAAATATATAAATTTTCCTCACACTCGTGCAATCTAGCTGTTTCGCGCCCACCAGCATTACGATCGATCTAACAACTATTTAGCAAACATTTTTCGCATATCGGCGCGTCGCTGGAAGCTATTGCTGCAGTATACGTGTCGGCTATAAAACGCGATTTATTATGATATGTATACGCGAACGTGATACTGCGTGCATACCAAGTATCGGAGAATATAGGAAAGTATTAGTGCAAGCAGGACAGATGTACGTATATTAGACCATTGTTTCCGAGACACGTATCGCATTCGTACGCGCTATTCGCGAAAGACATGCTCGCGAATTATCGCCTTTAAAGAAGCGAGATAACATCGTCTCTATATATACGGCTTATCGAGCGTGCGTGATGCAATGGAACGGCCGACTGTCGGAGAAAATAATTGGGCGTAAAATACATACAAACGATATCAATTGTGGCCGAATATACTGTAAGCACGAAATGCACGTGATATTAAATTTCTATAAGATACACAGAAATATGATATATACATTTGCCCCATATGCTGTGATATTGGCTATTAAATATATCCTTATCATCCGATACATTATTTCCACGCGTACTCTTTCGATCCTTAGTATATGGTTATAACTATACTATTTCATGATTAACGTCCATGTTATTGTATCTATTTTTTGTGCGATAAATCGGGATATCTCGACTCGATTCGCATGTACATAATTATTGTATTGACACGCTTTTCGAGCAGGGAGTGTATTCAGTATATTGAAGTATTATTAAAGAATCCACTTCATATGTCTTTATTGAGCACTGGGATAGAAATAAATCCAACGGATTGTCTCGCTGACCTGTCACGAAGCTTGTTGACAGTTTCTCAAACGAGCGCAAACAGCCTTTAAAAATTCTGTGATAAACCGTTCTAAAGATAAATTTCTCGTATCCCTAAATAAGATGTCTTATCTCTTATGGGGTAGATGGATGGTTCGATGAAAAAAATGTTACCAGTCAATAAATGTTTTGCTCGCCGACATCACTAACGCATCGACATAGAAACGTCAAGCTCGATGGCGCGTGAGTCTCAACAGCTGTGATACACGCTAAAAATATGAGGAGAGTATTCGGAGCGTAAACTTTCATCCGTGCGCGAACGACGAACGGAACTTTAAGAGGCATAAAAAATGCAGATAACGATTCAGGCGCGCGTTGGAAGCGATTCGCTTAGCACCGAAAAGAATGACCGGCGCGGGGTTGAAAAGCTAAATCGGGATGGGGTTAAGATGATGAGGGCGGAAAGGGCGGCCACTTCCTTGGCGCAAATTATTGTAATTTGCATCGGTTAACTCGGTAATTACTTGGGGTTACAGGTTAAAGGGCCATTACCGCCTTCTCGCGGGCACAATACCCGCGCGAAACCAGCCTCTGGGTTTCTCGCCCTTCTATTGCCGTAAGCGTAATCAACACCTGCCGTGGAACGAACGCGCTTCACCTGTATACGTGTACAGAGATGCCCTGGGCATCACACGTACATTCTCTCGACTACAGGTAGCAAATAAGACTAAAAAGAACGCCGTTTGTTTGAATGACGAGGCGTTAATAGATTCCAAGTTACCGTTACTGATTCCACACGGAGAAAATTTTATATTTAAAATTACTATAATATGTGGTAGTAGCTGCGGTCTTCATGTAAATTATAAGTTTAAATGCTATAATTATTTTTTTAAAAACAATAATACAACGTAATTTTTACACTTTTTTATAAGTAAATTTTATAGTAAAATTTTTTGTCAAAATCAAATCTTGTTGAATGAAAGTTAGTATTGTAAAGATAAGTAAAAAATATATACCTAGCAAATTTTGTTTGCGTACCATAGTAAAAATTAACTGTTTTCATGTTAGAATATGGCTGAACAAAATAATTACTTTATTTATGTGATAAAAATTAGTATTACCATAGTAAAAGTTAAGTTGGAATTATGTTGTGAGAGTATCTATACGAAAATTCAAGACATATAGTAAAGTGTAATTCAAAATTATATATTAAAACTTAATATAAAATTTTCTCCATGTAAAATAAAACATACGTATTTTTCTTTTTGTTTAATTTTATTTTTGTACAATAATAGATTACAGTTTAATTTACTCGAATATTTAATATAAAGAAATGTCAAGCTTGATTTGGCATTGTGTGCAGCACTGATTGAATTTTAAATATTTGAATTCGTAAATTAACAAAATTTTCTCAAATTTGCAATAAGTATAAATCATTTAAATTTACAGTAAATTATAAATTGACGAAAACTTTTGTAATTAATATATGTTTAGGACACTGTATTATGCGCGCTAGCGAAAAAATGACATGACAAGTATTCTGTTTGATTGTATAGCAATCGTTGGATTATCGTTCTTCCCTCGTTTTCACAGAATGATACATTGACTCCCATCATTAATTGGTTATTCTTATTACGTCATATTGCTTGCGTTAGGCGCCAATTCGTTCCAGAAAATGTGAAAGCGTCCCACAAGAAATAATTGTGCCTTTGGGTATACTAGCCCGCATTCGTATGGCAAAAAATAGGGCGCGTAAAATAACCATCCGCCCCCGGCAGCTTTGTGGCCTGAGAAACTTCCCGGAGTAAATCCGGGTTAGGATTTTTCGGGAATTACTATGGGGGGATCGACAGATGCTATTTGAAAAACCTGCGAATAATACTCTGAGAATCGAGAACTCATTTCGACGATTTGTCGATACTTTGTACAAATATATCTGAATTTCTTGCATTGCGTTACATTCTGTCCTTCAAAAAAATTACATACTTTTTTACTGATTTTATTATTATTGTAAGCACTAAAAACTTGTAAATTAAAATAAATTAAGAATTTTGAAATTAGATTATTATTAATAATATAAATAACGTAGGTAAAATAACCGTCATGAAGTTAGCCCCCAACATTAAAACAATTAAGTTTCTTTAAATAATTAAAAAACTATGATTTTAGCGGCATAATTTTAAAAATATTTTTGCACATTACTGATAAAAAAAAGTTCATGATTTGGAATGCTGTATTATACATGCCACAAAAAGTATCGTAAAACCTATAGGAGGTCTCTAAATAATTTTTAATATTTACATCACGTACGAATTTTGTAGTTTCGAATGAATCATGCGTCTTCTTTACATGTACCTACAATAAACATCAACCGAGTCTTGTAATATAGCGATGTGTCACGAGCACCAGTCGTTCTGCTCAGCATGCTGCATTATATGATATTCTGCAGTACTGATGTTGCTTCAAAGAAATATATGATCTCAACTGGACGCTGAAGAAATTTAATGTTCCACTTCGCCATTATACCATCCACATGATTAAAATTTCATATTGCACCAAAACTCTTTTAATCAAAAATTTAAGAAGGATCTCATAAATTTTACATTAATTTATGTAATATTTTTTATGCTAAACCGCAATGTGCGCACGATGCGTTAACAAGTTATGCGTATTATATGTTGTGTAATTAATAAATTAAAAATACATGCATAAAAAAATTACTCATAAAGATGACACACAACAGTAAATAGAAATAAAGGTGTCGGTGTATGCAAATGGAATTTAAATTTATAAATACTGTTTTACATTTAAAAAGGTTATCTTTTATAATCATTTAATTATTTAGCGACAGCATAAAAAGCTAATCTGCAGTGGATTATCTTTTTATGTTGTTGCTAAATAATCAAACGATTATAAAGGATGACATCCTTTTAAATATAAAACAGTATTATAAATTCTATTGAATTGTTCTGTAAACTGTTAGAGGTATTGCAATTGTTACCGAAATATAGTTATTAACGTTCTTTGTCGATAAATAATTAATGCAGCATGACACACGATTTATTTTATAAAAACTCCTTTTTATGTCACACAATAGGTATGCGGTGTTTATGGTGCGTTATTCCTCTCGAGAAATACATAGTGTTCGCCAACGTGGCACGCCTGCAAAACGGATCGACCGTTTTTTGTCGTTCGTTCACGAGAATAAAAAGAGCGTGGAGAGTAGTACGCGATAGCGAGCACTGAATATAATCGAGCCACCGGTTGCCTTTGCAGAGAAGGAGACCCGCGGCGTTCCGTACGTTACAAAATCGATCGGAACGAGATCTTATGAGCACTGCTGGTATTATTATAAAGTACGCCACTCGCTACCACCATTACGATATCGTTTCTTAACGCTCTCGTCGACATATTCGCCTCGTTTACAGTAATAAGAAGAAAAAGAAAAAGAAAAAAAGAAAAGGACGATAAACGTCGCGCGGGAGGAGAGCTCGCGCGACAACGAGATTTAACGGAGAACGAGAGACTCTCGGAAGTAATCAGACATCTCGAGACTCTTGTACGCCGGAAGTCGAGTAATAGCCTCGCTTCGTCTCTCCGAGGTTCGTTGTCGTGGACGATAAAAGTGGCAGTGGCGGCACGGTTGCCGGCGACGATTTCCGCGGTAAAGCCGCGCCATTTTTCCAGCCGGCGGGCGAAAGTAAATCTGCCTCGTTCACAAATCGGATGGGATCTGGGTCCCGCGTCCGGGTACATTCGAGCAGGTTGTGATGGTGCCCGTTCCCGAGGATTCGGATCGACGCGACGCCGCCAGCGTGGGAGAACGGGCGACTTTTTCGGCGACTCTTTCTCTCGCGCCCGTGACAAAGCGGAGTTAAAGACGGTTGATATATCGTGTGTCTCGCGCCCAGCTACCCGGAAACGGTAATAAGTCATGCCGATCGTGCGGCTAACGGGACAGCATTAAAGATTCCTGACTTACGGCGGTTCTTGTACGCTGCCACCTGCCAACTCGCCCGCGTATAATATACGTTATGCCTTTCGTGATGCGGCACGTCGTCGTGCCACTCGGAATTTCATATATGATTATTTGTACCGAAATAACAATACGTATTCCTAACTGTGTTGTTACGTCCGAATCGCGTACATCGAGATTATACTTCATGTTGATTGACGATTCCATTATTAACTTGAATGTACGCGTAGGAGAGATATTATCGATTTCGTGTTAAATTCGTTCCTGACAGCTACATTGCGTCTTCTTATAATCGCGTAATAAGATCGAGTATGTCAGATTCTTATAAAACACTGAGAAAAATTTCTGATTGAAAATAGACGAACCAGGAAATTTTGATATAATCAGATTTTGGTTATCTCAACTAAAATTATAATACATTCAACCAGAAAATTTTGATTTGTCCATTTTCAATCAGAATTCCAATTAATGCAACCAAACTTTGTTTCCAGTGAGCCAGTGAGTAATTAATTCTGTCTGTAATCATATTTTTGCTCTCTCTGTTCAGCCCAAGCTTTTATAGTGCTCTAAGCTTTCAAAAAATATGGAAAAATTCTGAGTTATCTGCTTTTTAATATTTCTATGACATTACTAATTTTTTGACAAGATATTTTAAGAAGAAAAATCAAACTTTGCTTTCCTTTATTTTAAAGTTTGAGAGTGAAATTTCGTTTGTGCCAAAAAAGATCCAGATTACAAACGGAGAATTAATAATATTTATTAAATAAGTTTGTAATTTTCCACTTTTCATATTAAATAAATTTTTTGTATAATAAATTTCATAATTTATGACTTTGCACAAATTTTTCTATACTGGAGCAAAATAGATTAGTTCGAAATACCGATTTACTAAACAGATTCTCAAGTAACAGAATAGTCGAAAATTACACTTGTTCAATAGCTGTAATTTCGACATTAAGATTCAAAATGATCTCATACGCGTTGGCACGCGCGGGTAAACTACGTTACATTACAGACTATTACGTTTCAGATCTACGTTTGACATATGCATTGTCTAATTTTGTGAGATCTACATAGAGATGGAAATGCGAATTCTCGATGTGAACACTGCTAGTTCGAATATGCGGGCCAATCGTTGAATTTCCGCCAGAGTTGAATATGTTATATCCAGATTTTCGGTCGACACACTACTCGATTAATTGGCCACTCCGATATTCGAAAATCCATTTTGAGGATTCATTTCGAGAGGGCGGCCTTTGAGTGTTACGTGCGATTAAAGAGGGTAGCAAACTATAGGCAAAACTCTCATTGCTTTTTAATCGATGACTAAATATATATTACTAAAAATCATATTGTTCACATGCGAGCTACTTGTCATTTTCCGACGTAGAATTATAAACGACGAAATTGTAAAATATCCTCGTACTTTTAACAATGGAAAAATAATTTTATTTCCACATGCGTACTACTTCACGCACAGACCAAACACACTCGTGGATCAAAAAGTCCTCGATGGTAGAACTAACCCGCACCCTAACTCGCAATGTCTCGCTACCCTGAAGAATTTCGACCAGCCAGCATTAGCCCTCGAAGCTTTTTGCCTCCGTCGGCATTGCTTAATCCCCAGTAACAAGAGACTGTGCCTTTGTTTCATACCGTATTCCAACACTAGTAGCAGTGACCCACACGCCACCCTCGAACAATCGATCGGTTGGGGCTGATAAGACTGACGAACCTGCCGACGACGATTTTATCGTCTTGGGGTGTGCAACGCCACACCGATATTCCGGACGTGATAACGTTATAACGCGGAATCATTTGAAGTTGCATTTCTTTTGACGCTCGAAAAGAAAGACAAAGTTTTTTGTAACGTAGCATGAGACATGTTATCGCCGCTAATCAAAATGCGTTGCATAATGTGTTGATGGCGCGAGTAGATGCTGTGATATTCGAAACATGACAGAAGTTATCGTGCCTACTTTGTGCTATATATATCAATGTCACATGAAAGCGATTAACAAGAGTATATAACACACGAGAAAAAAAATTTGAACTGTTTTAAACTGTTTTAGTATCAAATAATGAAATATTGAGTAAAAACAGTAGCGATTTAAATTTGATACTATAAATTTAATACAGTGTAAATATCTTTCTGATAAAAACGGAAACAAATTTTAGAAATATTCCAATATTAAAGTTAAATAAATTTTAATTTAGTATAAATTACGAAATAATCAAATGGATCATAAAGAAGGCAGTATATTAACCTAATAATAAAGTCAAAGCACGAATGTTTTCGGAAATTTAACCGTGGCTTGTTATAATATGTGACATAGGAATAACTATATCGATTCTATCCATATGTATATATAGTAGCTGCAAGGAGGATAACCGGAGTACCGTGCGCTAATCGATTGACCAGCCGCAATTGTGTTCGCGGATAGACAAGCGCGTAATCAATTTGGTGGAGCTCCATGAGAGAAAGACGAGAGGGAAGATGCACGATCTATCGCGGGTACGCAAAATACCGTAGACCGCCTGCCAGCCGGCCAGCTGGTCCGCAATACCGTATCAGCAGGCGCCTCCAGTGAGTAATAAACGTCGATAACAGAAGCCAGGCGGAATGCAGAACGGCCGCGGCTCTTAGATGCATAAATCGATCAGTTCGCGTTTTCCATCTCGACCAATCATCGATGTAATCGATTATTCGGGCTCCTTTCGGACTAGCATCAACTCGTACCATGATAACGGCGATGTTGTATGGCACGAAGAACAAGAAGCCACGTGAATAGCCTTCGGAACTCCGTTGGTGTTTCCACGCAGAAAGGGTTGCTCCCGCGAGTTCAGCACCCCCGCCCTAACATTAGCGTTGCAATTAAACATGTTTATTACCTGAGTAATACAATCCCGAGTCTTTAATGCCGGTTAGATAGCGCGCGGCATGCATTGCGTGCTAACTCTGCTGGAGGTCTAGGACGAGGGGACCTGGGCGTACTATCTAATGCGTCTACTTAAATGTTCGCTCGTGCGTACGTAAATACTCACGCGAGTGTACATATGTATGTACGTGTACGCTGTATTGCTCTGAGTACACCGAAAATTCAAGTGTGCACTGAAAGAAAAGATTGGTTGCTGCAGCAAATTAGATGGTTAAATATGGCATAATATTTTTAATTAGTTGCAGCAACCAATTTTTGTTTGCGTTAGCCAATCGAAATTCTATACTGACATCGCGGATAGGCTAACACAATCAACAATCGGCTGCAGCAACCAAAAATTGGCTGTTGCAATCAATTAAAAATGCTATGCCATATTTTACCATCTAATTTGTTGCAGCAGCTAATTTTTTCTTTCAGTGTGTAAGTAAAAAGTGACTTCAATGTATGTGTGTGATTAATTTTCTATGTAAAAATAACACAAAAATGGATTTTATTTAAACAGCATTATGGTGTAGTATAGTGTCATTTTTATACATGGAAAACTAAATTATACTTATATATTAAAGTCACGTTTTGTACACTTGAATTTACAGTGTACGCGATGGTGTTCAGGACGCAAGATATCCAAAATTACAAAAAGAACGGAGTAACACAAAGTGCATGGTCGAACGGGCCCTTACTTTGTCGGTCATTTCGAAACCCTTGCTTCGATGGAAAACGTAACATAATGCATCTTAAGTACATACCGGCGAAATATCAGGACCGGTAAATAAACGCTTCATTAATGACAACTTCCTTTCCAACCCGGTTATCTTTTTCTTTCCATCATTATTTTTGTAAAAAGTAAAACGAAGTTCTCAAATGAGCCCCGTTCTATAAACAATTCTCCTAATTTACGGACTGTTGGCACGCATGTGTTTTTCGGAGGAAAAAGAAGTAATGAGGAAGGCTTTCGAAGAACTGGCGGACTCCGATACATCGACTCAGTTTGAATGACTATATATAAATTTACGAAATTAAATTAAAACAGAACTGATAAGACTTAATCGCGATCGACGGTGTAATTATATCTTATAGAATAATAAATTAATACAAAAATAAAAATAAATTTAACATTTTGAGTCAAATTTAAGTCAAAACATTCAATTTGTTTTTATATATCAATTTATTGTTTTATAAAATATAATTACGCACTCTTGATCGCACTAGAGCTTCTGCACTTCTTATTTATTACTTTACTTTAATTTAATTTTGTAATTTTATTTTCCAGAATCTTTATACTCGTTTGTTTTCATATATGAATTAATCAAGCATAAATCCATAACGTAGAGTAGAGGTATACACGTTGCGTCTATGAAAGTATAATAGAACTTCATATATAACATTAGCTCAGAGACTATTAACTAAAACTTTCTATAAAATATTTTACAAAATGTATTACAACTGCATTATTATAACGCTGATATTTCCTTATTAAACTTATTTTATTAAATACAATTTCCTTCATATTTTGCAACATTACTATCTTTACAGTTTTAACCATTACTGTACTTCAAGAAGTTTTACAAGATGATTAAATTTTGTTAAAGTTTGCAGTTACTGTTCAAAGTTGCAAGTAATTTATTTACTTACTACCGTTCGTAATTTTTTTAAAAGCTAAACGTATCGTGATTCTTTCGCGTTGGGAATGCCATTCCCGCAGAAAGCATAAAAGGTCAATCTAGCGTCACGGGGCATTTTCCTCTATTCTCGAAATCTCAGGCAGAAAGGGTGGGGTTTACTTACTGCTCAGAGACGCCGAGCCTAACGTCTATACCTACAGTCACCCTTAATCGAGACTCGAACCCTCGTCTTCGAAAAGTTCGGAAGCAGTAGCTCGATGCGGCTTGTACAAAGTCGAGGGAGTACACAAGGAGGGAAGAAAGCATGGGAGGGAAACGAGGTGAACAAGATAGCGAGAGGGGGGAAAAAGGGGCAGAAGGAGTCTGTGAAATCCTTGAGAAAGGAAAATCCTATCCCGCGTGTATCCGCTCGTAACGAAGCGGGCGCTCTCGCGACTTTGGGACAGAATCCACAGCCAACTATCCCCTCTTCCCCGCACCGTTTGGCGCAGTGGCTTAGTCCTCTAAGACAGCGACTAATGGCCTTCTCGAATGAACCGCACCGTTATTAATGTCAGCGGGATACGTGTGCTGAAATACAAAGTGCGTAGCACTCGATTGCTGCAAATTACACCGCGTGTGAGTACAGTGAACTACTAATTAATAGCGACTGTTATCGATGGAATCAGTCGCCTGGAAAATTAAGAGAACCGCCAGACAGACTACAAAAAATGATTTTTGTAGCACATTTTTTGGTGTAATCGAAAGTATGATTTATTCACTTGCGACGTAATAGAACATGCATCGGTTAATCGTAAAGGTGTCCGATCTGTGTATAAACATGCTGATATTATTATTAAAACTTTGAAATGAATTATAGTCGAACTTTTGATGTAATAAATTTTCATATTATACCAATAATAATTAATTAAAAAATTACGCATAATATAGAATTCCAAGATAGATATAACTCTGTAGAGATATTATTTGGGTTCTCAAGTATATAAAAAAAAATGATAATGAATATTTAATAATATTTACTAAATTATTTAACAACCGAAAATAATTTTTATATCCATGTCAGACAAAAATAATAATAAATGTCTTATTGAATCGATCTTGGTTGTAGAACCGTAAACGTAAGCACAAATTTTGAACTATTCTGTAGTGCCAGATATTGAATCAGTTTGCTTGGTTAATCTGATTGTCGGCGTACTCGCAATAGCGTGTGAATAGAGGAGAAGGTATAAGTACAAATTGAATCAAAACGAGACAAACACCGAAGTCAATCGACAAGCCGACAAGCACGATGCACGACGAAGCAAAATCGAGATCGAGAAACGGAGATATGATGCACAGAATATTCGATAAACGAATACTCATGGTTAGATACTTCGCTGTTACATAGTACGGTAAATAATACAGCGTGTCCCAAAATTCGCAACCCACGATAAGAGAAAAATATTTTGTATTTGTAACTATAATCATATATTACTATAATTACGATTATTATTGCTATAATAATAATGACAGTAACTACACGGAGAGAATTTTTTCTTAGAGTTTATCCTGAAAATATGATAGTTGTGGGACAACATTATATTTCGAAGAATTTTATGTAAATTTCTCTCATTCGTTAATAAAAGTACAATAATATATAAAATAAGTTTGATTAATTTTACTGAAGTGCGTAGTAAAAATCTTTAAAATATTGTGGCACAACTACCATATTTTAAGGGTAAATTTTAAGAGAAAATTCTCTCCGTGTATGTACATAGTTCTAGCAACAAATGTATACAGTTGGCAACCTAAAATAACTATATAATTATAGTAATATGTAGTTATGGTTACAAATATATATACCAAACATTTTTCTCTCAGTGCAAAATACTATAGAAAACAAATTCTCGAAAATTTATAAACTTTTAGTTGAAATAACAATTTTTTAAATAATAAGAATTTAAATATGGGTTACAGACTACATTTAAATGATCACCTGTGAGTTTTAGGCCTCATCTACAATAATAGCATAGTTTGTGTTGTAGGTCACAAGCTTATACGACTATTGTAAATGAGACCTTATTAGTGAATGAAGTATGCGCTCATTAAACTACAGCACGTGCGACTCATGACAAGTGGCCGTCTAAACATATCTGTAATTGAGCATATCTAAAGCCTTATATTTCAAACGCTGCTTAAAATAAAAATTTACAAATAACTTTTTTACTTAATTTTCCGAGAACTTTCTTGCTATAATATCTTCAATCGCAAATTCTCGATACACCCTGTATATACGTATAACTGTTTCACTACACTTGTAATGGACTTTTCTATCTCTAGTCTTTTTCTATATAACTATGAATCATAATAACGCCTTAATGTACGTTGATTTTAACTCGTCCAACTCAATTTGCTGCATAAGACGCGATTGCAAAATGAGTGACTTGAGGACGAATGATCGAAATATGCGCGCATAGTTTAACACGAGAAAAGCGTAATTTTCTCTTTGCTGCCAGCACGAAGGAAAGGCACTAGAACTTTATCCTCCGGTAGAAGGCTGGTTTGCATAGATGCACCGTAGCATAATCGATGTCACAGCTACTTGGTACTTTCAGGTTAAATGCGTATAAATTCTTCGCTCTCATAATTGGCGCGTTAAAAGCGGGAGCTTAATTAAAAGCGACGGTAACGGCTCCTCGCTTTATCACAACGACTCGCGACGATGTCTCTTCATTAATGCCACTCCAAACTCACTTCTCTGCAGGTATGATAGCGCGGCGTATCGTTCTCGTCGAGTTCCGAAGCGAAACGGTTGGAGGAAGCTAGGAGACGTACGAACACGCTAATGTTGAGAGACGGAATCTTGGCGTCCTGTCAAGACGCGGAAAGAGAAATAGAGAGGAAGAGAAAGATAGAAGATTCGCGTAAGACGGATAGGAAAAGGAAGCTGAAGACAGAGAGACAAAGGTGGGGTTATTAATGGTGGTTGCCGCGAGAACCATAAATTCCGTGTTCATACACTCGATGCGTCCCCCATGACGTTTCCAGACTCTCTTTGATTACATCCTCAGACCTGACGGACCGTTTACAAGGAACGATGAAGTAGAACCGGGACGGCGCGGTGCGGAAAGCAGAAAGATACGAGAAAAATACGCGATGATAAGCCGCCGAAGTGGCGGCGGATCCCGGTCTCGCGCGATGCGCGGGTGGTGGCGCGAGACAACGATTAACAAATAGAGGCGCGCTTAATAAATATTCACTAGGAGCAATCTCGGTGGGCAATCGGCAACTGCCTGCTGGAAGCCCGCCGGGCGCTGGCTATCGTGAAAATTTGAATAATAATCACCACACGCCCCACACGTGTATTATACAGAGACAGTGTAGCTACACGAGCGACACACGGCCGACGTAACTGTCTTGCATCAATCATACGACCGCGTCGTCGCGAGCGACGCGTAATATCTGCCATTTCGATCCACGCTCTCTTGCTCCCCCGAGCCCGACCTACCCGGGGCCCCCCGTTCTCTCTCTCCATGCTCGCCATTCCCCTTACGGAATAAGAGAATCTCATTCCATGTGTTCGATATTTCATGAAAACGTGCTCGGAAGGCCGACTCTGCTAGGTGGAAAGGAATGGGTTAGAACGGAATAGAGAACAGGGAACGGAAGACTCAGGAAAGAGCCGCAACGCGCTTGGCCAAGGGATAGGTATATCGATTGAACATTCGTTCAAATATTTAAAAGCTATTACCACCGATATGCTATAGTTACACTATAGGGAAGGTCGATCGGTCGTCGTACAGTGTCTCTGTCTCAAAATATCACACCATCAACTTAGACCTATATTCATACGTTATGCCTAATAAAAAAACTCGAACAGATATGAGAGACACGGAGATACATAGATACAAATATACATAGATATATAGTGAAGTGGAACTATTAGAGAGAAACGACCGTTGAAAGAATCAATGATTCCATTGACTATTATTTAAAATCTTTAATTAGCTTTTAATGATAAAAATTAATTTAATCAATTTGATTTTGTTTAAATTAAACTTTTGAGATTTCTACTATTACTAATTACTATACATATATATTTTATCATTGCCATCGTTGCAACATTTTTATACAGGGTGTCTGATAATTGTTCTGACAGAGTTCGTGGACTAAACTGAGACGGAAAGTCTACCATTTTTGCAATTTTCGCAATAGTTAACAAGATATTAATTGCTAAAAATTGCCGAAAATTGGTCTTCAATAATTTTTTACTCAAGTACTATCAATTTTACAGAAAAACTGCAAGATACGAAATTTGTTTATTTTCTTCTAGAACTCTACGAATTTTCTCAGGATTTTTTAATACCATATTTTTCTCATGTTGGTAAAAATAAGAAAATGCAGTACTGAAGGGTCAAAAAATTGTGAAAAAATTTTTGAAGCTCTATGAGAAAAAAATAAATAATTCTTGTCTCTTGCAGTTTTTTTGTAAAGTTGATAATATTTGAGTAAAACATTATTGAAGACCAATTTTCGACAATAAAATTAATATCTTCTATTGTGAAAACTGCAAAATGGTAGAGGACTTTCCGTCTCAGTTTAATCCGCTCTACATGTCCACGAACTCTGTCAGAACAATTATCAGACACCCTATATAAAAATGTGACTTACTATATTATATATTATGTTCTATAAAAAGTTTAAACAGGAACTCGATTGCGGTGAAATTCGAAAAAAGTGCAATAAATATTTAGAGGCACTATCTGTGTCACTCACTTGGCAAAATAAATATTTATAGAGTAAGAAGTTTCTGAAAATCGCGGTCGTTTGCTAGCGTGTACATAGTGATTCCGACTGTTATTACGAGAAACAGAGTGAACACGACGCGGATAGAAGCAGGTTACGATCGAAGTTGGCGCAATTCAACTCTCATCGGCGTAAAAGAGTAGCACGCTGCTGCCGGGAGAGTAACGACCACTCCCGTGGGCGTGAATAACGGAAATTCGCCAGACGAGTTAGAGACGCCTCGAGGATGAAGAGGTGCTTGTTCGATCGCTTTATGGCGCTCACGGAACTCTTCCTATCTCCCGTTGCAAGGTCGAGTCGGAAACGTGTGAGCGGCACGCCACATAATCGTCGGATATTTAATCCCGTCTCGCACTCTCGCGGACACGTTATCTCGTCACAGAATATCTATTTGCTATTTGATCATATAACATTTCCAACGTTCTCTCGTTCTGGGCATACAAAAATTTTTTTTTACACTCTATTTTTTTTTTCCTAACCTGTTTACCTCGAATGTGTACCACCTCTTTCCGCTTCGCACAATTCCAGAGGGAAAAATTGTTACTGAACGCTAGGTCAAAAGGTTTCACGAATCTGTCTATATCCTACTAACAGCAAGCGATGAAAAATATATCTACGTGGATATCTTTAAAGCATGATGCTCCGTATCGATTAGAGAAAGGTACATATTTGTCCTACTCGATTTTATACTGATTATTGAGAAAGAATATGAAATTTCATGAAATACGTTTTGACAAAACAGTAAAATGCTATTAATTCATTGCATATTAAATAGAAAAAGATGCATAATACATATATATACGGTTAAAAATGTCAATATTAAGATCTATTTTCTGAGGCAAAACTAGTGTACACGTTTGGAACTTAGGACGAGACATGTTTGGCATTTGACAAAAGCGAGAAAGAGAATTCTAGTACAGGATAAAAAACATACCTTTAAATAGCACTGTATGTAAAGAAATAAATCGATAACAACTTGTCTTCTTTTCTTCTAAAAAGTAAAATAACAAAATTGGAAGTTTTGATTTAAATTATCAAAGAAAGATTCATGGGTTACATTAACATAAATCTCATATTAAACGTTTCTCTTAACCACGTATGTCGCACTTATCTGATTAATTTAATAGGATCGTAACAAGGTCGCTTTTCATAAGGGGCTCACTTAACGTAGATTACATCTTTAAAACTTGGAGCTATCACAGGCAACCAGCTGTTCCAACCAACAATTATGAGGAGGTGTGGCGAGTAATGAGCGGTAAGCTAAACAAAAAAGGAGAAGAAAAACAGTTACGATAAATTCTCAATCGTGAGAATGTATCGTGAAATTTTCAAGCGATGTATTTTCCGCAACTCGGTGAACGTGCACGCGGCTTACGGTGCAATTTTCGTGGGCTATGCTCCAACGACCTTACGGATAAATAGACGCGTATCGGCAGCGATTGTATCGCGAGTAATTGTACGTAGGTCCCTACGGTTGGAATGTTGATTAGCGAGGTATGCGCGCCAGACGAGACGCCAGTCCAGACGCCTGCAGCTGGACGAATTATATCTTCTTCGTGCGCACAATTGTGCCTCAATAAGAGTGCATACGCACGGCTTTCAAGATGGGAAATATCATTTTGACAACAGTCAGATCAGTCGGTAGTCGCGCGTGCATTCGTGCGAGAGCAAGAGAGCAGCCAGGTCTCGTTTGCAATGCCGAGAGGCGAAAGATACAGGTGACGGCCAGACCACCGTGTTCTGAGAGAGAAACAGCATTTTTTTTTTTTTATTTCCTTCGCGCTCGCGGTCATTTGCTCGCGTGTATATACGTGTTCTCTGCGAAAAAGTGGTAACATATAGGGACGTACAAAATACGGAGTCCGCCGCGGAGATGGCCAGCCGTATAATTGTGTTATTCATATGTTGATCACCAAAGCCAAGAGACGACAGTGATGACACACGATTGTCTCGGCTCTGAATCACAAACTGCGCGTCGATAAAGTAGCCACGTATAACACGAAAACGTAACACGAACGTGGTTTTGATTTATAATGATTACATGTGAGCCTTGTGAAATTTTTATTCGTTGCTAGTTATAAAATAAATCGCCTTTCGAATATTTGCGGGTCACACGTGGTTGAAAATTAGCGAATTTACGAAATACGAGATAGAATATGTAAAAACTTCATCGTGATCCAATTCAGCTGCCGCTGTTTTCTGTCAAATGAAGTTACGATGACACGCTAATAATTTGTACGATGCAATTCAGAGGATATTTTACATTGAAAATATTTAAATTCCGAAATCGAAAAAGTTAAAATTACTGCGGCTTTTATTATTATCTCTTACATTGAAATAGGAAGATATTCATTATATGAATAATGAAATAACCGATTTTCAACAAATTCGTATTTTCTTAAGTTATTAAAGTTATTGATATCGATTTTCAATAAATTCGTGTTGTCTTAAGTTATTAAAATTATCGATATCTTAAATAAAAGAAGAAGCTACATTTATCAAGAGCAAAAAATTATCCTTTAAATAAATAAAAAAAAAACAAAAAATTAGTTAAGTTCTGCTTGACGCTTGTAAAAGAATCGCGAATTGTATATTAAAAAGGAAGTCGGAGATACAAAATTTGTCATTTGATTTGTGTCGCTGAACCAGCCGCATTAAAATTTCATAAACAGTGTACACGGAAAGTGCACTCGCGCTTATTGGGAACGTAAATGAAAGCGAGTATCATTTGGTCCACCCAAAAGTTCATAAATGAATCGGCGTACATGAGTAATCGCACGCTCAATGACCCTCCATGCAACTCGCAGAAACTTTTCTGCACTTCAATTTGCAATTTTCATAGCTATTCGATCGATTGGTCACGCTATCACGCAAAGAATGTATTACAGCGTCTGTTTCGAGACAATAATGTCTATATTAAAATACTTTTTTTTATATTGCAATACAATATTCGTAAAATAATAAAATTTGGATCAATGCAATCACGTGTATAATCGTGTACAGTCATAGCGTTGAAAGTGATAAGGGTGCAGAATTATCACAATTTTTTACAAATTACATAATAACATAATAACATTTAATTCCTAGCGAAATTTTTTTTACTCAATCCAATGTTCATTACAATTTCTTTCCGATAATGTACAACATTCAATATTTTTTCCTTGATTAAGCTTCAATATTAAATTTCGATAAAATTAAATCTCTTTGTATTAGAATATTTTTCAATATATTTTTCTGTAGCGTTATGTGTGTATCTTCTATTTTTAAAGCGTCGAAACCAAAAGTGCTACTATTGTTCGCCTGTACGTAACAACAAGCAAGCGCAAAATTGTGATAATTAAGCTGTCAGTAGTTTTAATAAATTAATTTCAGAAATTTTCGCTTGGAATTTACACAGAAAAACAAGGATTATCTGTTCAAGTACTGTTAAATTTGATACGTCAAACTTAATTAAACAACATAGATTAAAATTCGACAATTAGTTATGTTTTAAATCAACTATTACTATTCTCAATCTAAAAATGCAATAATTCTTGTATATTGTCGTTCTAATTAATAATCTATGAAAATCAGTTTGTAATCTACGATACTTTGCAATAGTTCTTTGCACAATTGTTAAACGAAAACATTGTCCTTATTATAATCTTCGTTGTCAAGTATAGGTATATGGTTCGTTTACAGAGCAGTATTTTTGGGAAATCATGCGTTTCGCGAAAGGAATAAATTAAAGTTTGTGCAAACTAATTTAAATGGACATCGACGATGTGTAAAAATAAAAACCGCCGCGCATACTCGTAAATTCGCGATGCATTCCAATTGCGAACTTCAGTTACGCAGCGATTTGCAGTCACTATGAAAAATTTCAGTAAACAAAATTATTTTGCAAAATGTTTCAACAAAACACTTGTCACGGTGTTATATCTATACCACTTGTCGAAAAAAAAAAAACGGAAAAATTGTAATTGTATTTTGATATTAAAAAGATAATTTTTTTGTTACATCGCGAGTGTATCCATCATTGTTTTCTCTAATCAAAAATTGCCCAATGCATTCGCAATAAGTGTGCAGAATATTTATATCTTCGAAAATTTTAAATATAACTGTCATGTTAATATTGTATAAATGATGTTGTGCAAGAATTATATAAATGATCTTGATTATACAATGATAATTAATTTTTATAATACGTTAAAATGTTGCATTTGTGTGAAAATTGTTTTTTTAAATTCTATAATATATTACTAATGATTATTTTTGTTCCTATATAAATTTCTTATGTCTATACTCTAAAAAATATCGGTATGGATAACATTATACAACGTCTATATATTTCTCACCATATTGGTGTTAATATTAACCAACATGATGGATATCCCTTGATATCTACATCGTCATGATCTGTATTTAAAACCCATGGTGTTAAATTCACAACATATTGGTGCTAATATTCACACCAACACAGTAAGAATTATATAAACACCGCATGGTGTCAAATCCATACCAATATTTTTTAAAGTGTATGATACCTTCTAGTAATGAAATTCTCTTTTGTATCATTCTATTATACTTTTCATTGTATTTTGTTTCAGCAACATGTCTAAACAATAAACTTAGAAAATAAGAATCTGCCTAAAAGAAACGATAGATGTTATGAATGAACATTAATCTATAATGTTTATGAGTGTAATACCAAACTTGCACGATAAAAGTCACACGCCTTGCCGAATATGAAGCGATTGTCTTTCCATCGTCTCGCCGTGCGGTTAATTAACAAACGTGGATACATGTGGAGAATATTATTGCGCGTGTTCTCTGACTCATTAGTAACAAAGCGGGGCTTTAAACTTGTTTCCAGAACGATAAAGCTCCGCGGTTTTGTAATTCTGATAACGAGCGTATGACTAATCATTTTCGAAATTGTCGCTTGACGCTGTTCGCTTTTATTCCCGATGTCCAATTAATCGCGCCCACATTTTACATCGTGTCGAATAATAAAGTATGCAACAAATAAAAATTTCTCTATGTAGATTGAAGTTCAAAAGCAAAATACAAATCACTCCCCAATCTTACACCCAACGTCACATAAATGATTCTTGAAATGTATTTCTTAAATTATTCTTACCCTGTATTTATTAAATTATTGTTTATATCATGTTAATGATTAAAAACACAAAATACATTTATAAGTACACACAACTCATTTGATTTTTTCATTAAATGAAATATAAAATTTCGAAAATTTATCGAAAATTCTCAATTCATGAACATTCTAACTTTCATGAATGTTATATTATTCTTTATGAGAAAACTATGTTTAAAAAATTCGAGGAATTAAATCAGAATTTTTATATACATGGCTTCACGCGCCTGACATTATTCATCACATGGAATAATAAAAGATACAAACAAAAAATAAAGTAACTTTAAACATGAGTCAGTGCGAAGAAAAATTGTATATGCGAGGAATTTAAATCTTTTCATTAAATTTTTCATCCCGACGTGCTTCTTGCATCGTAAACGAATATATGCCGAAGGAAATGTGTCAAACTACATATACAACTGAACTAAATTTACACGATAACCATGATGCCTTCCTCAAACTCAGAGTACTCCTAATTAAATCCACCACTAATTTTACATATATATATCAGACAATGGGATATTGTCCTCAATGCACCTTGCGAGTCACCCGATCGATTCATGATTTCGTTTCGCTCGCAGTCGCTCGCATTACCGTCGCGCTTTGGAACTATACATATATATGTTTCGAGTATGCATATAGGACTTGTATATCCTTACGGTATATTCAACTTCATCAACAAAATTATGGGGATCGAAATCTCAGCGGAGCAACTTAATTACATTAAGAGCTTCTTACTTGTTAAGTGCAGAGATAAGTACAATAAGTACATACACGTTCATGAGGATTCTTTACTTAAATATTTCGTATGCGAAATTTTTTTCGTATCTATAAATATAAAATTCTCTCACTCATTTTTACGCAGGAATAAAAATATACAGAATACACCGAAACAACGCATCATTGAAAGCTGATTCTTACACAGAAAGAATAATTTTGTTAAAGTATCTAAAAATTTAACTAAATCAGATCTGAAAATAATTTTCTTGAATCATGAATAATTATGTAATGCGCTCAAACTAGTTAGAATGTCAAAACTTTTGCAGCATTTCTCATCATGCTTGAGATTTCTAAGTAATTATTTTTATGGTTCAATAAATTATTATTTTCAGATCCGTATATATATATATCTAGTCAAATATTTTTAGATACTTCAGTAAAACTGTCCTTTCTGTGTGTAATAATACATCCATTTTAAATTTTACTATTTTGTCTATACTGAGCCCTAGAATTTCTCCTTTCCTTTTTCGAAAAAATATCCACGTCTTTTTAGGACACTAAAAACCCGTTTTCAGAACATATATAAAATTCAGTGCAACGTTATTTCTGTACCTGCCTCTATCCTGTTCTGTTTCTTGACTGCACTAAATTACAACAGCGCCGGATAAGACGATAAAATAAAAATGAGTTTCTCATTTTAAACGCGTTTTTCCTTGTTATATATTCTTTCTTTCATCTAAAACCTTAAATCTTTTTATGTACTTCTCTTTTTCGTATTCGCAATTTCCATATTCCCCGCAATTTTATAGAATATAAACCTCGCGAATGTGAAGCTTCCACTGTGTAGGTATTTCCTACTTCGCGAACACACGTGAAAGCTTTCCGGAGAAACTGTATTTCGACTGACAGAAAGTCCCATAGCGGGCATATCGCTACATATCCGTACCTTAATTAAACTAACAGCATGGAAAATATGTTTTACACTACATTATAAATGTAACAAGGTCGAGATGTAAAGATACATGTGTAACTTTGCATTGTGTTGCTGACACGTGATAAAGAACGAAGAAAACGTGTAACGTTCATCATACCTATATATACATTAGAAAGTTAGAAAGTAATAACGCGAAAATTTAAATTGTTTGTCAAAATTACATTAATCCTTCATTATTCTAGAATGTTGAGAACACTCCCACTTATTTTGTTAAATGTATGAATGCTATCTATATACATTATTCTATTTAGCGTAAAGGAGAGTGCAACTTTCACTTTTTTGCGATCGTTCTTCATTTTTTTATGTATTTTTTTTTCATGAAAACCAAAAATTATCATAATAATTTTTGTACTAATTTTTCCTTAAATTTGGCGTCATTTATTACCGAGACACTACCATGTCTCCAAATAATTTTTAATTTCTATGAAAACAATATAGTATACAAGAAAATATGTGTGTAGAAGTAAAACGATCCCAGTATGGTTACAAAAAGTTGTACCCTTCTTATATTTCACAATTAAAAAAATTTTTGCATTTATCTTTATACATACAAAGGATGTATAAAATATTATTAATCTTTATTTAAATCGTAAATCATCAGAGAGAACAATGAAAATTGAGATATAATGGAGTGTCAGAAACACTTCGGACGAGTAATCGCGTTAAAAAAGTCACGTAAGTAACGTAGAAGCGTTAAACGTTAAAACTTTCGTTGAAATTCTGAAGAAATTAGACCCATAAGAAAAGTGAAAATGTAATATACGATCGACCATCTTGTCGGAGGATCAGAGAAGAATAAGAACGTGCATGGAAGCAGGGTAAAACATGGCACGCTTGTTCTTATCTCCGGCTGGTGGCTAATGCAACGAAATAATGAATCAGGGGATTATCTACGCTCGTAGGGCGTGCCACGTGAGGGCTGCGAGTTTTCAGCATTATCATCGTCTCAGATACCCTCTCCCCTTGTGACTGGCACACCTGAATGCCCGCCCGATAATTCACTCGATAATTCGAGTATCATTGTCGTGGCTAATCGCGATGCGTATCGTAATGTATTAAAGACGACGCGTGCTCGTCTACGTGGATAACGTGGGGAAAATGGAAGAGAATTATGCTCGCGACACATTGTCGGACGTATCACGAAGGGCAGATAGCATTATCATTTATGAAGTTGGAATTAATTAGCAATTTAATCTGATATATATATGCGTAACGTAAATAGGTAAAATTACATATAATATAAAAAATATACAGGGGTTCAAAGAAATAAATTTAAATATTAAAGGTTTAAGCCAACTAGAATAATCACCAAGTGTATAAAAATTCTTTTGTATCATAAATTCTGAACACACAGTCACCTAGTGTTGGTTCTAATTGGCTTGATCCTCTCGTATTTAAAATTACTTATTTTCAAGATTAATATGTTATTTAAAATTACATATTTTAGGGCCGGTTGTTCCATCTTCAGATAAACTATGTGGTAATTTATCTACTGGATAAACAAAAAAGTAAAGGAATGAAAGCATAAGAGAGTAAGAGCGAGCTGAAGTTTACCGAAAGATGAAATAATCCAGCCTTAAAGAGGTAATTTTATCTATTTATGTTAAACCATAAATAGGTTATTTATGCCGTTGTTCAAAAATACAAGAAAATATACAAAGGCTTAGGATGTCGGAAAAATATACATTCCCTATCAAAAAATATATATCATTCAAACAATATTCATTTTACTGTACGTACAGTACAGTCATATTATTCTCGTCATATAATATGCAATTTAATTTACATAATAATTCATGTTGTATGCTTTAGACTTGTATTATAAACTTGATACTTGTACATCCGCGCGTATATCACGTGCGTTTACATAAATATATATAAACTGTATATTCTAGAGCTTTTATACTAATCTCATTTTAACCAAATACGAATTATTCCCGTGTTCGAAAATTAAATCGTACATTCGTGAATTAGTAATTTCGAAAAGTAAATCGGACTGATTTTGTCATTTCAAAGTATAAATGTATAAATGTAATCGAAAACTAATTTATTAATTTCGTAACATTTTTCATGTTAATACTGTATTATTAAAAAATATAACTGAACGTTTTTTTTTTCCGCAAAATAACAACTCCTGTTGGCTCGACTTTTTTCTCTTCGTTACTCGAGCTTGCTATCTCAACATCAATATCGTTTTCCAATCTAAGACTTCAACTTATACGATATTCGTCGATATCTATATTCTCTAGCGACAGACTACATGTCGTAACGGAGTTTCCCTCCAAAGTAAATTGACTTACCGGTGTGGTGTACGGTTGGCAGGCCAGCCTGATGCCGTCGTGTCTGAGCTTCTCCTGCAGCAGCATCCTCAGTTGCATCCTGGGAATTCTCACCAGCTCGGCCTTGCCTTCCTCGTACTCGTCCGCGAACTTCGTCAGCTCCTGACCGCCGCTGGAGGAGCTGGCCGTGGGCGACGCTCGTTGCGCCTCCTTATCGCTGGGTGGTCTGTCGGACGACGTCCTCGACGACTTGGAGCTGATGTTGTCGCAGCTGTTGTCGTTCGTCTCCTCCAGCGTGAAGTATACACTCGCGGCGCCTTCCTCGCGTAGAGTCTTCACCGATTGCAGCAGACGCGCGCGATGCTTCTGATTGAAGACGCCGATCGCATCGAGATCCGGATCGCCGATCTGCTTGCAGATCTCAAGGTCGTCGTAGCCGTTATCGATAAACGATTCCGAGTACTGGCCGAGGTGGAGCGACCGCAGCCACTCGACCACGATGTTGCTTGCCATGGTCATCTTGACGCTCTCTCACGTTATACGCGCGTGGACCCCGACTAACGCCCCCGCTCGTTTGTTTCTCTTCAAAATCGTCTTTCCCTGTCGCACACCTCCGACGATTCCGTTTCGCGACGAAATCCCGCCTTATTATCCTCTGCACTCGTCGGCGGCTACTACCATCCCGCGAGGTCGCCCTCCAATCGACGATGTAACGTCCATCGAGGGGAGGATCGTCGAAAGTAGATCGATTCAGCAAGTAAATCGGGCCCTCTTTCTCCTAGCGCGACATTCTCCTCTCACGATCGGCTGCGGTATTAACAAGGGTCGTCTCGCCGGCGACCCTGGGATACGCGGGGCGTCGACGGGGGGGAGGGAGATAGTTTGCGGCGGTCACGTTCGCCGCTTGACATGTACCGCTCCTCGGCTCATCATGAGATACACGAGTGACAGACTTGAGATCCTCTCTTCTTCTTCTATCTCTCTCTCTCTCTTTGTCTCCCACCCTTTCTCGCTTTGTCGTCTCGTCGATGTGCCCGGAGTGCTTTCCCCCGTCCGTTTCCGAGTGCGGATTCTAGCGGATAGACGCAAAGACGGAACAGCACTGCGAAGAGCCGGAGGGTGAAGCGTTGGATCTCGTTCTACTTCGCGCGGTGCGAGAAACATAGGCGGGGAAAGATTCGGGGGGAAGGGGGGAGGGAGAGAAATTTAAAGGGATCACACACACGCGACAGGCAGTTCTTTCCGTACGTACGACGACAGTAACCCTGAGTCTCGATAAATCCTGTCGTGCTCCGCACCTTTTGCTCCTCTTTGTACGCCGCGGTTCGTGGAAATTAATCCGACACGTTGCCGCTCAATGACGCGGTTTATTTCTATCCTCTCGTTTCCTTCAGGCAGATTCTTTTTTCCCCAAGTTTATTGCTTTCGAAATACTCGGGCATCAGTAAAGTTACACCACCGCGAAAGGTTATCAGCTGATCCACCTCACCGGAATTACGTGATCGGCGATCGATGGGGAAACGGGATGAGCTTCTTCTTCTTGTTTTATTTTCCTCAGAATGGATGTCCAATCCACAAATAGGATCACGTAATGACTCGAAAACGGATCAAAAAGAGTGACTTGCCTCCTCGGGGAAGATAGGAGGCTCCAACGCGACGCACTATTTCATAGTATTTATCGTCTTCCTTCGTTGTGGCACTTCCTGCCCTCGAGAGAAGTCAATACGGCCAGAGACTCGCGGATAAACAGAAGAAGCGTTACGATATAAAACTGAAATACATAGCTTAGTTTAATTCAGGACATTCGCGAATCGCAACTCGCGCGTGCCAAGATTGTGTAGCTTGACGTCAGTACTTATCGTGACAAAGTGAAACACAAACCGCCAACTTCGGAGACTCGCAGGATCCGACGGGAACAAATCCGGGCGATGACCGTTGACGAAGATTCGCGAAAGGTCCCGCGAGCGAATCCCGTGTAAGAATCCTGCCGTCGAATATCCGACGTTCCGCTTCGATGGAAGACGATGGTAGATCAGCGCGAGATCGACGTCGAGATCTCGATGAAGACGGACGGACACGACGGGTCCTTTCCGTTAAAAGCAACGAGAGACTTGGCAACGTCGACGGTGCGGTCCTCCGTTCGCTTTCTATCGCAACGGTTTTGAAACTCGCGCCACCGTCACTTAGGGCCTCGTTCACGCGACAGAACGACGAGCTGTCCGCCTCGGTTAACTCGTTTCCGATAAACGTTATACGTACCTACGCGAAACGGACGACAAGAGAGAATAAAAGTCGGACGCGTCCGCCTATTGACGACGCGACGAACTGTCGGCGTACTTCGCCGGTGCAGTTTCTTCGAGAATTGCGGCTTCTTCCTTCGGTAGAACCTGGCGCAGTCACTCGCGACGGTCACGGTCGGCTATTCCACGCGTTGAAGTTTCCCCCTTTGTGCACAGACACACGAATGGATCGGGACGCGAACTGGAAAACGATCGTCCGGTCGAACGCGCGATCGTTAAGATTTTGAGAAGGATCGAAAAAGTACGGCGGCGGCGACGGCGGCGGCGGCAACGAACGACGAAAGTTCGTTGGTATCCCTGACGCGCGGCTTGCCCGATCGGCTCGCGATGCGTGAATCGAGATAAATCGCCGGCGGCGATGACGACGACGACGACGGGGTGAACGGGTCCGGTGATGCTCGCGATGAGCGCGCGTCGCTCATAGTCAGAACGAGGAAGACGACGTCATCTCGTCGTGGCTCGACGGCTGACGCGGAGGCGCGAAACACGGTGCACTACTGCGCGACACTACCGCGACGCGGCACACGGCTCGACTGACACGAGACACCCACCAGAGGGAGCCCCCACTCGTCTACTCTTCGCGACTACTCTACCCCCCACTCCGCCGCCGGCACTGCCGGCGAGAGCAGGCGAGAGTCTCGTTTTCTCCCCACCTGCGAGACTTCTCGATCCCCCCACCGTTCCGCGAATGCAACGTGCAATTTTAGCCGGCGAGCGAGAGAGCGCCGGCGGACTACGTCAGGATGCAACAGCCGCCGGGGTGGTTCGCTCTCGGTCTCATTTTGCGACACCGGCTGCGGAATCCTTATTCCTTGCGGGGAGGATCCCGAGGATCGCCTGTTCGCGAGAATCTTCTGGCGAAAATTTGAGAATTTCCGAATTTTCTCAAGGAAACTTCGGGGGCTCTTCTCTTAAACCCCGAATGAGAAGGCTGTCCGGGTTCTAAAGATTCTATCTCACTGTTCCGGGATTCTCTTCTAAGCTCACTTTTAGACGATCTATAAATCCGCGTCAGAGATTTCATAGAGATAGAATTTTATTTGTTGTTTTATATATTTTATCTACGTAATATATATTATATTAATTGTACTTAAATTTACGGCATGATTATGTATGTGTATTCTGAGATTTTAATTAGTTTCATGTTTTACGGAATTATAAATAGAATTATGTGCTAAATTCTGCTGTAAATTGTAAATTGTTCCAAATGGATTTATGTTTAAGGCTATTGCAGTCCTTGTCAATACTTCAGGAAAATATTTTAACGATAGAAAATATTTCTTAATACTGTCGTTTTAGTGAGAATGTTTTATAACACTGTTTTTAAATTTTTCTAGTACTTTAATAATATTTATTTTAGCGCAAAATTCCTTTTGTTACATAATTGCGTTGCACAATTACATTAACGTTAGCTACGTTCAATAGAAAAAACAGCTTTATTGTAAGATTTTTTAATATGTTTAATTTATTTAGATCCAGGGAAAAACTAACGGCAAGATCAATTATAAAAAATTTAATTTGCAATAATTGCAAAACTGCTTTTTCTGTTGAACGTAGCCATTTCCATCATGAAATGTATTAACGATTAAATATATTGCTCCAAAATTTGATTAAAACTCTGAATACTGCTTTTAAATTTTTCTAGTATTTTAGTAATATTTAGTTTAGTATAAAATTTCTTTCGTTACATAACTGTGTTACACAATTATATTAACGTTCGCTACGTTCTGCAAAAAAAGCCGCTTTGTTGTCAGGTTCTTTAACGACTAGTTTATTTAGATTTAGTAAGGAACTAATGACAAAATTAATCATATTAAAGAACTTTACAACACTTGCAAAGCTACTTTTTCTATTAAACGCAGTCGTTTCTATTATAAAATGTATTAATGGTTTAAAAGATGAGATTATTGCTTTAAAATTTGATTAGAATTCTGAGTATCATATTATATTAAATAAATTTCGACTTCGACTTTTGCGCGAAAGGATTAAATTAAAGAATAGATTTTAATATAGACAGCGACGAAATCCGCTTATCGCTATCGGTTTTCCGTATTAAAATGGCAACGGTTTCTTGATTTCACGTGAAAGACATGGAAGAGAGAAGCGGAAAAGGTATATATTCTTTCGCGTTTCTCTACAAGCCCGTTCCACCGCGTTGCGTGATCGTTCAGAAAACACTGTGGTCACTGAACGAGAGTTAGTATCGATGATTATCTGCGACAATCGTAATCAATTTCTTTGTCAGAACGACGACATTTATAAATGAACGCCTAACGGCAATGGTACAAGGCCTGTGACCCACGAGGCCAATAATCTGCACTGCTGCCAGTCAAACGGCCGGGCACGTTCAGCTCTCTATGTGCTATTATATCACGCTCGAATGAAACTGGACTGCACCGAATACGATAGGAACGGCAATAGTTCGAGGGTCATGTGGATGACCACTTCTTCCCTTTTTCCAGGCAAAAATCGAATATTCCTCAAAGGAAAACTTTCCGCGAAAATAACGAGTAAGACAACAAAGACGCAATCATACATTTAACAACAAAAAATACGAAACATTTCCGAGTCGAAATTTTGCTCCTACTTTGAACCTTAGGACGTATGTAGACTCTAAAGATGTATAATTAGGACGTATGTAGGCTCTAGAAATTTATAATAAGTTCTAATCTAATAAATTCAGCTCCTATATTGAGCCTGTAAATGGCAGTTATCGGAAAATTTCCTACTTTTAGGTAGAAAAGAAGTTTTCTAAATAGAAGCTGTTGATTAAGTAATATTAAAAGAGGTCCTATTTGATTGTTTAAGTATCAAAACAGGTTTATAAGGTTTAATTGAGGTTGAAAGAGATTCAATGTAGAAATAAAATTTCGACTCGGGTTATTATTTATTAATGAAATCATTATAGAAGATCGTATAATTTCTTAAAAGCAAGAAGAGAAGCAACTTAAAAAGAATATTTACATGAAATTTACCGGATTTAAGTAAGGTAAAATAAATTTCAGTATATATTTCATTTGGATGAAATTTCAGTGTACTCTTTCATCATAATAAACAATAAAAAGTTATTAAATATTTACATGAAATTTTTTAATTTATGATAAAAAGTAATAAATGAAAACAGTAGAAACTAAAAATAATTGATAATAGTTTTATTAATTGTGGGCTATTAGCCATTTTATATATATATATATATATAT
>NW_017295861.1:501329-511098 GCF_001594075.2 Trachymyrmex cornetzi | reverse complement strand
CCCGGAGTGGCTGGGGCCCGCTCCCCCTTGGGGGCCAATCGTCGATTACGGAAAAACCCAACAGTTCCCGAGTTCGGGAATTTCCATTCGCGTCCCTCATTATATTACCATATTTGGGCATGCGGATCGCGAATGCTCGAGATCGAACAGGCACGATTCTCTAACTAAACAAAAATAAGCCTACAAAATATACTCAAGGTTGGGTACTGCTAAGTTAAAAAGATAAAAGTTAAGTTAAGAAGTTAAAAAGTCAATTAATTTTAACTTAACTTAGTTACATTTTAGACTCTCTTAACTTTTTAACTTTATTTAGTTATATTTTATCCGTAACTATTAATTTTTTATTTAATTCTTTGAAGTTAAGTCTCAAACATAATACGCGGCAATAGCGATAACTTAAAACGAAGTGAAAATTGCAAAAGCAAATTTACTAGGTGTTGACCAATGAAATTATAAATATTCTAGTGAATTTGCTTACTTTTGTAATTTTCACCTCATTTCAAATTACACAATCGACCCCCAGATTTCAATCTGTTAGAAACCGTGTATTTTCGATGTATCTAGTTTCTGATAAGTTGAAATCTATTATTCCTTATTACTATCGTTACTCCCTCGTATTGTGTCTGAAGCTTTAGTCATATCACAGGCCAGTATTCATAGTCAAATCTTATATACTAAACAGTATATATAAACAAAACATGTAAATAAAATATAGAGTATTTTCTAAGCGAAGTATATATTTGTCATTTCCGTTATTTGTAAGACTGAAACCCTAGAATCATGAATTAAAAAAATAAAAAAAAGCAAACTTAACTTTTCTCTATTACTTTTTTTTATTAACCTAACTTTTAATTCAATTAATTTCATTATAAAGTAACTTGTATCTCAACTAAGTTAAATTTTCAAGGTTTTGTTAACTTTAACTTAACTTAGTTAAAAATAAAGTTAATTTACCCTCAACCCTGAATATACTGATTAATTATTATTATTATTTATGTACTCTCTTCGGATCAATTATTACGATTAAAATTAAAATTGTTTTATAGAACATTTTCACATAATATATTTGTTATACTATATAAGAAATATGACGTGTAAAATATAATTGGAAATAAATAGCGTCATGTTTTTTTAATTATTTGCTGTAAAACACCAGCCGTATTTGCTTTTTGAGAAATACGGACACGAAACCGATAGCAAACACTACTCTTGGGAAATCTCTATTAAATGACAATGCTAGTCGTGCGGAGCTTGCGAACGATGATCGCCGATATATGCGTGAGGTCCGAATTAATTGAATGATCGGCATGGACGTACCCGTCCTGCTATGACGGCAAAGCAGGGAGTGACAAGTAGCTCTCAATAACGTGATATGACATCGCGTGTCGTGGACAGGAAGGACCCTTTCAATGCAACCCTCGCTATTTCCTCGCTTTGGTCGAGTAATTTGCTTTCGAAGCAGAGGGATGAGATCGGAAGACGGGTCACCTGTCAATATATTAACTCGTTTCCCCGCAATACTACGAATTATTATGAAACGGCGAAATAAAGCTTCCATCGTTTACGGACTGTTTCAGATGTGATGTTCCAAATATTTGTAAACGTGCGAAATTCCAACGGTAGCCGAATATTCCTGATTATACAGGATAAATCACATTATCAAGGTCTCTTTGAGTTCGTTATTGATGTCAAATGGCACGATGAACTCCATTAAAATATTTCACGTCAACGAAATTTTGCGCTGCTACGGTGTATGTATATATGGATTCGAATACATTATCATACGTGCATGGAAAAAACGGTTTGAAACATCCAAATATTTTTAATATAGATAGAATTGATCTGAAAATAATAGAATTTAATATAGATAGAATAGATCTGAAAATAATTTTGTTTGGACCATCAAAACAATTATATAGAATGCTAAAACTGGTCGTTAAAATGTTAAAACTTTTTACAGTATTGTTTTCAACACAACCGTTCTATCTAATTATCTTGAAGATCCAATAAAATTATTTTCAAATCTGCATCTAGCTAATTTTTTTATATATTTCAGCAAAACGATTCTTTCTGTGAAGATATTTTAATAACTTGTTAGATGATATAATCGCACGAGAAGATTTTTGAAGAAAATTAAAACATTGTGATAGCCAGTATATGTTAAAGAAAGAAAGAAATAAATAGAGATTGCAGTAAAATCATTTTATACGAGTATATTTCAACGTTTGTTAAATGCTGTTTTTATAATTTGTACGAATAAATTCATATCCAAGTAACATATAAATCAAATCATTACATTAGTTATTAACAGATCGTTAATTTTACAAATAAGGGAGTAAGGCAGATTAGCATTCCGACGATTGTCTGCTGAATATGATAAAGCATGCCCTCCCAGGACGGTTACCGCATACAGAGCAAGATAAACGTAGAGTCCTGCAGGATTCTGGTTAGGTACTCGGTTTATCTTTAATCGGTGCGTCGACAAGACATGACCTCTGCAAGAATTTGCAATTTGCTGATGTACATCGATAAGAGATTATCATTATTAAATTTTCGAATTAAAAAATGACAATTACCTAATAGAGATCTCAAAATATTAATTACACAACTTGTCGTTAAAAGTGCAAAAAGAAAAAGCGTATATTTTTACGATTAATTCGTGACTTGTTCATTGTTTTTTTTACAAAAGCAGTGTATTATATTGCTAGCAACACAATATTCTATGACTGTATAACGACGTTTATAAATTCTAATCGATAATTCTACTGGCGTTTAATCCTGTAACTTTCATACGTATGCTGTTTCATTGTTTACGAGTCTAGTCGACGGCGTGTTTACGGTGTGTTTTACTGTTTCAAAACAACCAATAAAATGGCACTTCCCGCTCGCTTCGTCGTATCGATGGCCGAACGTCGCGTAGCCTACAATGCTGCAACCAGAACTGCGGCTTCGCGCGATCGTTGCAGCTGCGCGCGGTTATCATCGGTGTCTGAGGTCGACGTCGCGATAAAAAGTCAGCTGGGGCCAAGATGCTCAAAATATCGACCTTAACTGCTGATTCGTTTGACTGTGAATCCAGAGAAGAAAAACGCTGCGTCCAATGCTGTGAAATGGCGATCGTAAATAGCGGGTTCGCGCCCTGACATAAAACCCCGAACGAGCCGGGTAAGCTTAAGGCAGACAGTCGTTTTAAAAAAAAAAAAAAAAAAAAAAAAAACAGCAGAATGCACGACTTTATAAGCGTTGTACACATATATCAGCCGCGTTAACTACCGATATAAAATTCAAGGAAAGAGATTTTGACGCAAACTTCTTTTCTCTCGTTTCTTTTTCACGCGACGCTCTACCGGTCCGCTACGCGACACGTCCGGGTAGATTGCGATATTCTAATTAAATAGGTGAAGCTCCTCGTATTTCAGGATGATTCACCGCCGCTAGACGAGTCATTTTCATCCCGTGTCATTAACACATTACGGTGCGCGACTTGTTGGCCTGAGATTGCACCGGTTGCTACACCGCAGTAACAATTTTTCGGCTCCGTTCTGCTACATTACGCGACTCGCGCTCCGAAACCTGAACTGTGCGCAATTTATCGTTCCGCCGATATTTTTCATCCAAAAAAGAGAACATCGCGTGGCGCCCGCGAGTCCGGTAGTCTCTCGTCGCCTTTCCACGAATAATTTCGTGACGGTTATCGTTAGTTCAAGGCTGTGCTTGTAAACAATGCGAAAGTAGAACTTCATTTTCTTTTTCTTTGTCTTAATGCATTCGATATTCAGATGAGAGTTTGATACAACCACAGAATTTAATATTTAGATTGATGACTGATGGAGTAGTCCGACTTTTTGATTAAAATTTAATTTGTTTACAATAGAAGCTGTAAGATACAAGAAATCAACCACTCACAGTTAAATGTGAAGATCGAGAATTGACTATGATTAATCAATTTCTTATGCAGAAAGGACGCTTTTGCTAAAGTATCTGAAAATGTTGCCAGATACAGATCTGAAAAGAATTTTGTTAAATCATCAGACTAGAATGTCAAAACATCATCGTTGAATTTGCTACGTAATTCTTTTAATGATACAACAAAATTATTTTCAGATTTGCATCTAGCTAAATCTAAATTTTTAGATACTTAAGCAAAATTGTTCTTTCTGTGCGGCTTATGACTTACTCTCTCCAAGCTGATCCTTTAGCTTGATGAATATTAAGATTTTTTTTTTAAGTAACAAAAGATAATAAATGCAGTAGTCAAATTCGGCCAGAAATTTTCAAAAAATTCAAAGATAATGTAACACCTAAATCGATCATTATACAAAGCTTTGTAAAGCTCTATCGAGTGAATAAGTATCTATAGAAGTGCAACCTACAAAAAGAATTAAATGTTCTACATTTAATGATAGATCATAAAGGGCGAGTCGTAAATGATAATGACAGCAGGACTATTTCTGCGAGAACGTTTATACTTACTGTAAATATCTCGGCTGCCCGTAATACGAGATTAATTTCTGTTTTTCCCGGTGCGCGCCTTACGTAGCACGAGGGGGTGCTGCGAAAGATGCCTTGGAATCTGCGTAATTAAGCGAGGGTCTCGCGAATAAATTTACATCGTCTGTAAATCCTTCACATTAGATAAATGCTTACAATTAGCTCCGTTCCTGCTGCGCCTTGCGCGCATTTCGAATTCACGAAGGCTGTGCCGTTTTTGGTAATTAAATAATATTGCAACTGTTATAATTACACGAGAGTAGTTATCCGCTTATTTTATACAATTTACACGTATCTTTTAATTGTTACATTAATGATTAAATATGTACACATGGTAATAATAAATTCGTGACAATCGATAAACTTTGTGTAAATTAGAACATTAATTGTTCTAAAATAACTCTGTATAAGTTTTCATGCAATGTTAGAACAAAATAACTTCCATTAAGGAACACGAAGAAATTATAAAATTAACAGGAAACATTTGTTGCGTTATTATCAGAAAAACTTTATTTCTACGCGTGTCGTTTATATCTAAATTATTTAAAAATAAAAAGGATTAAAGCAACTATTAATATATCAGATTTTAACATCTGTATGTAGACTTTGTAATTTTACATGCAAATTTGTAATATTGTTATATAAGATCTTTCTGTACTGATTGTGAGTTACTCTCTCTGGAAGACCGTAAGAGAGAGTTTTCACAAAGATATCAGTGATGGCGGTTTAACGACATTGTAACCCTAGCCGTAGATAAGAGGAATGCACTTCATTTCTAGACAAGATGCATAAAGGACCATCCTTGAAGCCGGAAAAGCTCAGGTTAATTCAGCGGCCTGGCGAAAGTCGTAAAATAATGCGTGACTATCGGTTTTCCAGCAGGGAAAAGGGGAGCTTGTGTACGATATATTTGTACGTATCCTCCTGTACAGGAGGATACCTCAAAGAGAGAATCGCATATCTTTAGTCACACTATCTTTCTTTGATTTATTTAAATTTAAATAAAATGTAATAGATCATAATTTTTTCTCTAAAAATATATCATTTTATTAAATATTTTAATAAATTGAATTCATATTTGGACATATATATATATATATATATACCAGAATTGAAACATATTTCTATTAAAAGAGCAAAATTTTGTTATTTTCTATAATTTATAAATTTAATTTAACAAAATATCTTTTAATCTCGATCAAACTTAAAAATTATTTATGTTCCCATATTAAAGTTATCGCCATATTGTTGAGCCCTATGATATGCCTTAAGAGGATTTTGAGACGCTCTATATACATAAAGACTAGTAGCTTACCTTGAATTTGGAGAGTAGAATTTTGCTATATATAACGAGGCACGTACGTTTTCTACGACTACAGATACTATTACGAAAATGACGGTAGGCAACTGAAAAAGCGTACGAAACATTCAAGTTTTTCGATGCGAGACGAAGGAGAGGTTTACCAAATACGAAAAGCTTAGGATGTTAATATATCTTTTGAATGTATGCAAGCGAATTTATAGGAATCCAAATAAAAAATTTTTAATTATATAATGCTGGATATTGATAAAGAAAAAAATAAGATACGAAGAAAACAACAAATTTGATGTTGCTTATTATATAACATCTCAATTATTACTAATACTGTTGTGTATTCATTTTGTAGTTATGAACATTTCTTTCTTGTATAAATACGCGTATATAAAGTAAGTTGGAAATGGCGACTCAGGCACTTGAATACCTGCAGAACCGGCATAACAGCCGGAGGCTGTACGAAACGGTTATGTGGTTGTTGAGTGTGCTAAAGCACAAGGTCAAAGTTTCGGCAATTTAGGATGCGATGCGGGTAAGGAGGTAGCAACTTTAATCACTTTCGAATCGGGGTAAATCTACTCGCGTATCTCGACGGACCCGCAGGATCATATCGTGTAGTAACTGCTTTACGAGAGGATTTCGATATAAGGGTATCGAGGATACGTAGAGGAAACAATAAAAGCTGGTTAAATTAACAAGTCAAGATATATTCTTTCTTATACATATAAAACAATTTACAGTTGTACTTAATTACTTGAATTTATTCATAATTATCTGAATGTCTATGGCACAGGATGGAGATATTTTTTATATCTTCATAGATATAAAAGAGATAAATAAATAGTTACAAATGATTGATTGTATATCATGCTTAGAATACGATCCAATTGTAAACGTGCAAACGATACATCTTGAAAGAATTGTTAGCAATTTTCTTCTGCCTACGTGAGATTTCGGTAACAGGAAATATCGAATAGGTCGTCATATTTCTTACTTCTATCGCGCGCTCGCATGATTATTCATTTCCTTAGCTTCTGCATAATATTACTTTTACGTTCTCAAAATGTAACACTTTCTCTTTCCCTTGTCACTGTCGAAAACGTGAAAGTAAATGCCAATATATTTATGTACCTCGATCTCTTTCGTTTTGCGATTTTAGGCGGAATTTTAATCGAGGGCGAACGACTCACGCGGACCTTCCGCAGTATGCGAATCCATAAATATCAAGTGAAACGCGGGATAAATGGGTATGGCGTGACTCGGGCCAGCCGCGTGCCGTATATCCGAGGTCTCGAAAACGGCAGATGTATCGCATCGACGTGCAAATCGGAGATGTCGCCTGTAACAGATACTTTCGAGTGCTTTGCTTAAAAGAATTTCTTCGCTGGTACCGGATAAGAGTATCCCTCGCTGCCGGGATCCACGCTCACGTGAAATCCCGAGCCTATGGGGGACCCAAAGTTATTACCACCCTGTGCGACGCCAGAAATGGCAAATCCAGAATTGTGTCCATTTTCCAATATTGTGCCGGTTCCTGCCGCATCGACAGATCCAATCCCAATGGGAGCGATTGGTCGTATTGAGGACCCGAATTGAGGACCGGTTGATACGATAGGTTGAGTGACAGAAATTGGTCTAGCGGGCAGCGGATATGGATCAGAGTTAACCGGTATGGATTGCGAGATTGAAATTGAGGCTGGTGTGTGAACTGGTACCGGAATCGGATGCGGAGCTGGGACCGGGTACGGCACCGGGTGTGGTACAGATACGGCATGAGTTACCGGCACTGGAACCGGGCGGGGTACATTAACGGGATAGGGTTTGGTGACGACGAATGGAACCGGTTGGGGTACCGGGACGGGGACGGGACGCTTCACTTCGACGGGTACGGGATGCGGCACCGGTACGGGGACTTGGCGTGTTACGGGAACCGGTTGAGGTACGGGAACTGCAACTGGAACCACGCGATTCACGACGGTTCTGGGCACGTGGTGTAAGGATCCGTGTTCCACACCGATGCCGAAACTTGGTCTATAACCATGCGGTCCCCCTATAAAATCGATTTCAGATCCAATCCCTCCGTACCCGTGTCCATATCCATGTCCAAATCCGTGTCCGTATCCATATCCATGTCCATGCCCATATCCTTGTCCATGCACATATCCTTGTCCATGTCCAAATCCTTGTCCATGCCCGTATCCATGCCCGTATCCATGCCCATATCCGGGTCCATGGAACCCAACGTCACCCTGGAGGTTGTAGTTGCCATGACCATATATCGATGATCCTCCGTGTACAGAAGCACGTTTGTCATATTTTTTCTCCGATACATCAACGGCGAAAGCGGAGACGAACAACAATGAAATCTGTAAGCAACAATTTGACATCTATTATCAAGAGAAGAATTATATTTTTAACACTAAATTTCTATATTATTATGGATATCTATTAGTTAATTATTTCAGTTCTCTTAACATAAATGGTGTTATATTGTAATCTGTGAAAAGTAGAGATTATTCAGTTATATAATTACATAAATAAAATAGATTTGCGAACGGCAAGTGATTAATAAAAAATTTAATATATAAATAAGATATAATATATAACATTAGCATAGAAAAATTATACTTTGTTTTTAATGTTTTAAATAGTTGAACACAATCATATTATAAAACAAGAAAAAACATTTACATCTGCTAATGATAAAAAATTGGGCATATTGAAAAACTGCACCTTTTTAGTGTACTTATTGCAAACAGAAAAACTCTCGGAAAAACTTCATTTTCTTACGATACATTCGCGCTATTGAGATATTGATAGAAAAAACATTTGCCGAAAAATTTTACTACTCACTAGGAATGTCTTCATGGTGAACATGCTATGAGGAGATGAGTCTGAGTGTGCTTCATATCATCGATTCCTCGGTTTTTATACGACGACACAACTACTTTCACTAGATGTCCACTGCAACACGCCTTCTGATCTGAATCCATCACATTCTTAAACTCTCAAACTTCCTCAATTGATCATGCAAGGAAACTTTACGAGATTCACTAAGTAAATTGGCGAAAAGAATATTCATGAATTATCCTATTAACATAAATATTACTAGCACTGTATTTATAAGATTTATTTAATCGACAGATTTCTTTGGGATTTTTAATATATTTATGAAACTTTTATATAAAATGTGATTTACATTTTTATAATATTCAGAAATCAAGAAAAATCCTTAAAATTACATTAAAAGGGAAAAACAGCAAATATAAGTACAGCACAGTAATTAATACACGAATAAATGCTACACAATTAGTTAATTGTAATTGAAAAAATCATTTAATACAATGTTTCGACTCTTCTTAAGATCATCTTTAGCTTACAATTGATGATTCAATTTAAGTCCTAATATCCTGTCAATGTAGATCCAGAGATGAAGAAGCCTTGTTAGAGGAATTAAAAAAAAAGTATAACTGCAAGATCTGAAATAATGTTAGTGAACTATATATGATATATATTCTACTGAGAAAGAAAGAAATATTAATATAACAGAAACGCTTCTATTATATAAGCTTAAAATAAAAATCAAATCAAATTTTTGTACGTGTGCTAAAATTAAAATAATTCTCTTGTCTGTACGTTAACATGATGCAGGTGAAAAGATTTATTGTTTTCATTGCAGACTGTTATATAAAGTTTTTTTTTAAATTGAACCGCACTTGTAGGGTCGTTATTACCAACGATATTTTTTTCTGGTATCTGGAAATGTCATTTCCATGTTACACGATTGTTTTCAATGTCCAACAGTCCATGCTCATGCATATATCTGTATAACACAAATGTGCTTCACGATCATGCCCCAGATTATACAATCTTATCGATTACTACGCTTCCAGTAAAGAAGAAAAATAAATGTATATTGTTAGAAATTTTATTTAGAGTTATTTAGAGTAATTAGTAAAATAT
>NW_017295861.1:450865-501290 GCF_001594075.2 Trachymyrmex cornetzi | reverse complement strand
TATATATATATATATATATATAATAGACAGATTTTCATATTTTTCATAAACTACACATTAGTTCTAATTGGTTAAACGCATGATGCAATGTCATTAAAAAATTGTATATTGTTATTTAAAATGTGAAATTTTTTATACATCTATAAAATATCAAAAAGTAACGTTTTCAATCGCTTATTATTTTATAATAAAAATAAATAATAAGAAAGGCTCAAAGTTCTTTAGCGACAATGCATACATAAACTTATCGATGACAGACACTGGAATTACCTAACGCTACAGATACCTGCGTTAATATCTTTCTACTTGCTTTATTTGTCGCGGTCAACCGTTAATTGTCCTTTTACTTACAGTTCAGATTGTTGGAGTAGAGCACTAGTGGGGTAATAAATCGGTAACCATACGGCGACAATTAGCAACGTCTCGTTGAGCGCGTTGCGAGGACTGCGTGCCATTTCACAGTCGTAATCCTAATTTCCTCTTACTTGAGAATTAATTGGACTCAGACACAACGATTCAATATTCTTGCGGAGTATGCGTCATTCGAGCTTAAATGGATATAATTGTAGCATTGAGGGATTCAATGTCCCTCACATAATCCATTTTCGTAATAAAAATAACCATAGTAAATTTAATAGCAAATAAGTTTCACTAAACCTCTATTGAAATATTTGATTCTTAAAACACATTAATAAAGAATCTTAATGATTATAAGCTTATAATTCCAAATAGATAATGCTATTTTAATGTTAATTATATTAATAGCTTCGAATAAAATTAATTGTACTTGACAGAAAATAAGTACATATCCTAAATATCAGTAACAAAAATTGCTTTAAATGTGTATGATTATAATTGACGTAAATAAATAAGAAAATTAAATCGAACTGTATTTCTAAAAGCAGAATTGCCAAATACTGCGTTGATTACATACTTCAAGAATAGTAATATCATTACTACAAGTGTTAATTATACTCGGAGAAACAGCACAGACATAGTCAGAGAAACGAGTTTTCCCTTAAAGCTACGCAATTCAAACGGGGTATCACGTTGGAATGGATAAAGCGCGTATTTAGCTGCTGGCCAGGCGCCCTCTCATAATTAGCAGTTTCCAAAGGATTTCCAGTGAGAGTCCGCTAGCAGGCGCCGCCAAGATTTATCCGCGTCATCCTTTTTATTCGGGTATTCACGAACGAGGTGCCGAGAAAAAGAACAGATAGTAAATGGAGACATATTCCTGTAGGAGCGCGCGAAGCACGGTCGATGCAGAGCGGGAGCTAATGTCAGAGATTAGAGGTAATCCGTTCTCGGCTGGCAATCGTCGAGGAGGATCCTCCTCGTTCGCAACCGGAGCGCAGCTTCGATCTAGATACTGCAGTCGTACTGTCGCAGCGCCGGAGGTTCTCCTTCCTCCTCGGATCCAGGTTCGGATCCTGGCCACCCTTTTTCACCGGCAGATACATTAGAAGGAATTACGGGGAGAACGCGTTCCGAGTGACGTGAGCATTAAGACCGCGCAAGACACGGCTCCGTAATTACACTAATTACGGAGTCGTTAGGATTCTTTATAAATACTGCGTCTTTGTTGCCTTCTCTTTTTCTCACGACCGCTCTCACGAGTGCGAGCTTCGGAAATGACCGCGAAAGGAATGCGTGTCGACAGCTTTATGGAAAATTTTGCGGTTGTGCGGTCCTTGTTTCCTTCATAAACAAGTTTCCTTTTGCATTTACTATTATTATCTGGAAGTTAATATATGCACAGGCGCGATGGTATAATGTGGAAAAAATCTTGTCCTCTTTTCCGCACATTGTGTCATTTATTTTTGTAGAGTATTTAGACAATTCTTCCTCTGTTAAGATTGTCCAAAGTATAATTACGTAGCTATTAAACATTTAAAATTCAAAGATTCTCTTACGCAAATTAGAGATGTAAACACATAATAAAATTGTGTTTATTTCATTTGCAATTTACTTTACCGAAAATAAATTTATATAATATGTATAATCTATTTAAATTTGTTTCTAACCGTTTTCAAATATAATACAGAACATTGTCGTCTGTTGTGACACGTGTGTCTGTAAATTTATTATTTCAAATTAAAACAAACAAGAAGTCTGGTCATTGAACGTTAGATTGAATATTTCCTATTTAAATTAAAATTCAGCAGACACTTTGTAAACTTTCGTGTTTCGTTACTTTCACTAAACCAGTCTTCGAGGAAATCGAAAATATACACCTGCGAACATTTCGTTTCTCCCAATTATAAGGTTGACTTTGCTACAATATATGAATAATTAATATAGAGCTTGCTAATTAAAACAGCAAACAAACTGTGGAAAGGTGTCATTCACGAAATTCGATGCAGTCGTAATTTAAGCGCGATTTCACTTGTAAAATCGTTATCTTTATATTATAAATACACGTATAAGTTATAAAATATACATACATATATATGTAAAATTAGAAAGAGAACTATATAAAATTTTACACAAAATTTAATGATCTTCAGAAAGCAAATTGAATTTGAAAGCAATATTTCATTTTTTAAAAGATGTAATAAATCATGCGAAAAATACTGCCTATTTTTATTTACTATACAGTGTCAAAAATATAAATAGTGAATATTAGATATCAAAACGGTAAAAATAATATAACGAACCATAATTTGTAAAAAATTTTAATTATCTACAACGTGTAAATAAATCGATCCGCCGGTATTAATATGCTTGTAAATTCTCGACGCATCTTATAAATTAGTAAAACGATAAAATATTACATAATACGTTTAGATATGCCTTGACACGTTTCCATTCGCCATAAACAACGCATTTTCGTGGACGCCCAGAAGTTCGTAAACCTTTTTCGCGGATTCATACGTCGACATTGTTTTACGGCACTCAGAATGGTAAAGACGACCAGATGTAGAATGACATTGCGTCTTCGAGCTGATGGTGCGAGAGCAGGAGGAGAGAAAGTCGTCGGGAAGAACTCGATTTCGCAAACGCCGAAATAAAAACTTTTCTCTCGCTTAGCTTTTCGCACCGCGCGCAAATCTCAAGAGTATTTTCTCACAGCAGTTCTCGCGATCTTGACGTTCCGCGCAAATTGCAACCACCGACAATCAAACTTACCATCGCGCGAGACATCGTAAACGACAAAGGATCCGTAATCTTGTGCTCTTTCGACGTCCCTGTTTTCATGATGGAGGGGCTCTGGTCTCGGCGAAACGATTTTTGTCAGGCATTTCTAAAAACGATGGTGAGAAAATTCCCGCTCGGATCGGCGAAATCCGAAAATGGTTTGTACGGCGATTACTCGTTTCTGAAAATATCAGCGTATAAATTTGAATCTCGAATCGAGCGCGATCTTCGGCGCTTGTAAAAATAGCGGGCAATAGTAAAATCGGACCATTGAAGTGTAATAAAGTTATATTTCGTAGAAGTATAAATAAAAGTTATTAGTGTCTGGATTGCGAATACGAGATGATTCGTATTATGTCTATATCTTTTTTAAATTTGACTGTTATTATACCCATGTCTGCTTTTTATGCCCTGTTTTTTTTAAGTATCATAAATTCATTTGAAAGCAATATCTATGACTTGAAAGTAATACTTTGTTAAATATTTAGTAACACCAAAAATGTGCTCAGAAAAATGGAATAACGAGTTTTTTTCAGTATAGACAGATTCGTGGAAAAAAAAATAGATTGGATGATACAGCAAAACTATTACAAATGTGGGAATTCAATAACTACAACTAACATAAAAAGATTTGATGGTTTAACAAATCGCTAATGTTATTCAGCTGTCAACTTTAACATAGAAAACTGACTGTCCGTATATTACAACTACTGTATTAAGGTCTTTTCATGCCGACGCTCATTTTAGGCGTCAAAATAAGTGACGTGATAGAAATTGACGAATATCAAGCATTAATTTTGATCACGTGACCTGTTTTGACGCTGAAAATAGCGTCGTAGCGTCAGGTGAAAATCCAGCTTTAGATTTGCTGAAACAGTGAAATTTTTAGCTGTGCTTTTTCTCCGTGAATTGATTCGAGAGGATGTCGATCTGTACGATTATCTCAAGGTAATTTAAAATCTAAAAATTATTCTATATCCCCTAGGATACATGTGTGCGTATTTTAGTACGAGTACATACGGCGAGCAATTTGTAGGGAGTGCTCGCAAATGCTTTCATTTCTCTTTTTATCAGGTCTACATCGCAGATCGGTCGACTTCGTCGTGGGAAGTTTTCGTAAATTACCAACGACTCGTGGAATTGCCCCATAACCAAAATGAATTCTAGGACGCCGTTGCTATTGGGGTGGATGCTGCAGGCTTTGCAACAACGATGTAAACGATGTAGAGCGCGACGCGAATTCGCATCGGCTGGTAATCGTATTAAAAGGGGTGAAGCACCCAAGATCGAAACTTTCGCGAGCGAGGTAACGCGTAAAGAGGTCGGGGATAAGAGAGGCACAGGCGGTAAAAGAGGAATGACGGGGAAGACAGAGGGGAGAAAATAATGGAGGAGAGAGCCCGACGAGAAGCGACAGAGTCTCGCTCGCTTTGAGTTCGCCCTGAGGACTTCTTTCAGAAATTTCGTCGTGGCGGAGTCGTCCATCGTTTTATCCGTCGTGACTAACGGAGCGTTAATCCTCGAAACGAATCGCTAAAAAACAGTTTATTTTACGTAGCACAGAGCCCTCAATATTCTTTTACAAACGAAACTCGCCAATACTTGACAAAAAGAAAAATATAAGGACGGATATTGATTCCTTAATCGTCTAAAGAGGGGCCGAAGGGAAGCATTTCTGAAATAATATTTCTGTAATATCTTTCTTAGCAATACGAATAAGATAAATGAACCGATCTCCGATACATTCGATTTGCTTGATTAAATTTAATATAGACGTATTGTAAAAGAGCATATTTAAATAAATAATTTTAATAATTTTAAGAAACATAAAATTTTGTATAATTTCATGTAACAAGATGGACAAGATTGTATGTGTATAAAAGGAATCGGATATTACTTTCAATTATTTTGAATATCAAACATTTTGTTTGAAAATATTCACGAAAAAATTTTAGAAGCAATTATTAATTAAATATAAAAAGTCTCTGGACAATTCATTAATGGAGCTGTTATTTTTTTTATCCGTTAATCCGTAATCAATTAATGATAAAAACTTTGATATAAACGATTTTTTTTTTATAAAAGCTTTGATAAAAGTTTTAATACAAACTTTCAAATTTTCTAATATATTCTACAATATTTTTCTGATTTTTGTATTATTTTTAATTTTCATTTACATTATTGTCTAATTATTTTATAATCAAAATAATGTAATCAAAAATACCATTTATTTGATTCTAAAAGGGAAAATTTTAAACTATTTAGAACAAATACTGTTTTATATTTGTTATACGAAACTCTTTTGAAAAAAGAGAGAAAGGCATGTTAATCTACGCTTATAAATTATACGTTACAAAATCTTTACAACATTGTTGTACTACATAATTGGTTATGTGTACATTCCGCATTAATATATATTAACTTCCTCTTCATTGCGACGAGCAAGGAGAAGCTCATGGGAAAATTCGAGAAACTTTTGGCGAGCCCGCATTCGCTCTCTCCGACGTTATACCGTTACAACTCGTTACAGTATCCAGCATCATGAGAGCTTCATTGTCAAGCTCTGTACCCTAGACATCGTGGACTGATGCCTCAGCTTAATTGGAGTGTTACATACTCCGTTTTCTCTCAGTCGTTCCTCGCCTCTCTCTCTCTCTCTCTCTCTCTCTCTCTCTCTCTCTCGTTGTTTCAAGTACGAGCGAGCGCCCGTCTCCGAACTTGTCACAAATTCGACGAGTTGTTGCTATCTACAAAATTTTGCAGAGATAGAACTAATTGTATAAACGTTTAACTTCTATCTTGCAACGTTCGACTCATTATCTAGAGCATGAGCGTACCAAGAGTTGTCGCGAACTTAAAACACAGCAAAGTAATATTTGCAACGCATCATATCTAGCAAATATTGCTTTGATATTTCTGATGCTAAAAGATTGATGTGAGTGATACATAAATAATTTTGCTTGATTATTGAATGTGATTATGAGATGTATAAATAATTGTTTACTTTTTAGTTTACATGTTGCGTGGCGCAATACAGTTTGTTGCATATTCCGCGCTTGTTTTAATACAATTGTTATTGTAGTTATTATGAATACAAATACGTATTATTAAATAATTAATTAAAGGTTTATAATAGCCACACAAACGATTAATGCCATCTTTGTTACTTTTAGAACAAAGAGAACTCTTGACATTCAATGCAATGAATGAGGTTCATTATTTAAGGTAATTCTCATAATATTCAATCATTTAAAAGCATTTGTAAAACTGTTTATAATATTGCTTGCTGAATAATGATTTATTGTGACATAAAAGCTACAATAGACATTAAGAGATATTAATATTTTTAACCGCATTGTCGAAAAAAAAAATTTATAATAATATATAATTATTTTATGTGTAAGAAAAACAAAAAAATTGTATATACATATATTTTTAATTTATTGTTTGACATATTTTTAAAAATAAATATAAAATATTTGGTAAGACAAAATATAATTTTTAATATGTATGGTTACTTTTAAAAATGAAACATTTCGCTGATTATATAAAAACGCTATAAAAAACGAAAATATAATAAACTCATTTCTTATCTCTTATTTTTGTTTAAATTAAACAGAATTAATTTCTTTCTTTAATTTAAGTTAAAATAAAAATAACGGTTATTGCGTTTTCTGTTTATGCAGTACCTAAATATATATTCGAATTGGAATGGCGTAGACATGGTGTTTTTTCATTTTTCCACAATCCTTAGCGTGTCTTTTAGCCGTTTAAATAAGAGCGAAAAGAGTCACTTGAAGCATAATTAGGGATCCCAGGCAGGGCTAAAAATATTTTTTACTAAAAAACAAAAAAAAAGCAACAAAAAGGAGAAAAAATATTGAAATTTAGGTTATAGACTTTGCGATGGTATCTAAAGAAACGAGGGAAGTGCGTCACGCGACGACGACTCGTTTTAATTAAATGTCTGTAATTACGTTTCCCGCTAATTGCCGCGCAATGCCCTCAGAAACGTTATACCACTCGGTCAAAAGAAAATTGGGATCTTGCCAAACTTTTCGTCGACGTCCTTTTTTCTTCCTTTCCTGTCTAGTGGTGTCAAACAGCTCGTAAGTATTCTCGCACGACCGTAGTAGAGCGTGTTCCTGCAATTAATCAATGAAAATGTTCCTAAATTCTGATTTTTGTTCCGCTTCTAACTCGACGTTTCGAATAAAATTGCCGGATAAAATCATCGGCGCGTTACGTAAGACATTTTCTAAAAAAAATAGACATCTCTCGAACAATTGATTCACAGTTACAGATTTAACTGAAAATTATAATCGCATCACTCTGGTACGTTCGCAGCAACTCGCGGAAATCACAATTAAACGATTCAACTGTTTTGTTTCTAACAGCGTCGATCTCCCTTTCTCTTTCTCCCTCTCTCTTTCTCTTTGAGCGCCGCTTGAAGAGACGAAATATATAAGATTACATGGAATGTTATATACCGTGCTCCCGCGGAGTCTCGCACAGACAACACTAACTTGAATTCCATTTAACACTCCAGATGATTCCATTCTGCCTCGCTTCCTTTTCTCATCGATCTATTACGCGTTCTATGGCGTACAATTACCAGGCAGGAACAGACTGGTTTGCCTTACTACGTGCATGAATTTACTCTTGCATTAACTGTTGAGAATAATGCCGTTCGCACTATAACAACTAAATCACGGGAATTGCTTCCACCATTTGTCGATTGTTAAGGTGCTCAGTGCTAACTCTCAATCATTAATACGCTGGAAGGACGTTTCAACATTTATCAAGCATCTGTTTTGCTAAATATAAATTCTGAGCTTATTTAAATACGATGCCAATGCAAGAGATTAATTATGCAGATTTTATTTCTTAAAAAGTTTTAATCAAATGCAAGATGCGACACGATATTCTTATTTATTGGAAAGATTGAGATTGAAATCACGAACAAGTTTCGAGCGATTCATGTTAGGTCTCGCTAATTTATTAATTTTCTTCTGCGACTTCCAAGAGATTCATGCACGAAAGATGAGGTCAATAAATATTCACTCGGAATACGAAATGATCCATAGAGCAGTGGGTCTTCATAGAGCGAAACAACTTTTACTTCATATCGCGATAAAGATACAAGCAACATTGCGTGAGTCTACAAAATAGATTAAATGCGAATTATGTTGGAATTTTATAAAAAGGAAATTGCAATTTAAAAAGGATTACAACTTGTTAGCTGTCAATCTTTCGTGATCATAAAAAAAGAAGTTTAATCATACTTTATCTAAACTTGAACAGAAATAGTATTTTCTTTTAAAAATTAGATGTTTTTTTTTCTTAATGATTAGAAAATATTTAACAATTCTTGTCTTGTATCGTGAAATTCTAGTGAGACAATATGAAAGATAAAAAAACGGATGATATACACAAAACTAGTTTCTTGAAAGAGCGAGTAGTCGAAAGTGCAAGCAGATATCTATGTGTGATCGACCTCCGAAATGCGGAAGTTTACGAATTCCACATAATTTGTGAAAGTAATCTCCACAATTTGCAGTATCTGCCGACAGCCACATAGTTTCATACTCTACAGCAGGACCGACCGCATTACACCACATATTTGGTCACATAATAGTCTCTATAGGAACCAACCTCGAACGTATAACTAATAGGATTAGATTAATCATCTTTACCCTATATAATTATTGACATATGCCTTATGTATATTAATACAATAAAATTTAAGCGTGGTATTATAATATTAAACGTTCTGGATAGGACAGGATAATCGATGCGTTTAATTAACTTCTCGTGTACCATTAATTATAAATAAAAATTATAATCGTAAATAAATTCTATATGACTACCGAATAACATTTTTTAATAAGATATATTAAATATATTACTTAGAGAACTATTAATGTGTCTAAAAAAAAAATTAAATAGTTCTAATATCTACTTTTTTAATTAAAGTACGATGAATTTTATTTTTCAATTGAATGTCACGTTTAATGCGGGAAAATATTTATTCATGGAAAGTAATTTGAAATACAGAAAGTAGAATGTCCGATATCGATTTTGTAATATAATAAATACGTCGTATGTGACAAAGTGATTGAAGGTGCTCGGCTTACGAATTTTTTTTACATATAATCGTAGTGAAGAATATTTTCAGCGTCGTGTGTCAAAGTATTTTATAAAATTACGTCGAATAATTTGGCGTTTGCTCGCGCGCGGTTGGTGCGTCCTTGTTTTTCCGACAAGCTTTTACTTTGTGTACGCGAGGTCGCCGCGGGATTGTTATTCGCTCTCGAACAGTCGAACGAACACATAGTGATTACTTTTCGAGACGTAATCGCGACAAATGCCGTAAAAAATCAAATTCGTTTCTTTACGATGATTGAACATTATAGACCCCGTGAGAGTAATTAACTCTACGTTTACCGACTCGTAAGCGTATCGAAGTGCTGACTATTTATTTCGCACAATTGATCATTCAAATTAGGAGTTGAAGCGCAGGAACTGGGGATTATAATCTAGTATTTTATTGTAACACTACGAGATCTAAGATAATAGTAATAATTATTTCTTTAACGATGTTTGAATTTGAGTATCTCATTCCAGGTTTTAAATCTTTCGTCAATTTATATGTACAGTGAGTGCAAAAAAGTATTCGTATACAGAGAAAATATTTTTTAAAAAGACTTTATTTTTAAAAAGTAAATATTATCCAGCGAGAAATGTGTCATCGAATTGATATTGAATCAATATCGGTATGATGATTTCAACACCAATTTGACGTCGATTTGATGGATTTTTTCTTGATGGATAATTAACAATTTATTCATAAAGAATAAAATAGACTGTACGTTCCTTAAAATTATATATACCAAAAAGATGTGTATTAATCATAGAAAATATATCATTTGAAAAATAAACGAAAATTAAAAATTGTATTGTTCGGATGATCAAAAAGTATTCGTACAGTCGAGTAATTTATTCTCTAAATCTGAATCAGTGGATAGTCACTAATATAATTACCCAGTGGTTATACTTGGCACTGATATCAATGATTATCTGTAAAGTTCAACTGAAAAAGAAAGAATGTTTGAACATTATATAATTAAAATACTGATATTTGCATGTTAATTTCAATCTTCTAATACTACATTCACTGAATTAATGCACTAAAACAAGGTTAGTTAGATCACATAATAAAGATTAGATAGGTTAGAGATCTCACATTTCATTCACTGATTACCAGTGGCATACTTGACACTGATGTCAGTGATTATCCACTGATTCAGATTTAGAGAGTAGCTTATAAAATCAGAAATACATGCGAATCTCGGTTGTTTATGTTAGAACAGAATGTATTCATTGTATAAAATTGCTAATTAATGTTTATTTTCTACAAATAAGATTTTTTTAATAAAATATTTCCTTGTACGAATACTTTTTGCTCTCACTGTATACAGTCGGATCATTTTTAATACTTTTATCCAGAGTTGTATTTAGCGCTAATTATTTCGCAATATATTAAGAAAATTTGCATATATTATTATATAAAGAATATATAGAATATTATCAACTTTCATTAGTATGAATTATTAAAAAGAATAATAAAAATTGAGACATAATATTGGAATATCAAAAATATATACCCCACGTGAATAATTACTAATTACGTTTAAAAGAACAGCGCAAATAATATAGGATTGAACAGGTAACAGAGATGCCACGAAGCAAAGCGCGAAATGTACGGCGATATCCGTTTCTCAAAATAATGAAAAATATAAAAAGAATAAGTAATTGAATAAATTGAATATTTTTCATTCGTGACAGTTGAGTATCCGGCGCGACGGCGGCCGGCGAGGGGGAGCGCGAATAGCGAGGGGGAGCGCGAACAGCGCGGTTGCTACGTCATCACTTCGGTATTTGCTCGGCGACCTTCGAGGGGGACGGTGGTAGTACGAGACGCTCCGGATATATCGCATTAAATTTAAAGTATGTTGTAATTTGTGAAACGATAGATTGGGTATCGAAGAATTCTGCATTTATTTAATATATTCATTAATAATTTTTATCAGAATATTTTATATATATTTTTATTTAATGTCGCGTTAAACATTCGTTGCGAAAACGGATTGTTCGGTGCTTGCTTTTTAGGACGTACAGCGCGACTTGTTTACAAGTAATTTTTACAACTAGAGAAAGATTCCTTCGAGATTCTAAGAAGTGTTTTTCTTCTATACAGTTAAAGAAAAAAATTTCTTTAATTTAAATATAATTTTTTGAAATCAAATAGAAAAATTTATTTGATTTCAAAAAGTAATGTTTAAATCAAAGAAATATTGTTCATATCAAAGAAATTTTTTCTTTAACCGCCTATAGGAAAAAAACATTTCTTTAAATCAAATCTTCGCGAAAGGTTTTGTATGCTTTATTAGTTTTTGCCACAATCACGACAAGTACTAGGATATTAATTTGACATGCAACAAACAGAATGTTTAGTATCGATTTTGTAAATTACGTAATATAATATATATGTATTATATTACGTATTATATATTTGTCGTATGTGACAAATTGATTAAACTCGGCTATTTTACGAAGCATGAAAGCGTGGTGAAGAATATTCGACATCGTTTGTCAAAGGTATCTTAAAATTATGTCGAATATTTCAACGCTCCGCTGGCGCGTCTTTGGTCGTTGTTTTTCCGGTACATGACGAGCCGTTACAGCTTTGTGTACATAAGTCGTGTCGGTCGCTCGGTATTGTCATTCGTCTCCGAACTGTCGAACGAACACGTAGTGACTCAGCAATTCCGCGTATTACCGTATTACTTTTCGAGACGTGATTGCGACAAATGCCGTGAAATATCAAACTCATTTCTATACGACAGTTGAAAATTATTAGACTCCACGAGAGTAATTAAACTCCATGTTGATTGACTCGTAAACGTATCGAGGTGCTAGCTATTCAAATATTTCGCATGATTGGTTATTCGAATTGGAGGAGTTGAAGCGTAGAAGACGCAGATCATATAATTTATCACTTTATTATAACATTACGATATTTACGAATAATAATTATTTCTTTAACAATGTTTTAATTTGAGTATCTCGGGCTTTAAATCTGTCGTCGATTTATATATAGTCGGTTCATTTTCGCATTTAAAGTATGAAATAATATGTGAAGCACTAGACTGAGTATCAGAGAATTTCGCATTTATTTAATACAGCCTTTAATTTGATTTTTAACTAAATATTCTGTGCAATTTTATTTAATAACGCGCTAAATGTTTACCGAACATATCGTTCGATGCTTACTTTTTGGGATGTACAGCGCAGTAGGTGACTTTTTTACAGGTTACTTTGTATACGTTCCACCTCGTGTTCCACTTAACGTTCGCGTATCTCGTGCAGAGCATTATTTTATTCTTGTTCTTTATCAATGTTAAATAAAAATGAAATAATTAGGTTGTCAACTTAAAATTTAAAAGTACCGTATTACTTTTCGATTCACGCGGATTTTCACGCGGATTATATAAAATTATCGATTTTTATTGGCCATAACGGTAATCCTTACCATAAATAAATTCGAAGATGTATTCGAAGATAATTCGAAATTAAACTATGTGTATTAGGTAGAAACAATTATATTTTATTTATTAAAATATATATGAACATTAAATAAACGTAGCTGAAATACTTAGCCTACCTTTTTTTTATTTAAACAGTAACAATTTAATTTTATTTCGTAATATCTTTTTTATTTAAAATCGTATTTTCTGCCCGATTTGGCAGCGGCCATCAATGTAAGTTGGCCAATATATGTAGCGTGGAATTCCGAACATATGTTTTCTTAATGTTCATACGAACGCAAATTTCTGTCTTGACCATGTCCACCGACAGTGCCGCAACACTATCAATGCTATCAGGGTACAATTTTTTACCCACGTGATAAAAATGCTTATATGGTACCTAAAACTAAATTTTTGTTATAAAAAATCTTTCTTCATTTGACAAATTTAATTTACCGTCATTTTATGGACCTGTCGGTAAAATATATGTACCGACAACCGGCCGGAGAGTGAAAATACCGGTTAGGCTGATTTATTACTAGTGAGTTGGCAATCCTGAAATAATGCGAGCGATGCGAATGTTAAACGGAACAACACCCTGTGTCATTTTTTATACGCTGCAACTTCGCAAACGATTTTGGTCTTCAATTGTGTTAGTCTTCAACATAATCACGACAAATACTAGATGTCAAACACAATTCTTTGCAAATAATTTGCCAACGTTATTAACAATCTTTTACGATTGAAGATTGAAAGAATCTTTTACGATTGTTGTCAATAGCTTTGTATCAAAATAGATATTTCGGTATCTTTACATGTGTCGTTTTCATAGTCATAATTAAATTTTATTTTAATACTTTTTAACTGCTTTACACATCGACAGTTTATTAAAATTCTTCAATCGATCAAAATTTACTCGAACTTCGCTATTTACAAGATGTTACAAGTATCAAGCTATAATCATATTACTGTGATCCTTTTTTTTTCATAATATAATAAAATATGCACCGAAACGAGAATATCATGCAGTCACACAATTATTATATTTGAATGATTAATTAGCGAGTGATTTTGTGAGTGTTGTGCAAATTTTTGAAGAGGAGGGGACCCTAACAGTCTGAGAGGAGGAGGAGGTCTCGGAAATATATCAGGCGCCAGCAATTGCGGAGCAACTAGCGGTGAGTATTATTTATTTGCATAAAAGTAATGATTCTTTTCCATTTACTCAAATTGTTTTATCTTAATAACATAAAAATAATTAATAGAGAAAAAAATTTTCTAAAATTTTATTATGAAATATTTTTATGAAGATTTTTTTAAAATTATAATGACATATTATAATTATTCTGATAAATATTTATTTGAAAGAGAAATGAAATAATTTATTAAAATATTTATTATTTTAATTAATTGCTGTTATCATATAATTTGAACATTATATTGTTACGTTGACCAACATAGTCAACGTAATAGATAACTCCGCTGTTACATATCGGTCGGTGAATAATAATAACATTTTTTTTATTGAGCTAATGTATTTCTGACGATTATTCTATATTATATATGTATACCTGGAAGGTTCGAAATTTTTCCGTGCAGCCGGTCATTTGCTTAGCTTTCTTTCGATCGATCACTCGTAGTCCAATAGAAGATATTTCGAAATCATAGTCCAATAGAAAGTATTTTATCTTCAGGATCGATTTTGTTTATATTAGCAGTACCGGCGAGTCACTTAATTTGACTATATTATTTTATTATTCAGTTATTTTACTCAATTATTTTATTATTCATTGAATGCGGCTATAACGTGATTATACACTATAAAATAGATTTTTACATTGATTAATACTCACAAACCTTTCTTAGAAATCAAATGGGTACTAAATTTCAGTGCAATTAATCATTCAATACGACATATCAAATTTACGTACATATTATCAAAATTATGCAATTGAATGAAGGAACATTCAACGTCTATCGAATATTTATTATCGCGTAGAATAATCGCGTAGCATAATGATAATTATGAAACATTCGCGATATAATGGAAATCAGAGAAATTGTACGTATTGTAATCGGATATTGTAAATATCATCAATCGATTTATTCATCACTTTCTCTAAAGTGAATCTAGGTTACAATTTATCTTTTTGTTGGTTCTTATCAAGTTTTATTTATCTATTCGCACGAATATTTTCTTTAAAAGTTTCACAAAATGTGTAAAACAGTAATCGAAACATTCTTATAGTTCAAACATCTTATCAAAATGTGTATTGATATTTTTTTTATTCGCGTTATTTAAGCTTTCTAATATAAATGAATTAGTAATAAATGTAACATACATGTTTACTGATATAATCCAAGTATAAAATTAATTTAAATTTTATATTATGTGTGTGTGTGTGTTATAATATATATAAAATAAACTGTGAAATGAAAAATAACAAAATAATAAATAATAAATATATATTTAAAGGAAAGAGGACTGTCGATTAACATTGGTAAAGAATTTTTTCATTAAAATTGTCGGATACAAAATTGTGTGTAATTAACGTATTTTGCTAATTAAAAAATTACGCAGGACTTAATTAAATATACAATTAGTGTTTTTGTGATATTTTTATACCTTTATTCATTTCACTTGCTAAAATTATACGAAAAATTCTTGATTCTATAATTGTGACAATTACATATCGTTTTATTTATTTCGAGACGCAATTATTTAAAAAAACAGTAAGAAAAACTGTTAATTTATGATTAAGTTTTATTTTATTTTAATATTATTATAATATATTAATTCTACAATTAACCATAGTTATTAATTTGGATAATAACAGTTTTATTTGTTTTAATTAATATTTAATTCCGCGCACAATCTATAAATATTTAGCGTACAAAAATAGTATAAAAAATGCATTCTAAAGCAGCCGGCGACTATTTATACAGTATATATTCATCGAGTTTTACTGTGATAAAAAACGCGCAAAAGGACTTTTCTAGGTTTCATATTTTATCGTAACAGTGGCGCGAGGAGTTATTTAATTTTGCGATAATAAGAGGAAATGTTCACGGAAAACTTCGACTTTAAAAAAAAAGAGATACCAACTCGGGGATATTTTTATTTAATTTATAAATTCACAAATGAGTTAAATAAAGTCTTTGCTGCTAATATTACTATAAAGATTATGGTAATACTAGCAGTGAAGACTTTATCTTTCAAGAAAAACGCAGTATTTGAAAAAAATATGAATATATTTGAAGCTTATCTCAACAAAAATGTTCAATTAAAAAAAAATGTATTTTTACAATGAGTTCCTTCACTTAACGAAAATTGGTTGACGCTTAAGTCTTTTGTGTAATTAAAATTAATTAAAATAAAAAACAGAATATAATGAAAATCTTGCTTTAAAATTATGCAGTTGTATATCGTCAATGGATACTACATATGATGATTTTTCTGAATTAATTTTTTAAATTATTTAGTTTATTATGTTATTGAATTGTACCATGATAATTTGTCATAGGGTTGCCTATTTGACAAATTTATTTTTTTTTATCTGTTCTCAAATTTTTTTTTTAATTTTTAGCGAAATTCCCCCGCCCCCTCCCCATTTATTTAACAAAACTAAAACTAATAACAATAATTCTTAGAGAAAATGATTGACATGAAAGAGAAAAGAAAACACACATCGGATGTCTAAAATTTTAATACATCTTGCTACATTATGTGTTTCTGGAACGTAAAAAAGAGTTTATCTCTATCGCATATTACATAAAGTTGTTACATTTATCACTAAACTTTCATATTATCGACTTGACATGTCAAAGATAAATTTGAAAATATCTTTTAACTCTGAGTTCCCGGGAGATTCTCCAACTGTAACAAAACATAAGTATCTCGTGGATGTTCATACTCAGTGTATGAATTGTCATAATCATAGTTATTTCTTTTGTCAGCATACTTAACATGCAAATGGCCAGCGGTAATTTTTGGGAAAATACGCTACTTTTAAACACGCGCGTAACAGTTTCTTTCGTACATTTGCGGGTAGAATATTAAATTGGTACAACAATGCTGTTTTCATAATAGAATGCTATTTCCCGAGTACAAGAAGACATTTATCAAGATTGCGAAATAAAAATCTTTGTAATGTCTGTGTTTTATTAAAATAATGGATTTCTGAAAGAACGGAAGTTCGAATATTTTGAAAAGAATTTTTTAGCAATTATCTTTATAAAATATTTACGTAATACTAAAGCGAAAATAATTTCTGTTTTTTAGTTTGTTATAAAGATCGAATAGTATCTTTTTTTGTTATAAAGATCGAATAGTATCTTTTTTATAAAAAGAATACAAAAAGACGTTTCGGTCTTAAATTAGACCATCTTCAGTTCAAAAAGTTTAGCGTTGTCTGGTCGGATTCAGTAAATTCAGGAGACAAATTCTTTCCTTCACACATTAATAAAATCGCGAGTCATGTATCTAACCACTCTAAAAACACAACTTTTCAAGTTAACATCAATCCCATGAAATTTAATGAAAATTACTAAGTTACAACATAAACGACAACTGGCTAGTCAATTTGAGCAATGTTCAAATTCCAAACAACGTTAAAATGATTTTACAACTGGGCTAGAAGTTCAATTTATCTAATAATTTGATCAATAAAGAAAAAAATGGACTTAGAATTTATTAAACATATAGAATTTAACATTTTTTAAATGGATGACATTACTAAAAAAGCTATAAAAAACGACACCATTCAAATTCTTAAAAATAACACACTGCATAATTATAAAACAGATAAAAAAGATCTTTTATCTGTTAATGTATTTGAATTTTGTTTTAATATCAATCATGTTTTGACCTAATTTTGTTAAAATACTTAACACATCGTTTGTTTAAACTTTATTTCGTTTATATTCTATATCAAATTTCAAGCTGAGAACTCAACATTAAATATTTCTGAAGTTATGGATTATTTGCCATTAATATAATATCTTTATATTATTAAATAATGAATACACAGCAATAAATCAATTAGTAGATATTAAATGAGATTATTAACGCCAGAGTTAACAGCTTTAAAAGTATCGTGTACTTTTCAATAAATAATAAAATAAATACTTAAAGTTAGAATATTCCAAGCACAGGATCGAATACCGAATTTAACTTTTTATCGAAAAATACTCGATCAATTTAAGACTTGTTCTCGTTTTTTATCGTTAATTTATTTCTCTCATAGTTTCCATTAAATGTCTATCTCTTTTTTACCGTTTCTTTATTCTTGCGACGCGCCCCGTCTCTTTTTTTACGCATCGTTCGGTTAATCCTTCAAAGGGAACCATTACAGTAGCATGGCGGACATAAAGGCGCACCAGTGAGAATTTCCAGGAATGTGCAATCTTAAAGATACATTCGCAGTATCCAAAGATACGCCACAAGATCGGACCTCGTGGATTGTTCGGTAGGAAACTCGGGGGTTCGGCCTTAGTTATATATAAGATAATAGTCGCACGTGGGGTCTTGGGTAGGATGAGGTGGACTCCTCAGCGACGCCCAAGGGACAGATATATTATTACTAAAGGGTAGGAAATTTAGGAGCCGCGAGCCCTCGATGAAGTGCAAGGGACCGTGCGGTGGAGAGAAAGGGCCCAGAAAGGGGGAATGGGGAGTACGTGTACGTGGGATAGATGGAGAGAGGCCAGGACAGTGGAGGGCTTTGCATTAGTAGAGTGCGGTAGCCGCATTGCTCCTTTGAGACTCCGCGGTTCGCGGTTAATGCGTTTGTTCCGGCGAATCGATAGAGAACGTAAAACCGACAGTTGCAAGACGCGAGGATGTTTGATATCCTTATTACATTCGCGACAACGATGGTACTTGCGAAATGTTTCTTCATGCGCGATACGTTGTCTTGACCGAGCTTGCGTTAGCGCGTTTACGTCTGTGAAGATTAAACCGTTCAGGGGCGAGTTAATTTAGATTAGAGACTTAATCGATTAGCGGTTATTGTTACGTAGTAATTCTAAAATTCAAAGAAAGACATCTTGTCAGTGTGCGACGCTTATGGAAGCCTCCTTCATCTAATCTTATTCCTATTTTAGTGCTGGTTCGCGATTTACTACAATGTAACTTGGAGTTTCTTTTTTCAAAGCAAACAGTATAATAACGAATTAATGAGATTTGGTGATTAATTAGATTCTGAATAAAACATTTCTTTATTGTATTTGCATTTGCTTAAACTTGCATTACACATAGACACACACACACACACTCTCTCTCTCTCTCTCTCTCTCTCTCTCTCTCTCTCTCTCTCTCTAACTGGCTATTAAAAAGTTATTTCTTACAGACTATCCTACAGCTTTTCTGTTACGCGCGCTTTTAATCTTACTTTCACTTATCTTCTTTCTTTTATTAAAAATTTTTTTTCTCAGCTTCAATAAATTTTAGCTGAAATCTCAATATGGATTTTAATTGGCTTTAATCATTAAGTACATTTACGGTGTTGCAATTTATTACACAATTTTTATCTTAGTAATTTTATTAAACTAATGAAACATACAATCAGGTTTTCTTTACTGAGATACGCTTAAAATACTGTTGCCTTAAATTATAGACAATAATTAAATAGAATGTAATATCACGAGGTTGATTCGAAAATTTATAAATACAATGTCCGCGCGCGGCGTCACAAATAACTATTATTACAATATAGTGTAACAAGAAAAGAAAAGGAATTAACATTGTAATAATGTCTGCGAATGAGAGACTTTTATACAAATAATTCGTTGCCCAGTTGCATTATATTGGGGATATCGATTCGAGATGGAGTAATGTCGTCTCGCTTTTCCCTAGGGCCACATTTCGAAACGCGTTTCATCAGTTTCGCTATTCTATGATTTAGTGCTATGTTCTTCCTGGGGCTGCTTGTAACGGGATAAAAGAAAATGTAGAGTGTGCAAATAAAAGCTACAATGGCAGAAAGAGAATGATATGTGAATATTCAGATATCTCTTGCGGTTCTTTGCGACTCTCACTAGTAATGCTATATGTTGTATAACAGTACACCCGCTTTGTTATAACGTCAATGCGCGAGAAATTTAATCTAGGCGTCGTCAGTAAACAGACATATCAAACGTAAAAGATATTATTTTTTTCTTGGTACTTCCTTATTCATTATACTAATTGCTGTTGTTGTAGTCGTTATATTATTCTCCGCAATTTTAATAACGTGGCGCGTACTTATAGTTTCATTTTTACAACAGTGTATGTAATTAATTACATAATTTTCTTTCTTATTTTACATTTGTAAATTAATTTTTTACAATTATACACTAGTCAACAATGATAGTTTTAAATCTTGATTAATAATTTGGAGGGAGTCATCGCGATTCCTCGTCCCATCTAATTTATTATCAAACGTGCTTCTTCCCGAAGGATTTAACATCTACTTTTCGAAATCGTGAGTCTTTTACAACCTTGGGATTTCGAAACTCACATAAACTTTCCAACCCCTTCGCACTACGCCCTGGGGCAATCCTAATTTTTATGTCAGATTTTTACGACCTACGGGTTTCCCAAGATCGCAGTTTTGCACATACGAATTTCGACGGTATTCCGCACAGTTCGAAGTGATGAGCATCAGCATTGGATAGCTTCGTCGGGCGTTTAAACGACACAAATAATATTCATGTGAAGTCTAGGAAATAGTAATTCATAATTCTGCATTAAAATTGTCTTTCATTAAATCGAAAACTAAAAGCATTCCCGTTTGCCTTAACATTCATTTCTCGTTCTCATTCGCTATATAGACACAGACAGTGTCATTATATCCTCCTTGTGGAAAAACGCAAATGGAAAATGGTATGACATAGCGAATTTATTCGTGAAAATGAATTGGCTCTATATAAGTTTATCAAAGTACCACAGTATCGAACACGTCGGCACAGCAAGTCGGAAAAGTATCGTAAAGGTTATCCGCACAGGGAGGTCAAGGTATGAAGAATGAGAATAAAAAAGCAAAGACAAACTGCTGAACAAAGTTCAATTTTTTGGCGAAATACGTGTGTGTGGCTATTATGAAGGGTTGAGACCAGATAAAAGTGGTTTGAGGTCAAGTTGATTTATACATTATATATCAAATATTATCGTATATAAAGATAAATTACGAATTGTAACAAATAAATAAAATTTACTCATAATTTATGGAAATTATGCAATAATTTTAATTTTGTGTTACGTTTCTTTTCTCTCATCTTTTCTCAAAATTTTACAAAGACGTTCTTTCTAAATCTATAAACAAGTTTTGCATAAGTATCTAAGATACTGCGTGATAAAAATGTGTTAATAGATATATTAATGACATGTTAATAAATATTAATCATATGTATAAAATTTTTTAAATAATTTTATACATAAAATTACGCTATTACCAATATTAGAACGGTAGAATGATAGGATTGTTTGTTATCATATACATATGTTTAGATTTCGTTAAAATATCCAATAAAATTATCCCAGTGTTACATCCCGACAAAATTCTCTCTTTCGTTATTATAAGTATATGATTCATACCTTAATTTTATTTTATCTCTAGGTTAATATTCCATCATAGTCTTGATATTTCGTCCCTATTTTATCTTTACTTCGAAACCAAAAATTCCGTTTCTCTTTTATAGGGGGGTATATCTTTTCCCTTATTTAAACATTCAAACCAACAGATAGATCACGTTATGTACTTTTATGCGTCACACAGATTATCTACTCTAAAGAATGTATAAGAATATTCCACGATCTTTTTTTAAAAGAAGTACTTTTATTAAATAATAAATAAAAGCGTATATTAACAATCTATTAGTGATAATGTATGTTACATTTGTGTTTAATAATTAAGCAATTTATAACAAAATAGAAATCTTTCTGAATGCGAGGACGAATATCTTTTTCTTCCTTTTTTCTTTTTTCTTCTAATAAAATTAAACTAATTTTAGATATATAATTTAGAATGTAATAGATTCGCCTCGCATAAGGATGTTAGTTAAGGAAAACCGAATTTTTATTGTAAAATTAAAACTCTCAACTATTAAGACTAAACCTATAGAGTGGGGAGTAGGGCTTACGCGGAGCCGTGCTACCTTATCTTAAGGAACCAAGCGCGAGTATAGGTTCTACCAAATTTTGAGGAGTGTTGATTGGTCCTGAAAGGACACTCCCACATTCATTTCCAAAATATAAAAGGAGCTCTCAAAAGCAGTCGAGATGTAGTTAATTCTATTCTTCCATTCAGTTCAGTTAATTCTTTTAAGTTCAGCTCGACACAGTCAATTCAGTTTAGTATTTCATTTCATTCTTACATACAGTTTTGGTCAGAAATTAACTTGATCAAGGTAAGAACTATCCTCGCGCTTCCTCAGAAATATACTCCATATTTTCCTTTTTATTGTTCTGTTTTACTCTTATATTTTTCTTTTATTATTAAACGAAAATATTATATACATCAAATCACTGAAACCTAAATCTCTGCTCTGCATCTCACTTTATTACACATATTCAAGTACATATATACGAGTATCCGAGGGATTGTTGCGACTGTCGTTGCCAATAGCGTGGCCCCCGTCTTATAGCACTTTCTCGGAATATTCATAATTATCTGAGGATTGTTACGATGGTCGCTGCCAATAGCGTGGCCCCCGTCTTATGGCATTCTCAAGATATTCATAACTATCTCATATCCAGAAGACTGTTACGATTGTCGCTCCCAATAGTGTGGCCCCCGTCTTACAGCAGTTCTTCTGGATATTAATAATTTTGCATTATTTCCATGCCTACTAAAGGCGGACGAAGACAGCGAGAGAAGAGATTAAGGTTTCAAATAAAATCAGCTCTCATTTCAAACCGCGATCCTTTCCCATATTTCGAAAAACTAGCGCAATTACTAAACCAAACCAAACCAGTAGATTCACCCCGCGAACGCGTATATACTCTCAACCGATTAAAAATCAATCTTACGTTCCCAAATTATAAGAACATCCAGAAAGCCGATCTATGTAGATTCGCCTATAAGCTCCGTAACCTTTTTGGCACCGGATTCAAAATTACCCTTCCCAAAAATTATCCAATACTTCCCAGTGAACATTATTAACCGCATAACCTAATCTCCGATCCCCGAGTAAATTGCTTTAATGCATTGACTCAAAAAAAAAAAACTGAGAAAATCCTAATAAAAATACGTAACACCCAGAACAAATCATCGAAATTTCTTTTGTCAGAAAATTGCGTTGTCATCTTTCATGGAGGCGTATATCGTTTGTTCAACTGAGCTCTCGCCGCGAAGAATTATTGTCGCTGGTTAAGTGGCACTCCTTCACTCTTGACTAATTTATGGGCGGATTGTAGTAAAACACAAAGGAATTATGAAATATCTTCCTGGTGTTACATGTATGTGAATTATATCTATTCGATACAAGAGTCATTTTTATAAATTTTTATGTCAGAAAGAATCTAAAAATAAAAATTTGCGTTTGTTATACACATTTTCTAAATTTCGCGTATTTTGTAAATATTTGAGATATCAGTTTCATCTAAAAATGAAAAAGAAAGAACGGATTAAATGATATCTTGTTAGCAATGACATGTATGTAGCAAAGATATAAAAGACATTAAATAATAGCAAATTTGGTAACTCTAATCGAATTACGTGAAATTCTATTACAGCAAAGCGAAAGGATAATATCGATAATCGTGTTTACCGTACTAAAGTGGTCACCGATTTTCCGAGAACGTATCTCGTTCCTACGGTTGGAAAACACGTTCATCCTTTACGCCCGGCGAGCTTGCGCTCGTTTTGTATCCTTCCGCCTGCTGCCAGGGTGAAGCCCTGGGCCTCCCGTATCTCCCGAGAAATAAGTACCGTGGATAAGCTTAAAAATGGTGAATTTCCTGAAAATATCCCTGCCACAACGTGCAGCCCATCTATCCCATGTTCACGTAGCTGTTTGTGCTTATGTATATCATCCATGTCTTCCAAGATATCCTATGGAACATCGAGGCTACACGATGATTTGTAATAGCGAAGGATTGATGTGTGTACGCGCGATATCAAGCAGGTCATTCTTCATTAACTAACAGCAATGTGTTCCGATAGGTGATACTCAATCTCAGGAAACGAGCAACTGTAGAATATACACGATATAACAATTTTGCATATTAAATTTAAAGTTGCATACTAGACATTAAAAAAAAATTTATATCGTAAGATTATATACGCACGAGGAAAAAATTCTATTTGTTGCTTCTTGTAAAAAAAGAAATAACAATTAGAATTAAAAAGAATTATTATTTTGAGAAATAATGTGTTTGAATCAAAGGAATTTTATGTATAGTATCCATTGAAAATGTAGCATTGCCATTGGCGTACTCTCTTTACACGCGGGAGAAAACGTGTTCGCGACGCCCGCGCGTTTAACGTATAACCGTCTAATTAGCACCAATTAAGGACGTCGCCGGCTGTGCGTCGGGACGACTCCTCGCGGAAATTTGTTTGCGCGAGGCGCGGCAGTCCGTGGTAATCCCCGTGCTTCGCACCCACAGAGGTGCGACGTGCTAAAGTGAAAGAATAACGGAGTACCTAAATATTTAACCGCATTAATCGCGACATGAATAATTTATGCGGTTGCAAGATCGCACGAGCAACTCGGTAAATGGTACAAAGGCAAATGGCGTGTTCTCTGTCTTCTTTCCGTTGATAATCCGTGAAAGGTTAGGCATGAATTCGGGAGCAAGATGGACCAAGAAAAAAGCGAGAGAGAGAGAGAGAGAGAGAGAGAGAGAGAAAAAGAGCAAAAGATAAAGAGAGAAAGAGAATACTGGTAAACTGGACGGTGGTCGAGGGTTCAACTGAACGACGACCATAAAAGCTTGATTAATTAGCCATGCCGTGCCGACGAAGCTTTCGTGACGTTACCCCGCCCAATCGAATGTTGCTGCACTGTCGGCGTTTCTCCCCATAATTCTTCTAACTACTATTTTGCGTAAACAAAAACTCGAAGGGAAAGAGAAGGCTACGTTATTAAAGACGACACTCTACCGAAAGAATTCAGGTATATGGATTATCCTAAAAGAATAAACATTAATACTATTTTATAATTTGAAAAAGAAAAGTAAGTACTTATAAAATATGGGCAAGCTATATATATGTATAATAATCACTTATAATTACACACATATTATTTGAAAATCTTTAGTGTTTTCTTAACATATTTTTTATAATAGTTATTATTATCACATAAATAATAAATAAATTTAAGAAAATAGTTATATTTATTACAATTGCATTTACTGAATAAGAATGTATATTTTATTTATCATTTATGACTTGATATCATTATATTAATATTGGAAATTTATAGCACAATTTATGGTACAAATTTTTTATATTTGAGAAAACTGTATACATATAAAGTTATTATTATTAATATTATAGCAACAATAACCATAAAAATAAAACCCCTAACTTAATTATTTTATCTTGCAATTATGCCAAACACTTTTCCGTCAGTAAATTTCATAAAATATTAGTAATAAATATTTCTTTGTCAAATTTAATTGGATTATTGCTAAATTTATTACTGCTAAAGTTATACGTCACCACTTGAAGATTGAGGCATAAATCTAGATACAAATCGCTTGTTTCGAGCTACAGAGTTAATCTCTTGAAAAGTGGATAAGATTTTATGTCTCTCTCGTCACAGGAGGAAGCGCATCGGCGCGTACCTTATGTAAATGTTCGGCGAATACACGTAAAGGCACGTGTCCACGGGGACCAGCCGGCAAATTGAGATTCACGCGTCTACCGACTTCGCCGGCCGACATACGATCGATGTTTCCGTCCACGTGCGCACCTCTGCATTCTGGTTTGCCTCGTCCGACGAAGGGAAGTACGGAGTCTTCTCTCCCGCCTTTCGCTCGACCTCTTCATATTTTTATCTTTTTATTTTTCGTCCTGTCAGCGTGATGAATCGCGCCAGATTTAATTCGGTGCGGTTACCGTGCGGAGAAAATCACTCTAAATTAATTGCACTTATCGCGGATTAATTGCACCTCGTCACGCGTAGCGAGTATTAACGCAGGTCTCCATAGGTAATGTATTTGTGATTTATTCAGTTGCGTGGCGGAACTTGACGGTTTCCATCACGACAAAATATCGGTTTTGTCAATCTGAGCTCCGCTTGTCGAAAGTGATATAATATAAGCCAAAATTGTCGTGCCGTCGAATTTGCATGAACAAGATATTTGCAGAATATTTACATAAGCGTTTAATTTCTTACAATTTTTATTCTAAATGATCAACACTAATAATTCGTAATTTAGTGAAGCTGTATACTTCCAGACTGACGAATCGAATTGCAGGAGCTTTTGTTAACGGCAAGTTACTTTGAGAACCTTAAAATTTGAAATTACTCAGTCCCTTCTGAAGATTGATGGCTATGTGGGTTGCCATTCGCGCGGAAATTTATAACTTGCATGTATATACCGATTTCTATACATGAACTGAAGGTGTTATATGATTTCTACTAAAGCTGCATTTCAAATCTATAAAGTTCAAAGTCGCGAGATTGCACGTAAAAATTTATGGTAACGTCCAAACTTCCAACCAAAAATTTATAACTTTTGATAAACATGCGTGTACATGCGTAAGTAGATTCTAAAACGACTTGATAACTTTGCATTTTATGTTTATGCGTTAAAAATTTTCTCTCAAATATGTATTATTATACTCACATTAGATTTAAATGTACAATTATTCCGCTTTAAATGTAGAAACGACGAAGGCATTACAAATTTTAATTAATGTATATTTTAATTTAAAACAAGCATTTAAACCGTAAATTTTTTTGAATAATATAACAATGATCAATTCATTATTGAATAAGAAATGATTCTTTTATTTTATTGTTATAATTATTTTGGTTGTGATTAAGATTACAAAGGTAAATAATCAGTATTGATACATACATTATATACAATTATATTAGATAAAAAGACATACATACTACGATTTATATTTCTGCTTTTATATTTATACATATATGACATTATATATATTATATATAAACTATATTACATGTATCTATATTATATCTATATTATATATAAAGCCGAAGCACAAGAATCTTAAACAATTTTACTTTAATTTAGTTTTAAATGTTTCTTTTATATAAAAACTGTTACACAATTTCAAAATTTAAAATAAGGGCCCAAAATGTTACGTCATGTACATATAAGTGTATACAAGTCGCATGAGTATATAACTAAACTGATGTGGTAACTAAATATAAAGGTACAAATGATAAAATATAAATTAATAATATAGCTCACTTAGAATAAATCAATATAAATAAATAAAAAGACGAGCCAGTTAAAAATAAATTAATATTCCGAAAAATATGTATGGTCCATTGAAATGTAGAAATCGCTCAATGTGATTGACAAACGAGTGATAATCTCATTTTTCTTCTTTGAAAAAATTTCTGTTCACCAACAATTTTTTAACAGCTGTTAGAATCAAGTCAAAATTTCAATAGACCACACATATTTTTTGAAAATAAAATAGAACAAAGGAACATCCGATATGTATCAACTTTTTAAATTTTACTAGATAACTTATGTAACATTATAAATAAATATAAAGAAATACAGTAACAAATGTTTTAACATCGATCGAATTATTCTTAATGTTAAGGCGCATTCAAAAAATTATAATATTATATAAGTTATCAGATTCTCAGATCAAAAATACAATATTACATAAGTTATTTAGTAAAATTAAAAATGTTAATACATATCGGATGTTCCATCTTATTTTCAAAAAATATGTGTGGTCCATTGAAATTTTGACTTGATCCTAACAGCTATTAAAAAATTATTGGTGAACAGAATAGTTTTTCAAAGAGGAAAATTGAGATTATCACTCGTTTGTCAATCACATTAAGCAATTTCTACATTACAAATTTCAATGTACCACACATATTTTTTGAAAATAAGATGAACATCCGATATGTATCAACATTTTTACTAGATAACTTTTACTAGTTTAGATAAATTTTACTAGATAACTTATGTAATATTGTATTTATGATCTGAGAATCCGATAACTTATGTAATATTATAATTTTCTAAACGTTTCTTATAATATTTCTTTATATTTATTTCGGAATATTAAATGTTCTTAATTTATTTTTAACTGGTCCCTTTAACTCGTAGCCTTTCTATTTATTTATTATATATTAACAAATAATAAAATCGCGGAATACACTTTTGGGAGCGTAATCAATTGACTATGCTGTAAAATTGAATTATTATCATGTACCCCAATTGTGCTTAAAAAAGTAATTACTATCCGTAAGCAAATCTGCCTCAGTAGCTGCACACAGAACGTCTTTATTAACAAAAAAATGTTAATTTTATTGTCAGTATTTACACGACAGAATCGACCAACGCTACAACGTTTTAACACGACAATTATCTTTTGTAAATTTTATTCATATTACAATTTTTGTATCATATTTACATTATATTTTTATTTACATTATATTTATATTTTTATCATAGCTGCTTTACATGTAATATAAAGTATTTTAAAAAGTATATATAATAATATGGCTCAATAAAAGTTTACATTATATTTCTATTTTTATCATAGCTGCTTTACATGTAATATAAAGTATTTTAAAATACAAATGTTAAATCAATTAAAGCTTTGATAATTTAGTATTTTCAGTAAAATATGTAAAATAATAAAAAATGTCGCTTTTTTCGGAAATTTGCAAATAGAATTTCAACCTTACAGGATTACAGAATTACACTAAATATTGCTCATAACTATATTCTAATAAATAGAATTTAATTTCTTGATTAAATTATAGTCTGTGAATGTTATTGAATTCATGCAAATAGTAGACATGTAATTACTACGCTATAAATAAATCGTATATATTGATTTATTCCTTTCCACTATTGCATATATGCAACATTTCAAAAGTAAAATATCTTCATGATATTGACAAATTTATTCCTTAAATCAGTTAGTCATCAACTCATAAAAAGAGCTGCAGAAACTTGTCAATTAAATCGTAAATTTAGTTATCAGTACTTGAAAAAAGCGAAATTTAGTTCGGTCGTTGTACGCTGAGGAATTCAGAGTAAGCAGTTATACAACGAAGGTGTGACGTGGTCCTTCCTAAAAGTTTATAACTTTATTACGAATTTTCTGAGAGGCCTGGAAAGAATTCTCTGATGCGAAAGTTTGGCAACTTCTCGCATTCTTGGCGCGTATTTTAACTTTCTCTTCTTGACTTCTGTTCTTTCTACTAAACCTCTTCTGGAGATACAGTGTTATTAATACCAATTTAACGTGTACGGAATGAAGAGGTATATCCAAAAAAGATCTTTATTTTCTACTGAGATTACAAATTAAACAATTTTCCACGTTCGTATATGTTTCATTAATCAATGAATTTTGAGCGTAAATTGAATGAACAAAGTTTTTCATTGTACTCTCTCTATTTCTAACCAATTAATTGCGATGACAAAATGCATATGAATATAACTATACGCCATTGTAGATGTAGCATTCTTTGCAAAAATTGAAGTTCAATTTTGTTGAATAAAAACTGAAATTCAATATAATTTCTATTTGCAAAAAGAATTTATTTCGAAATTAAAGAAAAAAAACTGTAATCGAAACCTATAAAAGAAAATATTATGAAAGAAATCTAGAAAATTAATGTTGCACATTAATTAATAAAACATATTTTTTTCTCTATTTCTTCCTTTTTTTCACTTTATAAAACTTAAGCTTAAAGAACTTAAAAAAATTTAATAGTATAAATCGTGGTTCTTTATCATATGATACTCTAATTTCTTGTTACCTATATTTCTTAATTTATATTTCTTAATGTATAGTAAATATATGAATTTTATGGAAATACTTTTGAGAAGGAAACTTTTGAAAATAACTTATTAACAATGTTAGTCAACCATGGATCCCATGCTTCAGACGTTATTGGTAACATTACTCGATACAATGGTGGCCAAAATTCATTTACAAAACTTACGGCAACATCATCTGAAAAATTAAAAATTGATATATATCAATATTATTGAGAAACATATAAATATGTAATTACAATATAAGTGTAATCATAAATGTAATTACATTTATATAAATAATTTTTTTTGTTTTGTAATCCTCTGTTTGAAAAAATAAATAAAAACATTAAGATAAAAAATAGTTAAATACAATTTTAATTTTTGCAAATAATATATTTTTACCTTTTTACTTTTTTTTTAAATCAATGATTAGCTTAATAACTGCATTATTATATAATTTGTAATTAATATATTACACAGCGAAAAGTTATCTAATACTTCGTCTATATTTACAAGATTTCCGAAGAAATGTTCTTAAAAATAAGTTTTTAAGATAAAAAATGTTTAATTACATATACTTTTTAATTTCATGGTATATACTATACATATCTAATTATTTTTATTTACAAGTATATATATGTACATGTACCAATTACTCATTATCAATTTTTCTTAATTATTCTAAACAAACTTTTATCGAAATAACAAGATTTACATTTAAATTAAGTGCTTTTTCTATTATTATAATATAATTTAATATATATTAGATAAAATAGTAAGAGAATAATTATATCTAACTTAATTTAATACTCACTAATCTCTTTATTTTCTTGGAACAAATCAAAATATATTTTAAGTTTTCTAACTGATGGAAGTACACGGATATGTTCTACAATCCATGTATCATTTACTACATGTCCTGTCATATCCCACGTTCCATTGGTATCATAAGCAGTCAAATTAAAAGGACCTACATAAATTATAATATAATGATATAAAAAATATATAAATTATACAATCATCGTGTTGTATATTAAGGGTTAATAATATTTCTGAATAAAATAATGATAGTTGTAAAAATTTAATGCTTTTTGAGGCTCCCACAGTATTCACTTCAATGGTACCAAAGGGTTTGCCGGTTATTGCCGCAAACCTTCTGATAATTTTAATATTATTTTATAAGAATAATAAGTTAAAGAAATATATAAAATTTAAGTACAACATTTAATACTTTAATATTTAACAGTACTTGTTAGTATTACTTATAATTATTATTGTATAGGGACAGAATTTATATAAATTCTATTTAGACTTATATCGTTTTTCATTGGCAGAACTGGTGCGCACTCAATACACACTTAAAGCCGTTCATAAATCGACGTAAAGATATATGTTTAATAACAAAATATAGAAACAAGTTAAACCGCGAAATTTTCAATATATTTTATTATGCTATTTGATAAAATGTACATCAGGTATTTTATCAATTGAGATCTCACTTTTACATTCAGATCAGTGTACAATGGCTTTAATGTGTACCGAGTGCACACCAGTTCTGTCAATGAAAAACGGTATTAAAATGTATAATAAAGATACATTTTTATATGTATATGTATATACTGCCTAATTTATGGAGAGAGAGAGAGAAAGAGAGAGAGAATTAAATTATTATTATTATTTTAATTGATTAGTAATGAGATTGTAACGAAACAAATTGTCGTAAATCTTTGTTTAAAGAATTTTATACATTACACAAATATAACTAATTTTGAGCGTATAAATATTACGTTCAACAAAATAAATAATGTAGCTTTGTTTGTTCATGCAAACTGTGCAAAATTTATTATCGTACCTTCACTAGCAATTCTAAATATACCTAGAGTACCATTCATTTTTACAGTACCATTTAGGATTAATTTCGATACTAGTGCGTCAATTTCTAAACGGAAAACGTCATCAAGAAAGTGTGGTCTTATATCACTAACTTGAACCTTCGACAAACCGGTTGCAATTGTATTTATCAAAGCAACTTCTGCATGTATATCCCCTGAATTAAATACAACTTTGCCGAAATCGTATAATAATGGATCTACTGGTGGGAAGTCAAATTCTGGAAGTCCTATAAAATGAATAAACCATTATATACACATTTTTAAGCAAACAGATCAAATAATTTTAAATTATTTTTAATCTGCTTTAAATAAAGAGAGTGAAATTACAAGTCATAAATTTATAGATTCATTTTATTTACTGTTAACGTGATAATATTCTGTTCATATCACAGTAGTGTAATTTTAAATATAAATAAACAAACATATTTTATTTAAAAGATATGTATGAATTAAAATAACAGAACTTAGAAATTTTTAATAAAGATACCTTTGACAAACCGTGGAAATGCTTCTTTAAAAGCTTGTTTTAAACAAGCGGAATAATCAACTGAATCTCGTTTGCAGATTGTTGCAGCTAAATAGAAATATATAAAATAAAATAAATTAGTAGTAAAATTATAAAATAATATAGGATTTTGAATAAAAATACAATATAGGATTTTGAATAAAAATTATAAAAATTCATAAATTGTTTTAATAAAATATAATTCAAAGATTTAAAAAGTATCTAACTTTTTGACAAGTATATATGTATAAGCTATTCAACACATTTCATTATGTTTTATAATAAAGATAACACATACAAATATTTTTTCACTTTTTTCTTTTTAAATGATGTAATTAATAATATTGCGATATGTAATTCATCATTAATACTCATAATTTGTACGTGTATTATCACTATTAAAAGCTATTATTCGTAAATGTGAATAAGAACATCAATTTTCCTTAGAAAAATACAAAACATGTGTCTAACGAAAAAGTTACTTTCTATAATAGAACGATTAATAAATACAGAAGAGTAGCTGTCACAATATTTAATTTAAGTATTTCAGCATAAGTTTGTATAGCTGATCGTGTAATTGTGTATTAGAATATGTTTTTACTTGTATATATGTTATCTTAAAATTATAATATGTCTGTTATTTGAAGACATTCTTATGTCAACTTGACATTGATTTTGTACAGTAAATATTTTATGCGAATAGAACGATACATATATATACATATATATATATATACACAGATTTATAGATGTCAATATGGAATAATATTATTAACTGTTTAAGTACTGCGCAGTACGATAAATTGCTCGCATTATAGATTCAAAAAACTAGTACTTCCATATTCTACAGCGCATTATAGTTATTGTGCTTGGAAAAGTAGTTTATTAAACTGGAACTGATTAACGTAGGTATACTAAATCAATTGCATAATCAATGGTGATTACTGTTATGAACGTTAAGAAAACTACGCAATCATGTTGCTTGGTATTTTTTGACATAAAATAAGAAAAGCGCGATTACGCAATTTGACATTTTTCGATCGGATTTTGTGATTCAGTCAGAAAAAAGATAAAAAAGAATTATTGAAGAAGACTTACGGAAAGTAAGTTCTCCAGATGCTAATCCAAATAGCACAATACTGAGTACATTAAGTAGATAGAAAAACATGTTGATTGTTCAGTAGTCCAACGACCATGCAGTTTAATCGTACGGTACACGATGAGTCTTCAACTCTCAAGGTTTCTGAAGCAATAGAATGTAACATTATATGCGCAGATATATAAATTCATCAAATGTCTAAGATGTTTGATGTTTCGATTACTAATCAAAGAATAAATTTCTTATAGTTTTTTAAATAGCAAATGCATATGTATATAATATATACATTATATACATTGTACATATATTTAAATATAAGTAATTTGTATAGGAAATAAACTTTAATAAAAATATAAGAAAAATATATATAAAGACTCTCGAAAATATTAAATATAAAACAACAAGTACGAGAAGGGCAATTTTGTGCAGTAACTTTATAAATATTTTATACAACTATTCAATATTGATTTAAAAAACATAAGGAAACGTTCCTTCAATTCAATATGCTTTTAATTTATCATTATATGTCCTTAAGTCAAATTGATATGTCATGGTTACAAATAAAAAGATTAAAATTAAGTCAATAATAAAGGGTTGAATTAACTACTTATGTTTGTGACAGCCCGTGATACATGCATTTAATTGACTTAATCTATCTTTTTATTCATCAGCATTTTGTCTCAGTGTATTTATGTCGAAAAAGTACAAAGATATTTAAAATAAAATTATGTATCTGTATAAGTGTCTAAATTTATTTTTAACATAAATGAATCTATATCTATATCTAGTTACATCTGTCTTCAAATAATTGTAACGGTATCTGGTTATTTAAAAAACTGTATTTCTTAACTGTATTTCTGAACTGTTGCAACACTGCTAGCTACTTTGTTTTTAAATAAAATATTACTAAATAGAGAGACATTAAAAATATAATTTGTAGAATAATATTTTAGCATAAAAAAATCTTAAAAAATAAATCTCAAGAGACTTACAAACATAAATATTATTTTACATAATGAACTATATATTATTTTAAATATTTTTGTTAGTATGATAAGGTAAACAACTGTTTAATGATTAATTTGTTTATGTAAAGTGTCAAGAATAAGAATTTTTATGCCTATATTATACATATATGATGAAATTGTTAATTAATTATTGCGCCGTTATGTTGAATTTTATACACATTAGAATCTCGTAAGTATAGAGGTGCGGTTCGTTTGAACAAAGTTGTGCTTATTTCACTTCCAAACCACGAAATTCGGGACTGTATTGGAGGCTGCGGTTCTATTATTACCTCCATTCACACTATACTTACATGTTTAGCGTATATGGTAAGGCTTTAGTGCCGAGGTTCACTATTACGAGATTTCAATGTGTAACTTCTCTCTATAGATATATATATTTATTAAATTATTATCCTTTTATTAAAACCAAAAAGCGCAAAATATAAATGTAATTAAATTTAAATTTTATAATTAAAATTGAGAGTTAATTTGTGAGTAAATGGAGTAAATTGAGAGTTAATTTGTGAGTAAATTCGAAGAAAGCGGCAATTAAATGAATCATGTTAAAGGAATTTAATTTGAAAAAGAGATCGTATTTAAAATTTAGCTCATATTAATAAAATGTCCGTATGTGCAATGTAAGAGAGACGCGTATAAATTTTACGACACATTATTTATAACTAATAATTATGTAATTTTTGGAGCAAGAGCACTAAGGAAAGAGAAAAATCCAATGCTCTTGTAATTGTTACCTTTACTGTATCTTTGTCGTAATCTAAGTGTTGAGAGCGAGTTTCTCCAATGTCGGCAAGTTCTTCCAATGCTACTGAGTTCCTTCAATGTTGGTAAGTCCCAAATAAAGGCTGTTTAGACTTCGCTCCCAGATCTTTCGTTTTAATCTTTTAATATCCAGATAAATACTGTTCCACATCTAATATATCAAATTTTCAAGGCTTGTCCAGACAGATTTTGCACGTTTTTGTTTTGACCTTTAAAAATCGTTATTTGGCCAGACCTTATTACACAGGATATTTTGACGTAAGATTCTCGAAGACTACGTTTGTCGAACTCGCAAGTTCAAATAATTCCTCAGTTCTTGTTTCTACTCGATTCTTATGTTCTCCCTCTAGCTTCGTTCCCTTTCTTCTCCGTTTTCATTTTCATTATTCAGCATTCAATAATATATCGATATTATGTAATTTTATTTTTATAATTTAAATATTATTTTCATTTTGGCATTTAATTCTAATTTTTCAATCAATATAAAAATTACGTTTTTGTAGTTTATAATAATATTTTTATTTATGTTCTAATGTTTTATAAAAAATTAAAATGAGAGTTAATGGTAGAAACTTTACGCAATCAAGATAGCGTAAAGACCTTGATAATATCGGAGATAACTTTCAAGTCTCATAACTTGAAAAGTACTTAATAAAATATCATTTTATTATAGTGCTTTGAAAAGCTTTCGAAGTCAGCTACAAAAATATGCAATAAAAATTAGAGGTTTTTATTTAAAATTTTTATGATTTTTTTACGTGATCTTAATAATACTATCCAAGGTCATACTAATTTTGATTAAAATTCGTTACTTAAATCTCTTCTCTTACAACTTCTTTCATATGAAATTTTTTTTCCTTGAAAATATTTTTTTTTTTAAGACAATCAGTTGTATCAATTAAAATAAAACACTCTGTATAAGAGAAAGTAAAAATTTTTACACAAGTAAGAGTTTAATGCCTGTTACGGTCAAAGCTGGATATTAGAAGATGCTTTTAAATAATTTCGAAAAATTTTAGCTTATGTAACTCTACGTAACTATTCCCTGGTAGAAATTTGTATAGTTTGATTGAACTAGTCAATAACTATTTAGTATTATTGATTCTCGTATTACGTATGTAGTATTACATATTCTCTTTATGATACAAAAATACTGCTTAACAACTAAGCAATATTTAGTTAAAGCAGTTTTACTCTTCAATATGTATGTCGATTCTTTACAAAAGGTTTTTCATCAATATTAAAAAAGTAATCTATTTTTTATCAATTAAATTATGCATTGCTCATGTGTAATATAATAATATAGTGTAATTACATCTCGCTCTGTAAAGCATATACTTATTTTTATGTTTCTTGCTAAGTTATATGTAGTTAAAAATGTGCAATATGAAAGGCGAAAAAATGCATACAAAAATATGAGCGAAAAAAAAGAATCTTAAAGAATTTATGGAGTTTATATCACGTAATCCTGTTACAAAGATTTTAAGAGAGGTTAGAAAACAAGGAATAAACATACAGGCAATGCATTTCAACTACCAAAAATCGTATGCACAGCGATTTCAAATTGAAATCTATATTGCCTGTACCTTATTCCTTATTATTATTGCATGTGCTTTTCATTGCGTTTAAACATTTGTGCCCTTTGGACAATTCAAGAGAATAGCAATAGCAATAGAAATAACACAGGAATAACCTATCAGAAGCCGTGCATTCTAGTATATATACGGTTTCTGATAGGTTATTCTTGTATTATTTGTGTATCGCTATTCCCTTGCATTGTGTAAAGGGCATTCAGGGGAGACCGGGGACAAAAGTAATATTTTGACTTTGAAATGTTATAACAGTTAAAATATAATATTTACATTAAAAAAATATTTTAGATGTAGAGTTTATTTAGCTACAAAATTTCCTTTGGTTTAATTTTTTTATATAACTAGAAAAAAAGTTTGTTTAAAGACTATAAGGAATTTTGTTACAACCGTCCTAATCGCCGGAAACGATAGTAACGATTATAACAGTAGAAGGGGATAATTGTACCACATTTACCAGAAATTTTCGAAATTGAACAAAAGTAAATTGAATACAAGGCACCGGCCACCTCGAACCGGGCGAGTAAAAGATGATGGAATCTAAACGAAAATGGCGAGGGGCCCTCCTAAATACTATACGCCTACAGCTTCTATACCGCACGGCCACGCGCCAAGCTGAATGAAGGGACTTTGAATAATGTAATGCAATAGCACTATCGAAGCCGGCAACGCTTTTCAAAAATATATTCGAGGTGATGCAACACCCGACAAGAAGGAACACGTCTCACCTGATCGAATGGTCTCACGAGACTTCTGTCCGAGGAGGTAATCACTAGCTGAAATATTGTCCCACAGATTACATGACATCATATGATTTCATCTGATTACAAAATAATTTTTTTCACTACATATGAAGTTATTTGATAAAATATACGAATTTATTTAATATTATACAATGATTTATCGTGGTTGCATATGTAATTATCGGATTATACATAGAGATTTCATATTTTATAATATGATTTCGAGGACTGTCCCACGATTACATTAAGTGGTTACCCCCTCGCTTTTACCGTGCCTCCTTTACGCAAATCGGCGAGTTGCGTCAGATCGAGGTTATCGAATCTCAATAACGGTATATTATACCTTTGTTATAAAAAAAAAATATTTTAGATTTTGTGCACGCAATGAAACTTACTTGATACATGAAAAAAGTAATTTCTGCTCTTGCACTTGCGTATGTTCGGCGGAAATGCGCATGTAACGAATGATTTAATACTAATCTGTCTACAGAATTTTACCACGCAGCCGCATACACATATCTATTATAGTTTAAGAAATATTTACGATGCTACTATTGTCCCTTGTTACTTTTGTTCCTGGTCTCCCCTACTCATATATATAATCCGGAGACACTGGTAGTGTCTCGGCGCTAAGCATTTAGATTACATAGCTTTTTTATCTTATTTATTTGTCCTCTTACTGCTTAATAACTAAAAATTTAGATTTTGTACTTCTTTACTGTGCAGTGTAATGGCGAGGTAAAAGTGTTATATCTGGATTAACATCCTGAAGAGTTTCACTGTTCAGTTACTAGATAAAAGTCAGTACAACTGCCCAGTAATCAATAAAAAATTGCATTAAATTTCTACTAGGATTGTTAAGTAACATAAAACCTAATTTTTACTATTTAATCGCTTAATTTTTAAAAAGTTTAACTCCTTATTTTACTTGAATCTAACTCTTGCGTAATAGCAGACCAATTATATACATGCATGAGATGAATAAATTAATTTTATACATTTTCTCATGCATAATAATCTTTGATCGACGATGTATAAGAATTAAAAATAAAGTATGATGAAACATTTGAAACTTGAAACGTCATTTTTCAATAATAAAAGCAGGTAATAAGCTTGTTAAATTGATAATCAAGTGTATCAAAGTTCATTGTCGTTTTTCCACGATTTGTACTATAGGAAGGAATAAAAAGAAAGTGTAGTGAGAGAAATAAAAAAAATTAGAAGTTAAATAGTGCACGCACAGCATTATCTATGTTATATAAATGTGTTATATAAATATGTTATATAATTAAAACATTTAAAGTTTTTGAAGGTAGATATTAAATAAATAATAAATTAATTATTCTCTCTCTTCTCAAATATAAGCTACAGATTTTTACATATTCATTCATATTTAAAATATATAAAATTTGTATAATAAATAAGATATAAACGAATTATATAGATTTATAATATAATTTCTTGAATTTTATTACGTTCTTAATTTAATATTATAAGTTATAGAATATCAGAGAGAAAAATATCCACATATCTTTTGCATTTACAAAGTTAAGTGTGTTAGCAATTTTATAAGAAATTTGGCACTCCTTTGGCGTATAATAGATATATGAATTTTATGGAAATATATTCGAGAACGGAACATTCGAGAAGAACTTATTGGCAAAGTCAACCAACCATGGCTCCGATAAATCGGAAATGAATGGCAATATTACTCGGTATAATGCTGGCCAGTATTCATTCATAAAAGTTAAGGCCAAATTATCTGAAAATAAAATAATATATAAAAATTGGTTTCAATTTGCTTAAAAAAAAAAAACAAATTAATGTGAAATTACAATATACATATAATCATAGTTTTATAGACAATAATTGTTTTTATTTTGTAGTTTATTTGCGAAAATAAAAGGAATACGATATTTAGATAAGAGATAATGAAATATAATTTGAATTTGTAAAACAATATATTTTTTTTGTAAAATATTTCTAATTTTTTTTTAATTGAAATCAGTAGGTATTTTTATTTTTCGATATTATGATTCATAACAAAATATATATTAATGTGTTACGAATCATAATACCGAAACATAATATGTAGAAAGGTACCATGAAATATTTTTTAAATATATATTTTCTATGTTTAGAAAATTTTTGAAAATATTTTTTTAAGAAGAGATTAATGTTTTAACATACTATTTTTCAATCCTATGAATATTTATGGAGTATACTAATTTATGGAGTATACTAATTTTTATTTGGTAATAGGTATAACAACACATCGCTCGCGAATAAATAAAATTTGTTAAATTGAATAGATATGTTTTTTTTATATATGTCATTTTACGATTAGCTCAATAATTAATAATTAATTAATTAATAAAGATTTATAAACATGTGTGCATTCGTACAGTTCAGCGGCAAAAACAGATAGTATTACACGCACGCACGCACGCACGCACGCACGCATGCATGCACACACAATGTTAGAACTCAGTCGATGCGTGACGCTGAACTCTCTTTTTCGCTGAATAAAATAATTAACCCGTTTTACTTACTTACGGTGATATCATACCTATTTTATCAGACACCTGTATATATACTCGTATATATATATGCAAATATATACAAATAGATTAGTATATTTAACTGATAATTCTAGACAAATTTTTATCAAAATAATGAACTTTACATATATATATTTACGAGTAAACATTAATTAGAAATAGTAAATAGGATTATAACAATAAGATATGATCTTTATTTAGGTAATTAAATGCATACTGATATTATAAAATAGCAAACAGAGTTGTATCTAAATTAGTTTAATATTTACTGAATTCTTTGTTGTTTTCGAACAAATTATCAAAATACACCTTCAGCTTTCCAATTGACGGTACGACACGGAAATGTTCTATAATCCATTTATCATTTATTACGTGACCTATTACATCACACGTTCCTCTAACATCATGTGCTGTTGCATTTATATGATCTGGTGCAAAAATTATAACAAAGATATATTATAACATGGAATACTTTTTATAATAGAACAGTTATTTAAATAAAACGTTATAATAGTATTTATAACAGCAATTAAAAAAATATATCTTGAAAATTGTAAATTTAAAATTGTAAAGTAATTAACTTTTGTTGTTTTTCATTAACGTCATCTACATCGTGGGTCTTTCGTGCCAGTACTAAATTTCTCCTACTGAACCAGTTGTGAAAAATTGGAAAAAAATTTTTTTATTGTTTTTTATTTCTACTTTGTATTCTAAACATTTTTGAACTCAGATATTATATTTTTTTATATAGCAAAATACAGAGGACAATATAGAAATTTTTTAGTTGTTAAAAAAAATTATAATTTTTCAGTACGTTGAAAGAAAAATAATCTGCTTAGATTCACACTCTTAAGGGATGACTCCTTACAAAAAAAAATAGTTTAGAGAAAACAGTTTTCGCTTGCTGAGAAAACTCTAGTTATTGCGAGAAGTAAAAATTGTCATTTTTTGCACACCAAAATAAAGCATTTTTTGAAAAATAAATTCAATTTGTTGTCGGAAAATTATTTATTTAACATTACAAAAGTATGAAATAATGTTAGTACAGAGAAATTTTATAATAATAAAAATTTATAATACTAAAATTTTTTTAAAACAGACGATTCAAAGGAATTGTCTTTATCGGCATTTTGTACATTGTCTTAGCGAGAGTATAAAGAGAGTGACGTCAATTAACCGGAAGTCGCCATTTAGTGTCCTACACCCGGGGTATATATGATGCAATTCCTTGTTTTAACCTCTTCTTTCTTTAACGTTGTCTTCTTTCTAACTAACAGTAAGGCGGAATCAATCAGCATTAGGCACTTGCATTGGCGCCACTCTCTTTATATCCACTCTATGTCGCTCACGACATCTTTAAAGTCCGCCTCACTATGCGAAGCTTTGCTATAAAATATTTTGGTTCTTCGTGATCCTAAAAGTTGTTCAATTTCTTCAACATTGTTACGTGTTTTTGTAGTTTTAGCTAACGCAGTCTACATCGTAGGTCTGCACTTCCTCTCTAATCTATCTCGCAATCTACAGCTACTTGAAATTTTGATTATTCCTTGAAAGATCCACGATGCAAATGGAGAGTTAGTAATAACAAATAAATTTATAAATGTGTACAACACACACACATTTATAAATTTATAATTATTAAGAAAATTTATTTTAATAATTGTAATTATTTAAATTGTCTGAAAATCTTACAATTATTTAAATTGAATTTTCTCTAATAAATATAATTATTTTAATAATGGGATAATACCAAAATAAATTTTGTTAATTTTTTTTAAAGAAAATATGCAGTGTAATATATACATATATTTATCTTATTGTCGTAATTGGAATATGAACAAAATATACATAATATATATTGTTTATGCCGAATGAATAAAATTTATTATCATACCTTCACCATTAGTTCTGATAAACGCATTTAGAGTACCATTTATTTTCACGTCACTTTCTAGAGACATATTCGGTATTAATGCGTAAATTTCCACACGGAATGTATCATTAAGAAAATGCGGTTTCACATCAAGAAAACGCAACTTTGATAAACCGATGATAGTGAGATTTGAAAAAATTACTTCTGCTTTTATTTCATCAAAATTGAGTTCAAATTTACCATATTTATGAACGAATGGATCCAAAGGTGGAATATCAAATTCTGGAAGTCCTACCAAGATAAATTCATTAATTAGAGAGAGAGAGAGGGGGGACAGAGAGGGAGAGGAAGAGGGAGAGGGAGAGGGAGAGAGGGAGAGGGAGAGGGAGAGGGAGATGGAGAGAGGGAGAGAGGGAGAGGGAGAGGGAAAGTATCCATAATTTAAAATAATTTTTATGATTAAAGACTTTATCTTGTACTTGTTTTAAGTAAAATTTCAATGTTTTAGTTTATCTTATTTTACTATAAGAGAGTTTACGTTATTTTATATGCATATAAATTATTTACAACCTATATAAGTTACAACAATAAAAATTAAAAATTTTGTTAAAATTGTACCTTTTACGATTAGTTGCCATCTTTCTTGAAAACTTTGTTTTAAACAAGTGTAGTAATCATTTGAATCTCGTTTGCATGTAACTGGAGCTAAATGAAAATAGAATTAAATAAAGTAATAGTAAAAATATAAAATACAAAAATAAAAATCTAATAAACTGAGATCAGAAGAGATTGTGGTGGCCATAGGGTGATTCCGCCTCGTCCTATCTATCGGTTTGCGAAGGTATTGTTTAGGAATGTTCTCACTTCAAAATGGAAATAAGACGGAGCACCATCGTCATAGGTATATCAAATGCACATCAATCATTTTAGCATAAGTGTACATTACCATTTTGCCACTTTTAGGGTCGGTTGTTTCATCTTTAGATGAACTATGTGATAATTTACTTATTGGATAAACAAAAGAATAAAGGAGTAAGAACATGAGAGAATAAGATAGTAAGCTGAAATTTACAGAAAGGTGGAACAATCCAGCCTTAGAGAATAGTATTTAGAACAGTAACCCGCGAACATAAAATACCGACTGCTTGAAATTCTGTTCGATTTATTGATGGATATTCTTTAAACACATTAGAGTCGAGATGTGCTAAAATGTACAGTAACGTATGTTGACACACAAGGCGAGCATTTCGAACACTTTCTTTAATCATTTGTAACTCAAAAGCTAGGTATGTAGGACATATTTTTATATAACGTTTTTTACTTATTTTATTGTATAGATTTATCTCCTAAAGTATTGACATGCATTTATAAAACACCCTGTATATTCGTTAAAGGTAGGGGAAGTCTAGGCAAAGCGAATACTCTGGCCAAAGCGAATATTTTTTATTTTCGTTTATCTATCGGAGATAGTACCATGAGTCTCTAACTGTTGAAGGAATGATCGATCGGCGACGCCATGAAAGTGCGAAACAACATATGATTGCACTCGTTTATGCTTGATAGAGAAATAAAAGAAATTGTGTGTTTTCTTGCGATTTTTGCTAAGGTACGTAGTTTAATTATTAATAGTAACTGTTTCTTAACCAGTGTGAATGATTTTTTATACAAATTCTCTGACTTTAAACGTGTGAGGTTTTTCACTTGTTGCTTAAATTTATTCTAACTTTTCAAAATTCGTGCCAAATAGGTTCTTTGGACAAAGTGGATAGGGGCAAAGCGAATGGCCCATCCTTTTTATCCAGTACGTAATTGCACTGAAAATACCGAGAAGACGGAGGGATAGGCGATTTTTCGAGTGAACGAAAGGCAAATGATTGTCTCATTTTTGTTTTTTTTCCACAACGCAGTATGATATGTGTTCTGAAGAATACCGACTCATTGTCCGAAGACTAGATTTAGTGCATCAAATGAAGGTTGTACTATATATAGAAGATTAGGCAGCTACTAACTTTGTGACGATTGCTAAGATTAATTTTGATTCTTTTTATTCCATTCTCGAGGAACTCATCCGCTTGTCCAGGGGGGGTCGGACAAAACGAATGATTTCTCTTTATTTACCCTTTGATTAAAAAAACATTTAAACGTTCGAGTTTTATAATTTAATTTAATTTTATTTCAAAGTTGATTTCTAAAAAAAGTTATGAGAATAAAAAAGGTTTCTGATCTTAACTATGTCATTTTAACTATGTCATTTTTTTCCCAAAGAACCTTAACATATCCGCTTTGCCTGGACTTCGAATCCCTATACTATAATTTCATGTTTGAAATTATTAGATATGTTACCATAATAGTAATTTTGTATAGTCAACGAGATTTATGTAACTAAAACAATTGATATATTCAAGTTAAGGTATAGTAATTCCATAATATTTTCTTTAAAAGATACATGTGTACTAAAGAATTCTTTTTAAAAAGACTCACGAATTTCAGTTTTTCCCGCTGAGGACAATCCAACCATTGCAATGTTGAATAGACTAAACACATAGAAAAACATTTTCTCTGTATAGTATATCTGTGAATAATGCAATTGCTTCTGCGAACTGAGTTATACTGAAATCTCGTAATAATGAATCTTGAAAATTTTGAAGCGTTATATGAACCCCTTCTACCCGAGTAGCACAGCAGCGCTTGCAAAGCGTTAAAAAAGCGATAATATGCGTATTTTAGTGCTTTGTTAACGTTTTGTAAACGCTGTGTGCTACTTGGGTATATAGATTTGAGTAGTATGAGTGGAGGTAGCAGTGGAATCGCGTGGCCTCCAATACGGTCTCGAATTACATAGTTTAGAAATAAAAGATGCAATATCTCTATCACGAGATTTTAATGTATATATAATTATAATTTACATTATTTAAGAGCTTAGTATCATATATGAATCGTAAGATCAGATAACGCTATAGACATGCAAAAAATAAAACATGAAAAGAGTTTATATCAAAACCTTAATCTTTTTTTATGCAAATGTTCTTTGCTATTCATATGCTGTCGTTAGTGTGTTTACATATCTGTGTGCACAAAAACAATTGTTTAATAATTAATTCGTGTGCCGTCTTGTTAATATTAAAGATAAAGTAAATTTATACAAAATCTACTATAAAATTCTATATAAATTATTATTTTTATTCAGAAAAACTGTAAATTTCAAAAGCTGAGAAGTAATTAATATATAAATAGAATTAAATTTGTTGAGTTTAATATAATTTTCGTGTTAAAATTTAATTAATTTTCACATTTAAAAGAAATATACTTATGATTTTACTGCGAATTTAACTCTTACGTAATAGAACAACAGACTCATCTATTATGTAAATGAAGTGGAAAAAATGATTATTATATTTTCATTATCTTCTCGCTACACGTGTAATATTTTTTTATCGATAATTTATAAGAGTTAAAGGAGGGGGCTCCTTTTGCCTACAAATTGATTACCTACAGCACTGTTTGGCTACATCTCATTTGCCTACAAATCGATTACCTACATGTATTATTGCCTACAGCTCGATTGCCTACATGCACTTTTGCGCATAAGTAAAATTTCAAAAACAAAGTCACGATTGCCTACATGTAGTATTGCCTACAAGTATTATTGCCTACAGTTCGATTGCCTACATGCACTTTTATACACAAATAAAAATTTAAGAAACGAAGTCACATTTGCCTATACGTATTATTGCCTACATGAATTATTGCTTACATGTATTATTGCCTACAAGCACTTTTGCGCACAATTTAAAATTTCAGAAATAAAGTCACATTTGCCTACATATATTATTGCATACAGCTCGATTGTCTACAAGCACTTTTGCACACAAATAAAAATTTTAGAAACGGAGTTACTTTTGTCTACATGTATTATTGTCTACAAGTATTATTGTCTACAGCTCTATTGCCTACATGCACTTTTGCGCACAAATAAAAGAATGCTTTTAGAAGCAGAGTTATTTTTATCTATATATATTATTGCCTACTGCTCGATTGCCTACATGTATCATTGCCTACAGCTCGATTGCCTATAAGCATTTTGGTGCACAAATATAAAATTAAAGTTAAGTAAGAAAATAATTTATATTTTTAGAAAATCTGTCATGTGAATAGTGAGGCGTCAGCGTAGACAGTGTCCGTTTAGAATATTTTTCCAAAAAAATCTATCCCTAGCCAACCTATTTTTTTGGTGTGACGTGGCCCTCATTTCGCGTGGAAGGTTGTGAGCTGTAAGTAATAATATATGTAGGGAATCGAGCTGTAGGCAATAATACATGTAGGCAATAATACATGTAGGCAATCGTGACTTTGTTTTTAAAATTTTACTTGTTCGCAAAAGTGCATGTAGGCAATCGAGCTGTAGGCAATAACACATGTAGGCAATCGATTTGTAGGCAAATGAGATATAGGAAAATGGTGTTGTAGGCAATCAATTTGTAGGCAAATGGAATTTTCCCGAGTTAAAAACAAATGATGACGATAAACATTTTTGAAATGTTTTTCTTTATTCCGAATTAAAAGAAACACTTTTGCAGATGTGGTACTGATTATTCTTAAGGATTAATTATGGTATCTAGAAATACAAAAATTAGAACAGAAATAATTTTACATTGCAATTATAATATTTTAACATATATATTTATTTTGCTTTCAAACAATAATTAAAAAACAAAGACTAACTTATATAGAATTGTAGAAAAGTAACCTATATATGTTTGAGTTTAAAATTCTGAACATTCTTTATTTTATAAGATATTTGTAGATACTGTGTTGACTTATGTAATAAATATATAAATTTTTATAGAAATATTTTTGAGAAAGGCACTTTCGAGCAGAACTTATTTGCAAAGTCAATCAAAAGCAATTCTATTCTATCGAACAAGGATGACATTGCCACTGGATAAAAGCTTAGCCAGTTTTCATTTACAAAATTTATGATGACGTCAGCTGAAAATAAAAATTGACATATAAAATGACAATGTATGATTTAAAAAAAAAAACTAATTAGAAAGATAAATGTAAGATTACAATATATGTAAATGTAATTGTAATTAATTTTGTTGTAAGATTTTATATTTACAAAAATAGCAACAATAAAAATATTGCGATAAAAAATGACAAAATATGATTTAAATTTGTAAAATATGTACTTTTAACTTTTATCTTCTTTTAAATCAGTGATTATTTCATTATTATAATTTAAACAATGCATAATTATATTAGTTGGAGTTGGAATTAGAAAAGGACAAACATGGTCAGTGATAATAGGCTACAGTTTTGTTATAAATATGAGAAAAAAATCAGTCTCATTACTTGATGGGCGTACTACATATGTACAAATTATGGATTATTAATATTTAATTAATTATTCTAGATAAACTTTTATCAAATAGCAAGAGAATTTTATATGTAACATATAAATGTATATATTTATTGTTAAATAGGAAATCAGATATGAGTCTTTGTGTTCAGGTAATTTAATTCCCACTGGACAATACAACAATAAACGGAGTTACGTCTGGATTAGTTTAGTATTATACTTACTGGATGCTTTTTTTTCTTTGACCACATCATCATAATACAATTTAAACTTTCCAATTGACGGAACAAAATAGAAATGTTCTACAATCCATGTATCGTTTACTACATGTCCCGTAAAATTCGTAGTTCCGCTGACATCTTCCAAGGTCAGATTATAATATCCTGTTACATAAAAATTATTTTAACCATAAAAGTACAAAATATTTTTTAATAAAATAGTAATGATTAAAAAAAATAATGATTATTTTTTTTAAATTGCTACATTTATGTAAAACAATAATTATTAATTTTATATTAAAGATTAATTTATGTTATATATATATATACATATTTCTATGTATTATGTATGTCGTTAAATTTATGAACCGATTAAAATTATAACAAACAGCTAATTTTATTACATTATAATATTGGGACCTTGAATAAGTTCTCACTGATTTTTCGTGAAAAGTAATGCTTTATTTTTAAAAAGTCGTAAAAAACACTGAAAGTATTGTCCATCGCTAGCCACTACTTTTTCCCATCTTTCTGGCAGCATTTGAATTCCACGTCGGAAAAATGACACATTTTTTTAGACTATCCAAGAGTCAACCAATTTTTTGGCATCATTATAAGAATGAAAGTGCTGCTCAGCCAGCCCATGTGCCATCGATCGGAACAGGTGATAATCGGAAGGGGCAATGTCTGATGAATACGGCGGGTGGGGTAGGACTTCCCATTTAAGCGTTTCCAAGTAGGTTTTCACCGGTTGTGCAACATGTGGCTGTGCGTTGTCATGTTGCAAAATCACTTTGTCGTGTCTCTGCTCGAATAGCGGCCGTTTTTCCTTCAATGGTCGGCTCAAACGCATCAATTGTAGTCGATAGCGAGCTCCCGTAATGGTTTCGTTCGGTTTGAGCAGCTCATAATAAACTACACCCAGCTGATCCCACCAAATGCAGAGCAGAAGCTTCGAACCATGGATATTCAGCTTTGCCGACGATGTTGATGCATGGCCGGGCTTACCCCACGATCTTCTACGCTTAGGGTTATCGTAGTGTATCCACTTTTCATCGCCAGTCACAATACGATGCAAAAACCCTTTCCTTTTCTGCCGTTGAAGCAGCTGTTCACACGTGAAAAGACGCCGTTCGACGTCTCTCGGTTGCAATTCGAATGGCATCCAATGTCCTTGCTTTTGAATCATTCCTAATAATTTCAAATGTTTCGAAACTGTTGTGTGATCAACTCCTAATGATTCTGCGAGTTCAGCTAGCATCTGACATGAGTCTTTATGCAGTAATGCCTCCAATTCTTCGTCTTCAAACTTTTTCGGTGCGCCAGAGAGTTCTTTATCTTCAACATCAAAATCATTATTTTTGAAGCGTCTAAACCAATATCTGCATGTTGTTTCCGACAGAGCATGGTCGCCATAAGTCTCAACAAGAATTCTGTGTGCTTCAGTTGCAGATTTTTTTTTAATAAAGTAGTGCAGGAAAATTCCCCGCAAATACTGTTTTGTTGGCACGAAACTCGACATGTTTAATACTATGAAACAAAAAGTTGTTTACACTTCGGCGAGGCATAAACTGAATTTCAAGCTTGCTTATCATAGTTTCTTATGGATGTATTCCCATCTTCAACTACACGCACGCAGTTCTATTAACGCGATCTGTTGGAAAACAGCGAGAACTTATTCAAGGTCCCAATAAAACTTTGCTAATTTTTTTAAAGGAAAACATAATTCAATATATGATCTTTATAAATAAAAATACACTAAAATATATAAACGTATAAATTATGTTCTTAGTTCCGTCTATTTAAATTATAATTATAGAATGTATTATCGTACCTTCATTAGCAATTCTGAATACATTTAAATTACAGTTAATTTTTATAGCACCTTTTAAAGATATCCTTGGTATGTTTATGTCAGTTTCTAAACGGAAAACATCATCAAGAAAATACGTTCTTACATTTAAAATACGAAGTTTTGATAAACCAGTTATAGTGTTATTTGACAAAATTAATTCTCCACGTATGTTGCCTGAATTCATTACAAATTTTTCGTATTTGTGAAAAAGCGGATCCAAAGGTGGAATGTCAAATTCTGAAAGTCCTATCAAGATAAATAAATTAATACCAATATCCGTATTTTTAAATGTTATTTGATTAGAATATTTTTATTCTTTTTAATTTTTTTAATTCACAACATTTTATGAATTATGTAAATTAGTATACATCATGTATAAAGAAAGAACGTATCGGAAGACCAATATACAAATAATAATAATTTAATTTAGACTACTATATGAATAAATCAAATATGCAAAGAAAGGACTAATACGATCGCAGCTACTCTTCGTGCCTAATTTATATGTAAATTCTAATTACATACATCTTTTAGTTATATGTATAAATTGCGCGCTGTTTACTGTCTGATTTGAAACGTAATCATAAATTAAACGCTGTATATATTCCTGTAAATTTCAATGAATTGTAATTTTTTTTCAATCAAAACATTTAATACAATAGAATCTAATGCCGTAATAGAAAAATTTTTTGATAAAAATTGATAATGTTAAAAGTTCTAAAAACGTAAGCAAGTGTTTTACGGAATAGTATAAAAAAAAGTTTGTTTTGGTCGAGGGAGTAACCACTAGCTAAAATATTGTCCCACAGATTACATGACATCATATGATTTCATCTGATTACAAATAATTTTTTTCACTACATATCTAAGTCATTTGGTAAAATATTCGAATTTATTTAATATTGTACAATGATTTATCGTGGTTGCATGCACATGTAATTATCGGATTATACATAGAGATTTCATATGAATTTTATAATGATTTCGAGGACTCTGTCCCACGATTACATTAAGTGGTTACCCCCTCGGTTTTGGTCTAAAAATCTTTGGTCTAAAAAAAATTTTTACAACAAAAATTGAAAAATAGATAAATTGTATTAGAAAAAGAAAATCATTTTTTATATACAATTCAAAATCCCGTAATATCATCTATATAATTTTCGCTCGGATTTAAAAGATCCGTTGAAGTCGAGAATTAAGATGTTCATTAGCATCATTATTGAAAACCAATTTAGTTGCGATACTTGATTATTTCAATTTGTAATTACGTTTTAAGTCCA
>NW_017295861.1:450178-450780 GCF_001594075.2 Trachymyrmex cornetzi | reverse complement strand
GAGAGAGAGAGAGAGAGAGAGACTGTTTCTTTTTATTTATTTTTTATTTATATAATTCAATTCACTATATTAAAGTTTATGAGTCATACAAGCTTTTATTATATTGTCGTTAATTATGTGTTGTAATTATGTGTAATAGTGAACATATTTTATATTTATAAAATATATAAGTTAAAATAAGACTTATAAATTGTTACAAAGTATACCTGCTACAAATCGTGGCCATGCCTCCTCCACAGCTTGTTTTAAACAAGTCGAATAATCATCTGAATTCCGCTTGCATATAGCTGTTCGAGCTAAGTAGAAGTGGAAATAAAATGAAGTAAGCTATTAGTAAAAATATATAGAAATATATATACATATATACACTGCTCAAAAAAATTATGGCATAGAAAAATTATGGGCAAAAATTGGTCAATTTTGACTAACGATAACTTTGCGAAAAATTATCGTAGGATAACGGTTTTTTTTTAAATTAAAGCTTGAAATCTCTTCTTTAAGACGCTGTAGTCAAATTTTAAGATTGATGCACCCTTGCCATTGTAACTCTCAAAAATATGAGGGTGTGTTTGTCACATTGAAAATTGCAAAGTTTAACGAAA
>NW_017295861.1:449654-449878 GCF_001594075.2 Trachymyrmex cornetzi | reverse complement strand
TCCTGCGGAATTCTATTCCAGATAACGCACGGCCGCATACCGCAGTCACTACTCGCGAATTTTTGGCGGAAAATTCAATTAGACTTCTTCCACATCCTGCAATGAGTCCTGATTTGAACCCCATAGAACACATATGGGACATAATGGGTCGTAGATTACGAAATTTGGCAAGACAACCTGTCAGTCTCGAAGATTTATCGCAAACCCTAATTCAAATCTGGAAT
>NW_017295861.1:309570-449483 GCF_001594075.2 Trachymyrmex cornetzi | reverse complement strand
TTTTTTTTTTTAAATTAAAGAGGAAAGTTTGAACTTTATGTCGCTGCATACGGCATTCCCTAAAAAAATTTTACAAAGTCCGTACGTTTCGTTAAACTTTGCAATTTTCAATGTGACAAACACACCCTCATATTTTTGAGAGTTACAATGGCAAGGGTGCATCAATCTTAAAATCTGACTACAGCGTCTTAAAGAAGAGATTTCAAGCTTTAATTTAAAAAAAAACCGTTATCCTACGATAATTTTTCGCAAAGTTATCGTTAGTCAAAATTGACCAATTTTTGCCCATAATTTTTCTATGCCATAATTTTTTTGAGCAGTGTATAAATTGTTTTAATAAAGACATTTAATTTTATGATTAATTAGGATGTAATTACTTTTTATCAAATATATACAGGGTGTCTCAGAAAATGTTACTGAAACACAGTGGGGACATAGATTGGATCAAGGGGAACAAAACAGTTTTGTACCATTTTGCAGTTGACGCAATATTTAACGAGATATTAACGTTTAAAGATAGGCGAATACGAGCATCCGACCAGCCTACTGATCATGTACTGCTGCCGGCAGGACGGCCTGTATATACATATATGTTATCAGATGTTTATGTTAAGAATATGAAAGAAAAACTTTTTTATCCTTTTATTTCTATTACAATAAATAATGAGTATATTTATAATGAGTATAATAATAGTACATATTTATAATTTGCAATATTTAAGAAATAAAAATTATAACTTGCAAATGTATATTATTTGCTTATATAGAACAATATAAAATAACGTCTAATGAAGAAGAATTTTTTATAACAGAACGATTAACGAATGTAAAAGGATAATTACTATAAAAATGTTCAGATATTTCAGTAAAAATAATCTTTTTGTTTATTGTAGCGTATATATAGGTTAAAAATATACAATAATTTCTCAATGGTTCAATATTATTTTTATGTAATTCAATAGTGATTTTTTACATTTAATAAAAAATTTATGTAAATAAAACAACTGATATACATATATATTTAGGTTAACCATGTAATAATCCGCTTAAAAAGAATAAAGTAAAGAATTATTAAAAAAGACTTACGGAGTTCAAATTCTCTAGCTGAGCACAATGCAAATATTGCACTGAATACACCGACCACGCAGAGCAACATATTCTCTGTCTAGTGTACCGGCGAATAATATGGTTAATTCTGGAATTTTACATGAATTTAATTCTCAAGAGAAATCGTATTAAGATCGAATGATAATGACTCTTGTAGATATTAATAAATAAAAATGTTAATTTCAGAGATTAGATTTTAATTTTTTTTATGCAAATGTTTCTATGCTATTTATATATAATCGTTGGATTTTAGATTATTGATGTGTGTGTATATCTATATACGCGCGCGCGCGTGTATAAGAAGAGGAAACACTTTTTAATAACTAACTTGCAGTGAACATTTATTTTATAGAATACATATTTTGTTATGTAATTTTATAATTTATGTGCCGTATTCTTAATATTAACAAACAAAATAGAGTTATATAATTCTTTTTATATACAAAAATTTATAATTTTTGTATATACAAATATTTATAATTTTCAATATAAAGGTATACAAATTATTATAAAGAGAAATAGCAAATTTTATCAGTTGAGAAGTGATACAAAAATAAAATAAGATTTACTAACAAATTTGTAAGTTTAAATCCTTCATAATTTTCGTATTATAGGATTTAGTTAAATCCTAAATTTTTAATCATCATAAATATTAATTCTTTTATAGCTTATTTTATTATTTTTTATTTCTACTGTTATTTTAGATTAAAAAATGAAATAAGCATTAACAATCAAAATTTTGTTTTGTTAACTACCAATTGTCGATCTTGTAATTGTTTATACTTAAAGAATATTAAGGATTAATAATGTATAAAAGAAAAGAGAATAGTTCTTAACACTATTTATGTGCCTTCTCAAGTAATAAAAAATTCAAATTTTTAGAATTTAATCCTTTGAAAAAGCTAAATTTTTATTTTATCTTTGAATTTAACTCTTACACTGTTAAATTTTATAGGATCAAATTAACTTAATGTGAGTCGCCATTACTCCTACTCAATAATATTGTTATTTTTTACTAAAACAATGATTATATTTGACATCATACAGTATCAATTTAACATTATATAGGGTCAAATTTAATTATCATTTTAGTAAAAAATAACGATATATTTAGTAGGAGCAGTAGCGACTCACATTAGGTTAAATTTGACACTGTAGATTTAAGGGGATCCTAAAGACGTCTGTATTACCGACTTAAATACGTATAATTTTTGCATAACACGAATACTCTTTTTTTCTTTCACGGATTCGAACATCCTTTTCCAGGATTGAAATATACGCATTAATACGTTTGTGAAGTGGAGCCTACGCTGAGAATGATCAAAAATTTCGAAATCAATATATTTTTTACCATTTTCTTGGTGTAACATGGCGTCTCAGCTGTCAAATCGTGAAAACATTTGTTTGATATGAAAGCTTTGCAACCCGAACGTACGAAATAATAGTTCCCAAACACGTAACTTACACGAACATACAACGTCGAGTTCTTAGAATTAGATTTAGACGCTTTATCGCGACGAATTCGTTGTACGAAAATTGACACGTATGTGTGACTGTGTGTATCATAGGCTATGTGAGATATTGCTGTGGTAGTATAAAAAGACATGTCGATGTGCCGCGCGAGGTGCGACATCTAGCGATTTCGTCGGAGTTCGAGCTTTGTTTTAGAATCCCCTTAACAGTGTACGATATATAGTAGTATAATAGTTTCTTATCAAAACAGTATCATTTATTATTGCGTGCATATATGAATTAGATAGGCAAAAAAATCATTAACTTCATTATATTCTCGCTACACCTGTAATCAAAACTTTGATCGATGATGTGAATAAGAGCTAATTGTGAGAATAAGTTACAATATTTTCAATTTTTTTTTTAATTAAAAGAGAATATTTTTTCGGAAATATGATATTGATTATAATCTAGGAATACGAAAAACAGGTGAGGAATAATTTTGCGTTCCAATTAATACTTTAAGTCATTCGTTTATTTTGCTCATAAACAATAGTTGAAAAACAAGGTTAACTTACAGAGTTTTAGAGAATTAGCCTATATACCTTTGCACTTATAACGCTAAACGTGTTTTTAATTTTATAAATAATTTGCACTCTAATGATGTGAAATAAATGTATAAATTTTATGGAAACATTTTTGAGAAGGAAACTTTTGCGAATAACCTATTGGCTAAATCAATAAAAAACTTTTCCCATTCTTTGGCCATGATTGGTATTACTGCTCGATGAATCGCAGGCCAGAATTCATTTACAAAATTTATGACAAGATCAGCTGAAAATAAGAGTAATTATATAACAACGTATTTCAGGATAAAACACAAATTAGGAAAATATATAAATAAAATTACAATATATAAGTGCAATTGTAGTTACATAAATAATTATTTTTACTATGTGATGTTATATTTAGAAAAATAGCAATAACAAATGAAAACGTTGCAATAAAGGACGATAAAATGTGATTCTAATTTGTAAAATAACATATATATACTTTTAAGTTTTATTTTTTAAATCAGTAATTATCTTTATCTCATTATTATGATTTATATAACATAATAAACGCATCGTAAAAAGTTTTCTAAATAAATTTCGAATATTTAGAAGATATTTCTGAAGAATTTTTTAAATCATCTTAATAAAGTTAACACATATCAATTTAATTTCTGAATTATACTGATATTTGAATTTAACAATTATTCCACAATGGTAAATAACACTAGCTTAGATTACGTTGACACTGATAGAGTTTTGTATTATAAGAGAATTAATAAATAAATAAATTTTCTCATATATGTATAAGATCTATTTCCAATTACTAAGTCTATTAATAAATCCACAAATATGATTAGCTATAGGTGCTTCAACAAGCTTAAATTTATCAAAGTTCATAAAGAAAAAAACCAACATGATAAAAATAATAACGAACAATCATATTCACCCCTAAGTCACGTTTGCCTAGCTGGCCCCCCCACTTAACAAAATCATAATGAAAAAATTATGGAATAATGCTCTATTTATGCGCTATATACCTATATCAGCAAAGAAAAATTTTTGCGCTCATTCCGTTCGAATGCGAGCATTCGTGAGGAAACGTTGAGCAAAAGAATGCAGAAAAAAATATTCGAATTTTTAATATGTTAAATTTTGTATAACTTTTGAACTAAGGGTGAACAAACTAAAATTCGGACGGAGCAATCGTGAACGAACGATGAGCAAACGAATGCAAAAAAAAATATTCGATTTTTTAATATTGGGGGGCTTGTGTGAAGTTGGCCTCCCAAAATTTAAATTTCGTATAACTTTTGAACTAAGGGTGAGCAAACCAAAATTCCGATGGAGCAATCGTGAGCAAACGATGAGCAAACGAATGCAAAAAAAAATATTCAGTTTTTTATATTGGGGGGCCTGCATGAATTTGGCCCCCCAAAATTTAAATTTCGTATAACTTTTGAACTAAGAGTGAGCAAACGAAAATTCCGACGGAGCAATTGTGAGCAAACGATGAGCAAACGAATGCAAAAAAAATATTCGATTTCACTATTCGAAAACACTAACAGAACGAATCCAACACAACCTGTGAGCTCGGGCGGCAAGTGTCTTCTTCTGGTCAGGTTGATATTCAAATGAAACATCACCTGGCAGAAGGTGTACGAAGATTTTCTCCTTTAACGTAAAACCAAAAAAAGGAAGCAATATGTTCCATGGTAACATTAGCGTTCGATAATAAATAATTGTATTATAAAATTGTTTATGGTATTTAACTAAAGAATTCCATCCGCCATATTGATTCAACCACTTTGAATTTTCAAATTTTCAAACGTCCATAACGATTCTGTCATTTTTCTTATTCAAACATTTTGAATCTAGATTCGTAATATTATATTTCATAATGTCTAAAAAAGAGAGTATAATGGAGAACCGCGCGCGTAGCGCGCGCAGGGGATGTGCTAGTTTCTTTAAAAATCAAAGTTACAAATTTTAGTTACAAAACTGTTTACTGGATTATTTTCTTTTTCTGGTGCAGAAAGTAATTTTCATAAATTTTCTAAACATTTTTTCCAATATTTGCATATTAAAATAATTTAGTAGATACGTGTAAATTTTTACAAAATTTTTCGAGCACTTTAAGAGCCTTAAAATCGAGTCGGACACGAATGACCCATGTGAGTCGTCCGACTCACACTTATTTTCGGTAAAGGTACCGAAAATAAGTGATGTTCCAGAGTTAATATTGTATTTCTGCGTTTTAACACTGAAGAAGGCTTTGTAAGCCAAAATGTTTATGTAGAATATTATTTAGTATTTATATTCTTATGTTAATTATATTAATTTAAAGTTATTCTAATTATAAGTTCGAAATAAGACACGATATTGTTTAATTAAAAAATATTTTTGTATGATCGTTTTTACTCTAATTTTAACAATTATTTATAATATAATTTCTAACCGTACGTATGTACAAATTATGTATTATTAGTATTTAATTAATTATTCAAAATAATTAAACTGACAAATGTTTAGTTAGAATAATTAATTAAATACTAATAATTCATAATTTGTACATACATATGATTAAAAATAATATTATAAAGATATATGTAACTCGTAAATTAAAATATCTGTATAATTCAGAAATTAAATTAAATTGTTGATGTATGTCAACTTTAGTCAGAAAATTTTTTTTAGAAGTCTTCTATATATCGAAAATATAGTTAAGTAAGGAGGTGTATATAATACCTATTGTTAAACAGTAAATTATGTGTGAGTTTTTATTTAAATAATTCAAATCCTACTGAACGAAATAACAACGAATGCAAGTATATTTGAATCAATTTAATACTTACATAACGCTTTGTTGCTTTCGGAAAAATCTTTATAATATATTTTAAACTTTCCAATTAACGGGGTAATATAGAATTTTTCAACAACCCATGTATCGTTTACTACATGTCCTGCTATTTCCCATGATGCTCTGACATCATTCATGGTTATATTAAAATTACCTATTATATAAATTATTTTAATGATGGAAATAGAGAGTATTTGTCCATATTACAACAATAATTTAAAAAAGTCATGATTATTTCTTTAAAACATACTACATATACATGTATATATTTGTATGTAGAACAATAATTTCACTAATTTTACGTCAAAGATGAATTTATGTGTTCAATATACATATAACATTTCTATATACGTAAAATCGTTAAATTTAATCGAATCTATTAAAGCTATAATAAATAGTTACAGGGTTGGCAAGTAACTTGTTACTTGTAACGTCGTCGTTACTTTGTTGATCGTTACCTTATAATAATTGTTACGTTATTTAACGATTTGGTAATGATATGGTGAATTTTTTATAACAGTAATGCTAACATCAGAGTTAGAAAAGTCAATCGTTATTGGTAACGGATTGAAAAAGTCATTCGTTACTGAAAAAAATAACTCCTAATTTGTAATACTCGTTATTTGTAACGAGTAATATTATTATTTTTTTCAGTAAGTAGCTCGTAATGGTGAGAAATTACTTTTTAAAGTGACTTTTCTAACCTTAGCACAACCTTAGCGTTAGTTAGCGTTACCATTATAAAAAATTGCAACATTGTCATCAAATTTTTTACTATAAAAAGTCACTCCAAAGTAACTGAAAAGTAACGTTTGCCAACCTTGAATAATTATAATTGTCAGATTATACTAAAACTTTACTAATTTCTAATGGAAAATGTAATTTTATAGACAGACTGTATGCAGTTGATCTTTAATTATCATAGAAATACATCAAAAATAAATTATATTTCTTTGTTTATGTAAATTATATAAAACTTATTATCTTACCTTCATTAGCAACTCTGAATACACTTACAGAACCATTTACTTTCGCAGTACCTTTTATAAATAGTTCTGGCATTTGTACATCAAGGTCCAAACGGAAAACATCATGAGACAGAAACTGCGTTCTTGCATTAAAAATACGAGCTTTTGATAAACCGATGCAAGTGATATTTGACATAATTAATTCTCCTCGTATCTCGCCAGAATTAAGCATAACTTTACCGTATTCGTAAAATAATGGGTCTATAGGTGGAAAGTCAAATTCTGGGAGTCCTATCAAAATAATAAAGTTAATATTAATATTTGTATCTTGAATTAATTTAGTTAAAAAGATTTCTATTCTTTATTTCAAAGAAAATTTAAGACTCCTAACCCTTCTGGGTCAATGACCCAAGCATCATCTTTCACGCTAGATTTTAGAACCTTCTTGGCATCAGAAGGACGTGCATCTACCATCGACTGAAAGTTCAAAGTTTCAACTATCGATAGAGATGTTTAGCTTTTTAATCGGACCGTTAGTATTGGTCTAGCAGTCATTCGCGCATAAAGCGTTTTTTTCTCGGGTTAGAATGTCAGCAAGTGTGACCAATAAGTCTTTTGTTAAAAAAATTTATAATTTATAGTTTTGCATTAAATTGCAAAAATAAGCAAATTGTGAAAAAAACAATGAATAAAGAATGACCATCGTGTCTACGACTCATATGAGTCTTACAATATTATAATATTATCTTACAATATTATACATATACGCTGAATGCGCTACACTTACCTATACACTAAAGCAAGATTCGCTACAGGTTAGGAACACAAATTTGCTTCTATTACATGTAACGGAAGAAAATTTCTGTTTTTTTAACAGTGTATGTTAATTAAACCGTTAAATGAATAAATCAAATAAGTAAAGAAAAGATTGATATGATTAAACTTGGCATAATAGTATTTATATGTCAACTCTAAATACATTTTTTATATATATACACTGCGCGCCATTTACTGTAGGACTTGTAGCGCTAAAATAGTAAGTTTTGTTTTTTTAATTGCTTTAAAAAAGACTTGAAATTTTATGAATTTATGTAAATCAGTTCACTATTCATATTGATTTATAGGTTTAGAAGCTTTTTTTACACCAGAATAATATAATTATATATATATATAAAGAAATAAATATAGTTTACTTAGAAAATCTGTAAATTAGACCAATGAGAGCTTATAAATGGCTGGTATACCTTCAATAAATAGTGGCCATGCTTTTTCGATAGCTCGTTTTAAACAGGCGGAATTATCAGCTGCATCCTGCTTGCAGGTAGGTACAGCTAATTGGAAATAGAAATAGAGTAAATTAGAGTACGAGTAAAATGATAAAAACACAGCAGTCGTTTTAACAATATAATATATTTCAAAATATGTTGTTAAAGAATAATAATTCTTTTTTAAGCATAATGTATGATGATGTGTATTTGCAGATATTTACGTTTCAAGTACAAAGAGAAAATTCTTTTCCAATCTTTTTTTAAAATATTAAATATAATTTTTCTTTTATAATTGGGGGTACTTTTGGCTCATGTATGTAAAAATTATTATCGCGATTATAAATGAGAACACTACTCGCTCAACGAAAGCACGAAATAAATGTCTAATAAAAGGAAGTGACACTGTCGTATAATGGAACAATTAATGAATACAGAAGAGTATCTAATTATTTTATGAGCATTTAGATATTTCAATACAACTGAACTATCTAAAATAAGGCTCGCAAGAATGTATTAAATGTAATAATAAAAAGCTAGCCCGTCAAAGCCGACATCAATTAATCGGATGCACAATTTATTTATTTGTGAATTTAACAAAATATCTCATAAAAATAGACGTTTTGACCCTTATGTTTGGGTCCTTATTAATATAAAATCAAACCTGATTACATCATACTCTTGACTCCAACGTAGGAATCCGTGATAATTTGATTTATTCTTCTTTATCCAATTGCCAAAAAAGCTATGCAACAAATGTATTTATCAATATTGTACATCTTACCAGCATTACATAGTTAATACAATTTAATAATTGATAAATATAACTTTCAATTAACATGCACTAAACGAAACTTGAAATTGGCGTATAAAGTTATCAAATTAAGTAAAAATCATATCGTTTACATCAATTATTAAATGAAGCATTTACAACAAGACATGAAATGTGAAAAAAAGAGAAAAAGAAATCAAATATATAAAGTCAAGCATAGAAATATAGTACATACAACTTCGAATATAAAGTTACATCCATTAAGTCAAATATATTGAATACTAATTAAAACATTGATTTATCAAATGGTATAACTTCCGAATGAAGAATTGAAAAAGAATTGTACAATAATATGAACTTACATAAAGTGAAGACGAAGTCCGATACGTTATATTACAAAGGTGGAAGCACATCGTTCATCAAATTGTCAGATTTACTGTATAGTCAATTCATAAGACAAATGGAAAACACCGATTAGATAAATACTTTAATACTAAACTAAGATTATTTTTAATTTTTTTATTTTAAATAACTTACACATGTAGACATATCTTAGAAAATTATCTGACAAAACGGTCTTGTGGTGACGACAGTCAGAGACAAAATGTGAGTCAAACAATAAAGTCAAGTATTATTAAAATAACAATAAATATAAAATTAAGACAAGAACGGTACCGCTTCAATCTTCCGTAAACAAATCTAAACATAGTGGATTCAAGAGTATGATGTAATCGGATTTGACTTTATATTGATAAGGATCCAAACATAAGGGTTGAAACGTCTATTTTTATAAGATATTTTGTTAAATTCACAAGTAAATAAATTGTGCATCCGATTAACTGATGTCGGCTCTGACGGGCTAGCTTTTTATTATTATATTCAATACAACTGATTGTGACAATCGGTTCTGCATTAAAATATTTTTTCATTTGTGTTCCTGATAAAAAATTTATACATGTTTATGAATATTTATGTATGTTTATACATATTTATACATATTCATGCATAAAAAATTTGTTACCAAGTTTTATCTTAATAATATATCATATATCTGTTTAAGTTATTCTTTTGTACTAATTCTGTGTAGATTTTGTTCAACAAACTTTTTATTCGAATAAAATGTTCAATTGAAATGAAGCATAGATCTATACACAATAATATTATTAAAAAGGTTATAATAAAAAATTCTTAAAATATACTTACGAAGCGTATATTCTCCAGTTACGGAAAATCCAAATGTTGCGACACAACAAATTGCACTAAGCGCGTAAAATAACATGTTCTTTATTTAGTTCTTTATTTCTGTGAATAGTTCGATCGATTAAAGATGCTGACTTTTATAAATCTTCGCAAGAGTAGGTATATTAGGTCAGTTCTAGAGTGGTACGTATACGTAAACGCGATATGTATGTGTGCGAGCGTGCGTGCGTGCGTGTGCGTGCGTGCGTGTGAGTATGTGTGTGTGAGAGGGGTCCGAGAGTGGAAGAAGTACGATGATAGACTTAGGATTCGAGGGAGGGGAGCTGTCATTACGGGTCGCGGGGGCCTGACGTCACTTGGCGAGGAGACCGCGGGAGGGAGTGTTGTTACCAAGGCCCGCGGTAGAGGGAGACAGAGCTCGCGATGTTATTCTCTCTCTTCCACCCATTATAACATGTTTTTTCCTTCCAACTCGTTACGGCTCTATACTTACTATCTAACTCATGCTCTCTCTTTTTCTCCCCGCAGTCCCATGTCTACCACATTATTCGCGCTTTCTCTTCTTCCCGTTATGTTTTCTCCCACGTTCTCTTTTCTTCTTGCTCACAATTTTATTAAATAAATATGGTATTTGTTTTACGATTTTTTAATGATATGACTTAGCAATAATTTTAATTTAGCAACTAATTATAATAATATTTTTAGTAATGTAATACAAATAGCTGAGCGTTCCTAATCATCAAACCATTTTAAACTATTACTGAGTAGCTATCGAACACTTATTGTACTACATCGTATTACTGAACAGCTATCATATTACGAATTAATGCTAACTATAGAGAAAGAAAATTTGTTTCCGCTCGCTATAAGGAGAAACAGGAATGTGCAGATTTCAAAGTTACGTTACAAGCAGATGATGTCATAGAAGGGAGCGAAAAAAATATTTTAGGATTGCGGAGGAAACCCAGAAAAAAAAGAAATAGAGATTAAAATTATAATTTCTTATTATTCAATTCTTATCTTAATAATTTGATTAACTTATTTGAGGAAAAATTGCGCGCCCTCTTATCATATATAATTCTAAACCGCTGAACAGAGACAGGGAAAAAGGAGACTGAAAATAATTTAAAAAATTCAGTAATTTATTTAAGTGTCATATTATACATTTTTTTACAAAAGTTAATTTATTTCTTACTTTAAATGTAACGTAGTGTATACAGTTTCGTCTGATGCGCATACTACTAATTCATACTCCATGATTGAAGTTTCATGATAAACTTCACTCACTTTTTTTACAAAATTTACTTTTCTATCGTTTAACTCATTTATAGAAGTTTCCAGTTTTTATTATATTTAGTATCTCAAATTTGGACTACGTCCTTATAGGCTATTGATTATGTCTTAAGAACCATGGCAAAAAGGAACTAATACTTTCACGGGTTTTTATTGTTGGATTCGGTCAATGGGTCATTTAAGAAGAAAAAACCTCGGAGTGCTATTAAATTAGAGGGTGGAAATCGGAGATAAGGGTGAAAAAGCACCCTTTTCAGTTTTTTCAATATATCTCGCGAACGAAGCAAAATTTCGATATACTTTATAAGAAATTTTTTGTAGATAATTAAATTTCCGATCGGAATAGGATTTTTAAAAAATTAAAAAAAATTTTTTTCATGCCGAACAAGTAGAAACAAGAAATAAAAAAGAAGCAAAAATTTCGAATTTTGTTGTCTTTCTACTTTTTTGTCTATGACTTTTTTTTGGTCAGAGATAGGTATAGGGAATGCTTCATGGAAAAAAAAGTAGACAAAATTTCCTTTAAAATGCTGTAGTAAAAAAATTTTTTTTAGGTTAAAATTGGTCCAAATATGGCCACTCGAATATAGCAATTTTTTTCGATTTTCATCCCTCTTATACTGATATTGTTTCAATTCTCATTTTGTTGGACAAATTATTATTTTACTCAATAAAAAAGTTACTTTACATAAATTGGTTGATAATAAATAACTATTTGAAGAAATGTATGTAACTATGATGTTTTTTTAAACAAAATTGTAATTAAATATACCTTAATATTGCTTTTTCTTGTGTATTAAACATGGAGATTTATAAATTTATATTTGAATTTAATATAAATGTTAAGTTGATTTGTAAAATATTTTTTAAATTTCTTATTTTAAATATATTTAATTTTCGTAAGTCAGTAATATAATGTCAACGATTCCAGGTAGTCGACAGTTCAGTACGGTTCCATATCTACAGTCGACTCACTTAATGTTATTCTTGTCTAACGTTAGCGATACCCCTAAATTCATAAAATCTTTCAGTGAGGGTACTATACATCTGCTCTTTCAAAACAAACTCTACTTCGAAACAGGGTTGCCAAATCGTGCGATATTGGGACCCCCACTCAGTCCTGCTTCGAAATAGGTAGGGAAGAGAATTCGTACAAGAGCGAGAGAGATAGCATGATATCTCCGAAGACTTTCACATTTCGAGCGTGCACGTGTCAGTATATTTTAAAACCACTTTCAAAACCGGATAAATTTCTATCAAATGAAAGCAACAAAAAAAAATTTATTTCATATTTGATTAAAAAATTCAAGGAAGATAATATAGACACAGTGCAAGCGGATGAAGATGCAGATGTACTTATTGTACAATGCGCAAAAGAAAAAGCATCACAGTGAAAAAAATGCAGTTATTGTTGGCCAAGATATAGACCTTCTCATCATTTTATCACTTCTGCCAGAACAATATAAAAATGTATATCTTTTTAAACCAAGTGTAGGAAAAGTTACAGCAAAATTGTATGGGCGAAACAGTTTTAATTTTCCTCAACAACAAAAGTACCTTGGATTTATTCACGCATTTAGTGGCTGCGATACTACATCAGCTTTTTACAACATCGGCAAAGAAAAATTTATGACATTTATAAATAAAAACTTTATACAGTTACAAACACACATGGATACGTTTTTACGTGACAATGTAACTGAAGAAGAAATATGTTCTGCATCAGAGTACATTTCAGTTTCTTTGTATGGGGCAAAGTTGAACCAGACCAAAGTTGAACCAAAGTCGAACCAGAATCAGTTAAGAAACTGTCGTTTCCAGAAATTTTGCAACTTGTCGAAGAGTGCAACATTTTCTCTGGCGCAACTACCACCAACACGTGATGCCATCAAACAGCATGGTTTAAGGACTTATTTCCAAATCCAGCAGTGGCATGGAAATAACTTAAACCCTCTGAACTGGGGTTGGAAAAAATCGAAATTCGGCTTGATTGCGATTCGCACAACAGCACCTCCTGCGCCACAGATTTTGCTGCAAAAAGTGGCTTGTGGATGTACAACCGGTTGCCATGGAAAGTGTGGTTGCAGGAAACTGAACATCGCTTGCTCCATATTTTGCAAAGAATGTATGGGGATCAATTGTGAAAATGTGCAAGAAGCCGATATCGTAGAAGAGGACATTAATGAAGATGTAGACGATTATATCGAAAAATGGTTCGAGAACGTCATTGAATGATATAATAATAAAGTAATAAATCACTGTAATAAAAAAGAAAATTATTATTTCTCTCCTTACGTACTCTTTTTCTTTACATATTGTTAAATAAATAAATATATATATATATATATAAACAAATTTCGATATAAAACACATTTTTTATTGAGTAAAATAATAATTTGTCCAACAAAATGAGAATTGAAACAATATCAGTATAAGAGGGATGAAAATCGAAAAAAATTGCTATATTCGAGTGGCCATATTTGGACCAATTTTAACCTAAAAAAAATTTTTGACTACAGCATTTTAAAGGAAATTTTGTCTACTTTTTTTTCCATGAAGCATTCCCTATACCTATCTCTGACCAAAAAAAAGTTATAGGCAAAAAAGTAGAAAGACAACAAAATTCGAAATTTTTGCTTCTTTTTTATTTTTTGTTTCTACTTGTTCGGCATGAAAAAAATTTTTTTTAATTTTTTAAAAAACCTATTCCGATCGGAAATTTAATTATCTACAAAAAATTTCTTATAAAGTATATCGAAATTTTGCTTCGTTCGCGAGATATATTGAAAAAACTGAAAAGGGTGCTTTTTCACCCCAATCTCCGATTTCCACCCTCTAATTTAATAGCACTCCGCGGTTTTTTCTTCTTAAATGACCCATTAACCGAATCCAACAATAAAAACCCGTGAATGTATTAGTTCCTTTCTATATGACATAATCAATAGCCTATTACACGCTCTATTATATTGACTACGAAGGTTAATCACTGACGAGCATCTATCATCGAGATGCAACTCAATATTTTTTACCAGATCGGTGAATCCTATCGGAGTGACTTGCTTGTCATCTACAAATCATTGTAAATAAATTTATATTTTCACCGGAACATCCAGAATCTCTAACCAATCGGCCGTTCAACCGCTTTGGCGAACAGTTTTTGTTCCTCTGATGGACTTACGTTTGGTATTTCATTATCATTCACACGTTCTACACAAGAACGTATCTTTCTTGAAATGGTTAACATCTTTGCAAACTTTTATTTGATTTTTGTACATCTGAAGAGGGTCTAATACAAAGGTCGAAACATATGTAATGGTTTATTTATTAATTTATTCTATATCTGAAACTATTGTAAATTATATAGATTATCATGTAATTTTATACGTTTAATTTTTTATGTTATAAAGATATTAAATTTTAACTCTTATATATCCTTTAACAATCATTATCGTGTATTATTAACAAGAATTCTTTATATTGAGCGATTTTAAAATATATTAAATATAATAAAAAAAGTAATTCCAATGTTTGTTTTTAATTCTCTAGAGTTATGTACACACTGAGAGAGAAATGATTTTGTTATAGGAATAAATCAAGGGAAAGCAAATGTGATATTTGTTAAAAAAAACGATCGATTTGTTACGATTGCAAATTAATTCATCAATGTAACAAATAATCAATAGTATCGCTAGCAAATAAGAGGTTCATATATGTATATCCAAGTACTAATATATCTTGAATTACTAATATATAGTATATATTAGTAATTCAAGATTGAATTATTTAAGCAACACGAAGATCCAGCTTCGACCGTAATAGGCATTTCAAATTTCTACTATCGATTGTGTTTCTCACATATACAGTCTAAAATAAAGATATTGTTTTTATCTTATCTTTGAATTTAACTCTTACGATATATAGTAGTATAATAGTTTCCTATCAAAACAATATCATTTACTATTGCATTCATATATGAATTAGATAGGCAAAAAAATCATTAATTTCATTATATTCTCGCTACTCCTGTAATCAAAATTTTGATCGATGATGTGAATAAGAGCTAATTGTGAGAATAAGTTGAAATATTTTTAAATTTTTTTTTTAATAAAAGAATATTTTTTCGGAAATATGGTATTGATTATAATTTAGGAATACGAAAAACAGGTGAGGGATAATTTTGCGTGTCAATTAATACTTCAAGTTATTCGTTTATTTTGCTCACAAACAGTAGTTGAAAACAAGGTTAACTTACAGAGTTTTAGAGAAATAGTCTATATACCTTTGCATTTATAATGCTAAACGTGTTTTCAATTTTATAAATAATTTGCACTCTAACGATGTGAAATAAATGTATAAATTTTATGGAAACACTTTTGAGAAGGAAACTTTTGCGAATAACCTATTGGCTAAATCAATATAAAACTTTTCCCATTGTTTGGCCATGATTGGTAATGCTACTCGATAAATCGCAGGCCAGAATTCATTTACAAAAGTTATGACAAGATCAGCTGAAAATAAGAGTAAATATATAACAACGTATTTTTCTCAGAATAAAACAAATTAGGAAAATATATGAATAAAATTACAATATATAAGTGTAATTGTAGTTACATAAATAATTATTTTTATTGTGTAATATTATATTTAGAAAAATAGCAATAATAAATAAAAACGTTGCAATAAAGGACGATAAAATATGATTCTAATTTGTAAAATAACATATATACTTTTAAGTTTTATTTTTTAAATCAGTAATTACCTTTATCTCATTATTATGATTTATATAACATAATAAACGCACACATCGCAAAAAGTTTTCTAAATAAATTTTGAATATTTAGAAGATTTCTGAAGAATTTCTAAAATCATCTTAATAAAGTTAACATCAATTTAATTTCAGAATTATACAGATATTTGAATTTAACAATTATTCCACAATGGTAAATAACACTAGCTTAGATTACGTTGACATTGATGGAGTTTTAAGAGAGTTAATGAAGTTTTATATATAAGAGAATTAATAAATAAATAAATTTTTTCCCATATATGTATAAGATCTATTTCCAATAAAATTAGTAAGTCTATTAATAAATCCACAAATATGATTGGCTATAGGTGCTTTAACAAACTTAAATTTATCAAAGTTTATAAAGACAAAAATCAACATGATAAAAATAATAACGTCATACATAAAGTAAATTGTAATAAACTACGATGCCTCGTACGTTGGCCAAACGGAGAGACAATTACAGACAAGAATTAAAGAACATCGCAATAATATAAAATTAGACCAGTCCAAATACTCAGTAATCTCGAAACATATTACGGAAACTAATTATAACTTTAATTGGGAAAAAGTTAGTATTCTTAATTTTGGAAAGAATTATCGTAAAAAAATATTTGAGAAATGATTCATATTAAAAAACAAAAAAAAACGGTTTAAATTTAATGAAAGATACTGAGTTATTGGATAACTTTTATTTTAACATCCTTGACGATGTATACGAACATAAAATGTCACAGTTTTGAACAGACTTGTTTTTACATTCGATTTTATTAACTTACTTTTATTTGACCTACACCCCAAGTGGAAAAGTTGGACGTATGCCGGATTTTACAAATGGCGCGATACCGCGGTAGTTGTAAACGCGATCGGTTCAGCCGTTATTGAGATCCGATAATCTCGATCTGCCGCAACTCGTCGGTTCGCGTAAAGGAGGTACGGCAGTGTCGCTTCGCGCAGCTTAGCGCCGAGACACTACCAGTGTCTCTAGATAGTAAGTAACACCAGTACTGCTGGTCAGTACGGCACCAATCATCGGCATAATACTGGCTTACTACTGACTCAGTATTGACTCTTCAGTACTGGTTATCAACCGAGTAAGGAGTTACGCCGAGGATTGGTACGGTACTGGCTTAGTACTGGCACATTACAGACTCTCGAGTATTGGCTATCAATAGAATAAGAGTTTATTCCGTGGGTTGGGACGGTACTGGCTTAGTACTGGCACAGTACTGTCTACAATACTGTCCTAATACTGGTTGCCAGTACCTAGTCAAGTTACCTTTCGGTATAATGCCAGAACTCATCGTTATTTATCCAGTAATATGCCAATACTAAGCCAGTACCAAATCCTTAACGCAGTATTGGCGCAATATCGCGCCAGTTGTAAATTTCTACTTGGGACATTACATCAGTCAATTTTCAAAACGAGTAACAGTCAACATCTAATTTTTAATGTACTTGACCAGATCTCTGATTGAAAGTTTTAATTACGGTATTTTATAAAAATTAACGTAAGAGAGAGTTATTATTTGATTCTGTACTTCTTATTCACACTAATAATATTTTATTTTAATACATCTACTCGCGCGCGCGCGAGTATTAAAAATAATGATATCAAAAATAATGATGAATAACATATTAAAATCTGTAAATAATTAATTCTTATTACGAAAAATATTATCTCGGCCGGGAGTCGAACCCGGATTTCTTGCATACTGTGTGAGCGTCCTAAGCCTTTAGACTACCGAGGCTCATTATTAAGATCGTTTCGAAGATGCGAATAAGCATCAAAAATTTATTAAATTGCTAGTCAATTTAACTCGTGATATTACTGCGGTAGTTTAGTAGAGTTAGCGTTTCAAGACCGAAAATTTTTCGGCACGCATTTCTGTAGGACTACATACGTAGTATATAAATTTACATAAGAATCATACAAGCATTAAGATCCTGTTAGACCGTTTAAGACTTTGATTTGTATAGTTTGTGTTATCACATGTACGGTCCTATAATATATTGTATTAAATATTATAAAGATATATGTAACTCGTAAATTAAAATATCTATATAATTCATAAATTAAATTACATTGTTGATATATGTTAACTTTAGTCAGATAATTTTTTTCAGAAGTCTTCTATGTCGAAAATATAGTTAAGTAAGGAAGTGTATATAATACCTATTATTAAACAGTAAATTAGGTATGAGTCTTTATTTAAGTAATTCTCAAAGCCTACTGGACGAAATAAAAATGAATACAAGTATATTTGAATCAATTTAATACTTACATAACTCTTTGTTGCTTTCGGACAAATCTTTATAATACATTTTAAACTTTCCAATTATCGGGATGATATGGAATTGTTCAACAATCCATGTATCGTTTACTACATGTCCTGTCATCTCCCATAATGCTCTGACATCATTCAAGATTATATTAAAATTACCTATTATATAAATTATTTTAATGGTGGAAATAGAGAGTATTTGTCCATATTACAACAATAATTTAAAAAAGTTATGATTATTTCTTTAAAACATACTACATATACATGTATATATTTGTATATAGAACAATAATTTCATTAATTTTAAAATGTCAAAGATGAATTTATGTGTTCAATATACTATAATATTTCTATATACGTAAAATCGTTAAATTTAATCGAATCTATTAAAGTTATAATAAATAGTTACATGGTTGGCAAGTAACGTGTTACTTGTAACGTCGTCGTTACTTTGCTGATCGTTACCTCATAATAATTGTTACGTTATATTAACGATTTGGTAATGATATGGTGAATTTTTTATAACGGTAATGCTAACATCAGAGTTAGAAAAGTCAATCGTTATTGGTAACGGATTGAAAAAGTCATTCGTTACTGAAAAGCAACTCCTAATTTGTAATGCATTACTCGTTATTTGTAACGTTATTATTTTTTTCAGTAAGTAATGGTGACAAATTACTTTTTAAAGTGACTTTTTTAACCTTAGCACAACCTGAGCGTTAGTTAGCGTTACCATTATAAAAAATTGCAACATTGTCATCAAATTGTTTACTATAAAAAATAACTCCAAAGTAACTGAAAAGCAACGTTTGCCAACCCTGAATAATTATAATTATCAGATTATACTAAAACTTTACTAATTTCTAATGGAAAACGTAATTTTATAGGTAGACTGTACACAGTTGATCTTTAATTATTATAGAAACACATCCTTAATAAATTATATTTCTTTATTTATGTAAATTATATAAAACTTATTATCTTACCTTCATTAGCAACTCTGAATACACTTAAAGAACCATTTACTTTCGCAGCACCTTTTACAATTATTTCTGGTATTTCTTGAACAATGTCCAAACGGAAAACATCATGAGAGAGGTACTGCGTTCTTGCATTAAAAATACGACCTTTTGATAAACCGATGGCAGAGGTATTTGACATAATTAATTCTCCTCGTATCTCTCCAGAATTAAACATAATTTTACCGTATTCGTAAAATAGTGGATCTAAAGGTGGAAAGTCAAATTCTGGAAGCCCTGTCAAAATAATAAAGTTAATGTTAATATTTGTATCTTGAATTAATTTAGTTAAAGATTTCTATTCCTTTTTTATTTCAAAGAAAATTTAAGACTCTTAACCCTTCTAGGTCAATGACCCAAGCATCATCTTTCACGCTAGATTTTAGAACCTTCCTGGCATCAGAAGGACGTGCATCTACCATCGATTAAAGGTTCAAAGTTTCAACTATCGATAGAGATGTTTAGCTTTTTAATCCGACCGTTAATATGCGTCTAGCAGTAATTTCCGCATAAAGCATTTTTTTTCTCGAGTTAGAATGTCAGCAAGTGTGACCAATGTGTCACTTTTGTTAAAAAAATTTATAATTTATATTTTTGCATTAAATTGCAAAAATAAGCAAATTGTGAATTGTACCCATCAAGTAAGGATGAAAAAAAACAATGAATAAAGAATGACCATCGTGTCTACGACTCATGTGTGATAAACATTCTCTAAATCTGAATCAGTGGATAATCTACTGAAGTGTCATACACAATTATCAGCATATTATATTAGCACATTTGATAGAACAATCGGTGTAATTCAACTATAAAAGAAAAAAAATTTAAGCATTTTATAGTTAAAATATCGATATTTGCACGTTCTATCACATTCTAATTCCAATCTTACAATATTATCCATATACGTTGAATGCGCTACACTTACCTATACACTGAAGCAAGATTTGCTACAGGTTAGGGACAGAAATTTGCTTCTATTACTTGTAACGGAAGCAAATTTCTGTTTTTTTTTAACAGTGTATGTTAATTAAACCGTTAAATGAATAACTCAAATAAGTAAAGAAAAGATTGATATGATTAAACTTGGCATAATAGTATTTATATGTCAACTCTAAATACATTTTTTATATGTATACACTGCGCGCCATTTACTGTAGGACTTGTAGCGCTAAAATAGTAAGTTTTGTTTTTTTAATTGCTTTAAAAAAGACTTGAAATTTTATGAATTTATGTAAATCAGTTCACTATTCATATTGATTTATAGGTTTAGAAGCTTTTTTTACACCAGAATAATATAATTATATATATATATAAAGAAATAAATATAGTTTACTTAGAAAATCTGTAAATTAGACCAATGAGAGCTTATAAATGGCTGGTATACCTTCAATAAATAGTGGCCATGCTTTTTCGATAGCTCGTTTTAAACAGGCGGAATTATCAGCTGCATCCTGCTTGCAGGTAGGTACAGCTAATTGGAAATAGAAATAGAGTAAATTAGAGTACGAGTAAAATGATAAAAACAAAGCAGTTGTTTTAACAATATAATATATTTCAAAATATGTTGTTAAGGAATAATAATTCTTTTTTAAGCATAATGTAAGATCATGTGTATTTGCAGATATTTACGTTTCAAGTACAAAGAGAAAATTCTTCTCCAATCTTTTTTAAAATATTAAATATAATTTTTCTTTTATAATTGGTGGTACTCTTGGCTCATGTACATATAAAAATTATTATCGCGAGTATAAATGAGAACATTACTCTCTCAGCGAAAGCACGAAATAAATGTCTAATAAAAAGAACTGACACTGTCGTATAATGGAACAATTAATGAATATAGAAAAATATCTAATTATTTTTTATGAGGATTTAGATATTTCAATACAACTGATTGCGACAATCCGTTCTGCATTAAAACATTTTTTCATTTGTGTCCCTGATAAAAAATTTTGTATGCATGAATATGTATAAATATATATATAAACATACATAAACATGTTTAATCGTCTATGAAATATGTTCATACATGTTCATACATCCCTCTTTCTTTTGTAAAATTATTTTTTAATAGTGCAATAGAAATAATAATAGTAATGTGAAAACATTCAACAAAATTAAAAGAGTAATTTTCATACTGTTTATTTTAGAAAAACATCAAGTTTGAAGAAATGTAAAAATATTATTTGTATATAATTATATATAAAATTATATATAATTGTTTATGAACAATTTTTTATACATTTTTCTCTACTTGTTTTTTTCTAAAACGAACAATGCGAAAATTATCCTTTTAATTATTTTTAATGTTTTCACATTACTATTATTATCTCTATTGCACTAAAAAATAATTTTACAAAAGAAAAAATATATATAAACATGTATGGACATATTTCGTATATAATTATACATGTTTATGAATATTTATGTATGTTTATACATATTTATACATATTTATGCTTAAAAAATTTGTTGTCGAGTTCTATCTTTAGAATATATCTTATATCTGTTTAAGTTATTCTTTTGTGCTAATTCTTCATAGATTTTGTTCAATAAACTTTCTATTCGAATAAAATATTCAATTGAAATGAAGCATAGATCTATACGCAATAATATTATTAAAAAGGTTATAATAAAAAATTCTTAAAATATACTTACGAAGGGTATATTCTCCAGTTACGGAAAATCCAAATGCTGCGACACTGCAAATTGCACTAAGCGCGTAGAATAACATGTTCTTTATTTAGTATTTCTGTGAATAGTTCGATCGATTAAAGATGCTGACTTTTATAAATCTTGGCAAGATTAGGTATATTAGGTCGGTTCTAGATGTGGTACGTATACGTAAACGCGGTATGTATGTGTGGGTGCGTGAGTGCGCGTGTGTGCGCGTGTGTGTACGCGCGTGTGTGTGTGTGTGTGTGTGTGTGAGGGGTCCGAGAGTGGAGGAAGTACGATGATAGACTTGTGATTCGTGGGAGGGGAGTGTCATTACGGGTCGCAGGGGCCTGACGTCACTTGGTGAGGGGACCGAGAAAGGGATGATCGACGTCACTGTGCGAAGAGTCCGCGGGAGGGGGTGATGTTACCAAAGCCCGCGGTAGGAGACAGAGCCCGCGATGTTATTCTCTCTCTTCCACCCATTATAACATGTAGTTCTCTATTTCCAACTCGTTGCGGCTCTATACTTAGGGTGCTTTCCAGCAAGGACACAATCAAACACAGTGTAACACAGTGAATCGTTTCATCCTTGTTTAACGTAAGCAAATAACAAGGACGTATGATTCACTGTGTTACACTGTGTCTGACTGTGTCCCTTGCTGGAAAGCACCCTTACTATCTAACTCATGCTCTCTCTCTTTCTTCCGTTACAGTCCCATGCCTACCACATCATTCGCGCTCTCTCTTATTCCCGTTATATTCTCTCCCACGTTCTCTTTTCTTCTAGTTCACAATTTTATTAAATAAATATGGTATTTGTTTTACGATTTTTTAATGATATGACTTAGCAATAATTTTAATTTAGCAACCAATTATAATAATATTTTTAGTAATGTAATACAAATAGCTGAGCGTTCCTAATTATCAAACCATTATAAACTATTACTGAGTAGCTATCGAACACTTATTGTACTACATCGTAGTACTGAACAGCTATCATATAATGAATTAATTCTAATTATAGAGAAAGAAAATTTGTTTCCGCTCGCGATAAGGAGAAACATGAATGTGCAGATTTCAAAGTTACGTTACAAGTAGATGATGTCATAAAAGGGAGCGAAAAAAATATTTTAGTATTGTGGAGGAAACCCAGAAAAAAAGGTGTAGATATTAGAATTATAATTTCTTATTATTCAATTCTTATCTTAATAATTTGATTAACTTATTTGAGAAAAAATTGCGCGCTCTCTTATCATATATAAATAATTCTAAACCGCTGAAAAGAGACAGGGAAAAAGGAGACTGAAAATAATTTAAAAAATTCAGTAATGTATTTAAGAATCATATTATACACTTTTTTAAAAAAAATTAATTTATTTTTTACTTTAAATGTAACGCATTGTATACAATTTCATCTGAAGCGCACATTGCTAATTCATACTCCATGATTGAAGCTTCATGATGAACTTCACGCAATCTCTTAATGCACATTTATTGTTAAAACAATTTTGGCGTATAGTAGTCACAAATTGTTGAAATGTATTCTCTCGCACGCAATTGTATTAAAATCAAGAAATTTATTTAAATATGTTGTATACTTATTTATCGTTTAAATGCCATTAAGATAAAATGGAAAATAACTTCATGATTAATTTACTTACACAAACCTATTATACACGATGCATATTTGTCTAAAATTTGGTAATTAGTTAACATGTTGTTAGTACAAAAAGAGTAGAATAAAATTTTCTATATAATTATTTTAATATTATTATATTATACAAATTTAAGTCTAATTCTTGCGCAATAGAAAAACATTGTCATCTGTTACGCAAATATGTAAATATAAAAAAAAAGAATGTAATCATTAATTATATTGTTAGACGTGTAGGAATCCTTGACTGATAATTTATGAGAGGTAAAAGCAAATGATGATACAATTTAAAAACTTGTTTTTCTCATTTTTTTATATCGTTTTCCCTTGGTTGCACTAATGCACACTGAGTGCATGTTAAAACTGTTGTACACTAATTTAAATTGTGTAGAAGTAAAATTCAAATATTTTGAATTATAAAATACAGATTTTACTTAACAGCACAATGAAATGTATTGATAAAATTTCATGGTTTATTAATCCATTTTTATACTTATATTAAACATACGTCTTTATGTCAATTTGTGTACGATGGCTTTAATGCACCTAGTGAGCACTAGTGCAGCCGAGAGAAATTAGAAATGTATATAGATGGTTCAAATATGAATGAAACTTTTTTGTACAAATACAAATCAACGTTGGTAGATGCTCTGATTATACAGTAACTCTGATTATGAAATAATCTCCCCTATTAATATATAATCAGAATATGATTATACATACTCTGATCTTACAGAAACAGGGGACAGACTGTTATTTCTTCATTGTTGCAAAGTCCAAACAAACAGTACCAAGTACCGTTGTGTAATGCATTGTTCATATGTAGATTAGGTTTTATGCGTTGTTTGTTGCAAATAAAAATGTTAAAGCAGGTATTAAAGCCTTTGAAATTTTAAACTGCGTCCACAGTTCGGAAAAGAGATACTAACGAAGGCGCACGTGCGCAATAGCACTCAGTAGTATCGAGAATAATTATTTCACGTATATATGCATATTAATGTTTATTTACATTGATAATTTTACTTCAAGAAATGGTGAATTAAAAAATAATATTAGAAGAATTGTTCTTTAAAAGTTCTTTAACGGACAAATTGCTATGCGTACATATGTGTGACTGATCGACGCATTTTCAATTGTTGAAATGATACACTTCATGGAATTGATCTTGCGATTTCTTAATAATGACTGCATCAATTTTATTCGCACTGGTACAAATCGAAAATTTGTTAATATAAAAATTTTTGATAAAACTATTGGTAGCATCATGAATTTGATTACAGCCCAGTGATAATTACGTATCATGCGGTCACATGCCCAGGTTTATGTTACGTTTTTATTTTTAACGTCACACTACCACATCATTTAATAAAAGATAAAGACAAACTGATGATAGAAGTTTTTAATTTCTTACAATTAGAAATGTAGTTTAAAAAAAATAATGAAATATTAGGGTTGTTCTTATGAAACATTTATTCTAGAGATATAGTGTATAGGAAACCAGAAGAAAAATAATTTTGCGTTGTAATTTATATTTTAAATTATTTATTTATTTTGCTTACAAACATTAGACAATTCGAAAATAAAGTTTAAACTATAGAGTCTCTAAAATATAATTACAATTTGAAATAGATTATTAAGGATGAATCTAAATAAATAAGAGAAATAATATTTTTTGTCGAAGCAGATCTTAGTGTTTAAATATTTCTGTGTAAATATGTAGGATGAAAAGAATCATAATAATATCATATATTAAATTGACAAGCAATTTAATAATTTGTTCATGATTGCGTTTTAAGACCATAAAAGATTTCAGTGCGTGGTTTGCAGAATTAGATATATACATACATAAAATATAATTTGAGCTTACTTAGAATAATGCTTAGAAAAACATAAATAAAGGAAAACGAGCAATTGGAAATTGGCATAGTGATCAGTGCGTGATACGTTTTGAAAAGGCTTGATTTTACATAAATATAACTTACATGTTTTGCGCTGGTCTTCTAGCCTTCTTCAGCAAATAGAGATATTTAACAGCAATCCATGAAGTTGTAGATGAATAAATAAGATGTTACAAAAAAATAATGTCTTTTTTTAGTTAATTACTCCTTTATGTAATGATTACTACGCAATGATTACGATCATTGCGTAGTAATCATTACATAAACAACCAGATTGACGTCATTTAAAAAAGGTATAATTAATAAAGGTATAAATAAGTAAAAAAACTATTGTAAATTTTATAGACTATCATGTAATTTTATACGTTTAATTTTTTATGTTATAAAGATACTAAATTTTAACTCTTATATATCCTTTAACAATCATTATCGTGTATTATTAACAAGAATTCTTTATATTGAGCGATTTTAAAATATATTAAATATAATAAAAAAAGTAATTCCAATGTTTGTTTTTAATTCTCTAGAGTTATGTACACACTGAGAGAGAAATGATTTTGTTATAGGAACAAATCAAGGGAAAGCAAATGTGATATTTGTTTAAAAAAACGATCGATTTGTTACGATTGCAAATTAATTCGTCAATGTAACAAATAATCAATAGTATCGCTAACAAATAAGAGGCTCATATATATATAAAAGTTGTAGACGGTTGCAGGGTCTCAAATCATAAGAAATTGACTAATTGTAGTCAAGTATTCTCCCTATATTTGTCTGTGCTTGATCGGTTTCCTACGATTTAAGACTCCACGATCATCTGCGAATTCTATGTAAACGAACTAAAGTCTATCCACAAGATAGGTTAATTCTATATAGTTTTCTGTTACTAATAATTGATTGGTATATAGCAGACTAGTAGCAATCACAACACAATTTGTCACATATTTACCGATCACCGGTTAAAGATATTGGTGGCTTGCTAAATATTAACAAAATCCTTTCTCTCAGTGCAATACTTCACAACTGCAACGTCACGTAATACTATCGCATCACCAACATCGTGAAAAGCGGCGTTTATAATGAGATTTTAATTGTAGACGCTTAATACATATCTGACAAGACATCGAATGAACAATTTAAATTTATGTTGCGTTTAAATGTTTGGCGCAAAGTTACAAGTAACGTTCACATATTGCATTGGTGCTGCGTGACGGCATTGCGATTACAATGTTTCGTTGCAAGTGTGTACGTAGCTTAAAATGTCATAAGAAGTTGAGATGAAAAATTCACACATTGTTAATTTTAGTTTTGTAACACATGAGAAAAATGTAAAGTTCATGAATGTAGAGGAAAGCTTCCTATTATGAGATAGGCGAATAAAGAATACTTATTTATGAAAAGTAATATTTAACACTTTAATTGCATCTACGAACATTTCAATACAATAAAAATAATTTGATATACCGCGGTTAAGTACTGTAGAGTTTATTTTTAATTTATTATTTAGTATCTAAAAGAAGTTTTGTTTTTTATATATTTTTACATATGATAATGTGTACACATATATGAGAATAACATTACAAAGGTTATGCGTTTCGCGGGTTTCACTTCCTCCGTGTCCAGATCCATTCTTGAGATGCTAACGTTTCGTGAACCTTGCAATCCACTTCATCAAGGCGAGGAGCAGCCTGATACTGAGCTGTTCCTCAAGGCCGTCCCTTTTTTATATTACGCTGCTTGTTAGGATGGTGGGGGTGGGCGGAGAGGGGGAAGGGGGAGAATAATTAGTTTATAGTCCAAAATTATTTCGAACTAAACAAAAGATTCTTCATAGATTTTTGGCTGCAGTCGCAAAAACGATGTCGCAAACAAAATTTTACCAACATGTCAAGTTTCAAATATAATTGAGGTTTAATATGAAGAAAGGCTTCTTCAGATGTTAACTGTTTTTTAGGTTAACGTTATTTTAGGGTACTCGGTAACAAGTTGGAGAAAATCTCTGAAATAATTCTAAATAATAAGAAATAAGACGGAAATCAAGAATAATAGAATTACGTACGATACAGGTTTCATTTTTTAATTACAAATGTTTAAATAGTTACGTAAAACATTCCTAAGAAGATGATTATTAGATATTTTGAATTAAAAAACGAAACTTCTACTGAAATTATGTTATTCCTGATTTTGTAATTTTAACTCACTAATTTACGAAAAAGTGCCAAATGCACGAATGTTTACAGATTTTTATAATTATATAATTACAAAACAAAGCAAAACTAAAATTTTGTTATTCTTGATTCTGTAATACTGAATGTATAAATATTCTTGTGAAAGTGCCTAATGCATGTTAATGTTTAAACGTTTATAATTAAGAAACGAATTTACTGAAATTTTGTTATTCTCGATTTTGCAATTCTAAATGATCAAATATGTACGTAAAACTGCTTAATGTACAAATGTTTAATTATTACAATTAAAAAACAGAGCTTCTACTGAAATTTTGTTATTCTTGATTTTGTAATACTGAATGTATAAATATTCTTGTAAATGTACATCTAATGCACGCGAACGTTTAAACATTTATATTACATATATGTATTAATTAATGTTTATACATTAATTAATATATGGTTGTCGAAGGCTTTGCATACACATACACACATACACACACATATAACATATACATGTTATATATGCATACTAACGGAATTCATTACAATAAACTATACTATGTTATGTAACCGGATTTGGACCATTTCTCAAAGTGAGTCATTCGTTGTTTGTATATAATTATATGATTAATTTAACAGATGACAGTAGTAATTCGAGTAGGCGATCCATATGACTCGATTGCATCGATTCATAAATCATTTTATTCATTCTGTTTGTGTAAAAACAGGAAAAACTGATACGTCGTAGTCGTGATGTAATATTCCGTAAGTAAATAATTGATTTCTATAACTACGAAAATGATATTAATTTCCATAATTCATGTTATTGTAGCTCTATATTCATACTTTACAACACTATATTTAGTTCATACTTTTGTCACAACGTTTTGTTTATAATTAAAGAAAAGGAACTCTTTGTGATAACTGATAGCAATGTGGACCATGTCCAAGCACATGCATAAGTGTGACATTTGTCACAAATATGTTTATGAAGATTGTGTGAGATTAACTAAAAATGATAAAGGGCCTTTTACTTGTCCGAACTGCGAGTAGACCCATAAGCATAATTTTAAGAAGGAGAAAGTTAATACAAATATTTAATGTTTAATTTGCTACATAGCTTTTTTTAAATATTTGTATATTAATATGTTTATGTAATAAAATCATAAAATTATTAAAGTAACGTTGTATCACTTTACTTTCCATATTTTTAATATTTTCGTATGAAAAAGGAAAGTTATATACGTGGCTCACATTAAGTACAAAGAGTGATCGCAAAAGTCGCCCGTTTTTGAGTCCTCGATTTTGCGACTGAGTTCAATGGTACCTAATAATGAAACATTAATCACAGAGAAGTTTCAAGTTGAGATGATAATTTGGGGGGGGGGGAAGGTGGAATCAAAGTCCAGTATCGAATTATCATTACACGAGATCTGCGAAGTCTGGTATTTTAAGAAGCTTGATTCAGCCAATGAAGGCAAGATTATGATCGATCCAGTCGGTGAAGACAAGGTCGCAGTCGATCCAACCGATGAAGGCAAGATCGCATTAGCATAGCTCACTCAGTATGTATACAGCTTATAGTGGCGAATGCACTTTTGCAGTTTTACGTAAATGACGTTTTAAATGTAAAAAAATCGAATTTTCGGATATAGATGTAATATATGTAATAATATCTGATCCCCTCTCCCCCTCCCCCCAGCTACGATAACAATTGTCACCTTAACCTGAAACTTCTTTGCAATTAATATCTCATTGTAGGGTATTATTTGGCGCACAGTTCAGTCGCAAAATCGAGGGTTCAAAAATGAAAGAAAAACACCTCTTTTTTGAGATCACTCTTTTGCTAACGTGGCTCACATTATACTACTTTCTTTTTTAATTTTTACTGCATCTATATAACTAACCTTAGTAAAAAATAAAAAAAAATTCTTAAAACTTACCCGACGGATACCCGAATTGGATCCGGTTATTTTATATGTATTAATAGCCAAAAATTATTAATTATAAATGTATAATTTTATAGTCATAGAGAGACCAAAAATTAGCTATTTAATTTAATTCCTTTAAAGGGAACAATTTTAACAAATCATGTAGCCATGCTTCTTGTATTGCGTGTTTAAACAGATGATATAGTCACTTGAAGTTTGGTTACACATGTAGTTATAGCTTATAGCTAAGTAAAAACTGAAACAAAGGAAAAGAGAAATACGATAATAATATAATAGTAAAAATATATTAATGCATTCGCCACATTAGTAAAGAAATGATTTGAATAAAATTTGGGCAGTACAAGTATATAATTATTTGTTAAGTATATTATTAAATACATAAATAATATGGATACAAAATGAAAGACTTCTCTCTCTCTCTCTCTCTCTCTCTCTCTCGCTCTCCCTGTCTTCTATTTGATATTGTTTAAATATTATTATACTTGTGCCTACTCGTAGCTTATATATACATACTAACCTTTATCAGTTTTCAATTTATTTAGAAAAACACAGATTAGATATTTTAAAAGGACATTTGATGATGTAGAAAAGTATAATTATAATTGTCATTATACTTCAATGAAATTGATTGCAACACTTGTATTGTACGTTTTGGAAATCTTGCGATGGATTTTTTCTTTTTTTTTGTCATTTATCCATTGTCTCATAAATAATGTTTGATTTTATCTTTTGCTTTATATCAAATTTTATGTCGCTGGTTTTATCTGTATAATAAGTTTTTATACAAATAAAATCAGCGACACAAAATTTGACATATAACATAATATCATAAAAATTTCTAAAAAATTTTTAAAAACTATTCACGAAACACATATTCTTCCGCTGCATAAAGTGTAAATAAAGAACACTGATGGTATTGTTTACCTTGCAAACTATACCATGCATTTCTCCAAGAAATTATGGCAGGTTGTCGATTGATATCTCCTTCCTGGAAGTTATGATACCACTTTATACGTATTCACAAGTTTTCTCAGTACCACAGTAAACAACACCGAAGTTTTTTTTTATTGTGCACATATATGTTAATTAGTCGATTTCAAAACAGTGAAGTTGAGCATATCACCACGAGTACTTCGTGACCTTGTACAAGCATTTTATTTATTTCCATGGATCAGATTTAGACATTATCCGGATAATCCGGTTAATCCTGTTCCTTCGAAAACTACAATTTTCAAAGATTTTTATATAAATAATATATAAATACGACGTATGAAAGTGCTGAGTCTTTATAGCAGTAGGTACTCATCTTTGCAGTGCAAAATACATGTATTACGTTCAAGGAATTTGATCAAAGAATCTGGGGCTATATTGAAATTAATGAAAAGTGTATATCATCTTGTTAATGTAAGTATTGGTAATCACAAATCTAGGAATAGCATGGGAATAGAACAAGATATATTATTGAAATTAATATTTAAGGTGATACTTTAGTAAATCGAGTTACTATAGAAATATTTAATTTTTTTATATAATAAAGTTAAAGTAATTAATTTTTTTCTAAATTCAAAAATATTTTTGAACAAATTAATAAATTTTATCGACACTCTATACTTATCTTTTAATCAAAAGTGTACTGAATTGTCTGAAAATGTCACGTCTGAAGAATTTGTGATAAGTATGTAATGAGATAAGATATAACTTTCTAAAAATCACGATTCTGATAGGGGATACGTGACTTTTAGAAAAATGAATGAAATCGTGACATATTTTTGAAAAATATGTTACGATTCTGATACGAGATATGTGACTTTTAGAAAGTTATATCTTATCTCATTACATATCACAAATTTTTCAAACATGACCTTTCCAACAATTCAATGCACTTTTGATTATAAGATAAGTATAGCGTGTTGATAAAATTTATTAATTTGCTAAAAGATTAATAAATTTTTAAAAGTATTGTATATAATATTTTTAAATGCAACAGTGGTTTTTTAATTCATTTTTCAAAGAGAGAGAGAGATTTAATTTTATACAATAATTTTACGAGGGTGGCTCGATAAGTCTGATAAATCTATCAGTGAAAAATATAACAAAGCCCATCAGAGCCTACATCAGCTGTTCGGATGCATAGAAAACTCTTTATTTTCGTGTGAAAATAACTCATTTCATCTCTGACTGTCGACACCACAAGACCTTTACGTCGAGTCGCAAGAAACGCTTACATGTAAGTTAATAAAATTGAAGATGAGACAAATGATTTTAATAATTCTCTAATTTTTCGTTTTTCGTTTTTCTTTTGAATGACTACATAGAAAATCTGACAATCTGATGAGCGATGTGGTGCTACTTATTGAAGCAATGTATATGACTTCGGTTTTATTTTATGTAAGTTCTTATATTATTATTGTATAAGTTTAATATTTTTTAGAATTATTTGGCTATTTATTACATAGCTAATTTGGCATTTGGATAAAGAAGAACGAGCTAAATTGTCGGGAATCACCATTTTGGAATTTGCTTTACTTATGTAATTTCGATTTATATTTTATATTGATAAGGACCCGAATTGAAAAATCGAAACGTTTATTTTATTCGTTTTGTTACATTCACACGAAAATAAAGAACTTTCTGTGCATACGAACAGCCGATGTAGGCTCTGATAGGCTTTTTTATATTTTTTACTAATAGATTCTTTCGAGCCTCATTTTATATATTTGTCTGATAAATCTTTATGAGATGGTGCCACAATCCATTTGATGATATGACACCTGGAAAGAATCACTATTCAAACCTTTCCAGATCAAATTTCAGCCAAAATTAACGCATTATTCACGTACGGTTTAAAGCGAGTGAGAAATTTAGTAGTTGCCGCGTACAAAAATAAAAAAAAAATGATTTCCGTGCAGAATTGGGTATCGAATTGATTCTTATCCACCTTATTCTCCGGATTTAGAATAGAATGAGAAATCATTGAAGTCTAATTTTGTAATTTTGCACGAAAATCGTTTTTTTTTTTTTAATTTTTTTACGCAGCAACTACTAAATTTCTCACTCGTTTTAAATGATTACCGTGCGTGAATAATGCCTTAATTCTAGTTGAAATTTGACCTGGAAAGGTTTGAAGAGTGATACTTTCCAGGTGTTATATCATCAAATGGATTATGGCACCATCTCATAAAAATTTACCATACTTATCGAACAACCCTCGTATTATAAGAGAATGGATTCGGAATAAAATTGTCTTTAATTTTTCTTCATGGAAAAAATTAATAATAGGTTAATGTATATATTTTAAAAAGTTATTACACTTTCGAAAATCCGAATACATATATGTATACAGTCATCAAGCATATAGAAAACTATGCAAATTTTACTTAAAACAACTTTTCATATATTCTTATTGTTTCGACGATAATTACTTATACATGAGCACGGATATCGTATGTATGAAAATGTTTATAATAAATTCTTGAAAATGGTATATTGTAATATAACCTTATTATATATATAATTGAACTTAGAAAAAAATTATCTTTATTTTGGTAAAATAAAATTTGAAAAATTTGAGAAAATTATGGGTAGTGGGAGTATTTTGTTAAACAAAAAGATTAAAAGAAATTTTTTTCACAACATTGAAGTACTTTTGAAACCGTACAACTTTTGTTTAAAAAATTTTTGTCCATCTTTTATACTTCCGACGGTATTCTACTTCGGCTCAAAACAGAAATACTGTTTTTTTTCAAAGGGATGTTTCACCCCTTAAACATGAGTTAGCGCACGTATAAAAAAATACGTGTCTCTTAGTTTTTTGTGTTTAACTACGTATTTCACGGAGAATCAAATCGGTGGTGGACAGTTTTGTAACGTCCCTTGTGACAGATAAAGCTCGCAGATGCTTCTTTAACTAATTGCATACAAATCTTTCCATAGACTTTTCTCAAAAACGAGATTATAACAGCTTAAAAAATTACAATCTCAATGATGATTTTAATGATCACAAAAAAGTAATAGGTCAATGGCAATTCTGGAAAAATATTTACTTATTGTTATGTAGAAAGTTTCTTGCATCTGCAAGTATCAACCATTATCATTTTTTCATTAATAAGGTGATTGGGGGGAAGACGCCATACTTAATTATGTAAAATTTATTGATATTTATGTAAAATTTATAAGATTATTTATGTAAAATTATATTGCGATACATGAACCAGTTGTCCAGTAAATAAATAAAATATTTATTTATTCTAAATTTTTGTAATTAATTTATGAATCTGTTAATATTTGTATTGTTTTACACATATTGAGTTTTACATTATTTTAATATATACTATTTTACCTATCTGGTCTAGTGATTAGGTGGCAGCGTTGAGTACATAAGTCTGTTGTAAGATAATACCGCAGCATATTGCGTCCAAAATTACTATACTGAATTTGACACAGCCATGGAGAATCCAAGAGTCTACAGTGAATTTGACAAAGTACAAAAGAATAGAATATCATCTATAATCGAAGAGTTTTGCGAAGATTTAATGAATATACATGGAAAGTGTATGGACATCGGCTGCGGTCCTGGAGATATAACAAAGGATTTTTTATTACCTTCTCTTGGCTCAAATGCACAAATAATTGGTAAAAGAGTAATAAATTGCAGAAATATAATAGCAAAAATCGACGTTATAATTATATATTTAATTCAATGCTTGCATTTCGTGAAGGTACGGATATTTCGGAGAGTATGATCAAATATGCGAATAAGACATTTAGTGACAAAAAACAACTTCGATTTGAAATATTGGATATTGAAACTAAAAATTTGCCTAAGAAATATATTTCTGAATTTGATCACATATTTTCATTTCAAACTTTGCAATGGTGCAAGGACATTCGGTAAGCAAACTAAAAAGTTTTTATACAAGAGTGAATTAATTTTTTCTTCTAAACGTATTGTACGTGCGCGCGCATGAATCAATTTTAAAATAAAACATATTCCAAATAAATTTATGCACATAGTATTATTTTACATTTAAATCTAATTGTTGTTTATAATGTTTCTTGATATTTCTATATCATAATAATATAGTGACATTTAGAAGAATAATGAACATAAAAGAACAAAATATATGATTTTACCATAAGATTTGCATGATTATATTAAGAAAAATATTTTTAAAGATATATTAATAAATGTTAAAAAATAATAAAAATAGGGCCACGAGAGTCGAACAAGGTCTACATGCGAATTTATTAAACCCAGTAAACAAAGTTTCATTATAACAAACATTTCGACGCCCGCAAGTTATAATTATTCAGATGTACTTGATTCTAGATAATCAAGATGTACCGGTTTAAACTTAAATTTATATAAATTTATATGTTAACATTGAGAACGATCCGATTGGAACCGAAATGTTTGTTAAAATAAAACTTTGTTTAACATTTTAAATAAATTAGCATTTAGACCTTGCTCGGCTCGTAGCCTTATTTTCATTATTATTTTTTAATTATTTAAGTTAATTGAGCCTTTCTTAGTTTAATTATTAATAAATGTGTTCTTTAAAAATTAATTACACATTTATCTGTTTTATTTAACAGACAAGCCTTCGAGAATATTTATCAAATGCTAAAACCTAATGCAACTATGCTTGTGTATGTAATAGCATCTCATGATTTATATGAAGTTCTCAAATTTTTGGAGCAAGACACCCGCTTTGCACAATACATACCTGTAAATTATAATATACATATTAAATTATTAATTAATATATTATTAAATTATAATTATTATTTGATTTACATTTTTACTATTTTTATAATATATTTTATTACTAGTAACTTTTAAATTATAAATTGTTAATAATTACTTTTCATGCAGAATTCGATGAAAAATATTTCGCCGTATCAAGAGTCAAAAAATGCTCGCAAAGAGTTAAGAGAATTACTTAAAAATGTCGGATTTACAGTTCATCATTGCAGTCTTCGGGAGGTGATATACTCCGATGAAAAACAGATGGTACAACAGTTTTTGAGTAAGTCATTTTATAAAAATATGCAAAAATAATTTTATATTATCATATTAGTAGTGCTTTAAGGAATTTTTTTAATATAATTTTATTTAAGTATATTGTAATTTAACACTGACTAATTTTATACTTACACATATACAGGGTATATCTGAAATAACGCCCACTAATCATATAGTGCTATTCCTAATAAAAAACTGAGTCGAACAGACTTTTACCATTTTGCAATTTTCACAATAGTTAACAAGATATCAATACGATATAATTTCTATAGATTGTCGAATATACGGATAAATTTGATGTATAAAACAATTTTTTATCTTTCAGTGTTTTTTGTAAAACATTTTGAAGATGCAATATGAAGGTTTAAATTACAATATATAAAGCTTCACAGATAAACTCAATAATGATAATATAAGGAAATTCCTATGTGAGCCAACACTAGATATTCGTGTGTAATAATATATATATTTAAAAAACAAAGAAATGGTTTAAACTTACAAATGACACCGATTTATTGAACTCCTTGTATCATGAGTTGGTCACAAAAGTTAAAGTTTCCTTATTTTAAAATTCTAGCTATTTATTAGTAATTTTATGTTTATATTTATTTTTTATTTCTGTACTGTTGGTTGCGTTCTCACACTTGCGTTATTTTTATTGCGTTTTGATCTCTCGCACTCGATAATGACATCTCTTTGTAGTCACATCGTTTTTGTAACAGGTCATCGTTAATCTGGTTTTAGTTTAAGTTTTTAGAGAATTTGATTTATATAATTTTAAATTTTAATCATACCATTTCCTGACTCAATTTTAGTGAAGTACATCTAACATGATCAGTTTGTATATTCGACAAAATATAACAGACGACGTAAAAGTTTCAATTATTGACAACAGTTTAACGATGATTTGATGACTTGGCGAGTAAACATATTATTTTATATCTCTATGAATGGCTATCAACATCTTTACATTGAAGAGGGCACAATACTAGAGTCGAAATGTCTCTCTCTGTATTAAAATTTTTAATATTATTACACACGAATATCTAGTGTTGGCTCACATAGGCATTTCCTTACATTATCATTTTGAAGATGTTTCTTAAAGAACTCTTAAAGATATTTTAAAGTTGTCTTATATATATATATACGTCAATTTTAGATATTTTATTTATGTATGTATATATATATATTTTTTTTTTAATAGATTCGCTAATATGCCTCTTGACATTTATTGAAGACATGCCATTTGATTTGATAGAAGAATTCAAGAATATACTTTCATATGAATATATGAGAAGAAAGATTTATTATAAATCAATATATAATGATCAAGAACTTGTATTAGACCGTTGTAAAGCGTTAGTAGTTTATGCACAAAAGAATATATAACAATTGCATAAAGATAAACCATTACAGAATAAGACATTTATATTGTAACATTATTTTTTAAACAGATTTCGCACAGTTACATACTAATATCATAATATTAATACTAGTAATGAATATGTATTAATATCATAATGTTAATACTAGTAAATAGATAATAATTTATTGCGGAATAAGTTATTAATAATTGGACTGAAATTATTAGAATAAGATGTGAATCTTATATCTAAATTGATATTTGCCGTATCATAAAATTAAAATTTCTAAGTATAAAACTTATATATAATAATCACGATATGTATGTGCCTGTATATCTCAATTAAATATTATTTAACAAAGTATTGCAAGAACTTTATTTTATAAAAATTTAATATATATTTGCATATTTGTAAAACTAAAAATAATAATAAATTAGAAACTTCGAAATTCTTTCAATTACTTGCGAATATAGATCTAAAATTTTTGTAAGAAACTTATTTAAACATATTCTATATAAATCTAAAAACGTATTTAATTGAAAAGCTGCAAAGTATATGTATACATTAGATATATATCAGTACAAATTAAAAGTTTATACTTTACTTTTTTAATTCAAAGCAATTATTTTATCAGTTTATTGATACTAGAGTATTTAAATGTTAGAAAGATATGCTAGAAATAAAGCATACATTATTATACAAGTAAGATAATGAATAAAAGAAGAAGCTTCAGTTAAAACTTGCGCATGCGTTTGATCTCAATATCTGTCCGTTGTATTGTCCAATATCTGCGTTCAACAGAAATAAGCGCTTTACGCCGATTGGATTATATTGGATCTAGGGGAACGGTCCTATCTCAGCAAAGAATATAGTCCTATCTCAGGAAAAATAAACATTCCCCTAAATACGGGATAATGACAATATAGATGTATAGTGAGTTCCTTGGTCATATTTATATACGTAACTTTCATGTGACATTTGGCATACCTACTCTCTACCTTACTTCGGTTCGCATATTCATTACAGTATCAGACATCAGGCGAACGGCACCACAAACGGACAGCACGGAAGAACAAGAATTTTCAACGAAAGTAACCACGATTTAACTTCAAATATAAAAGTTCATCGAAGTAGTACTTTACAATTAATTGTTACGAAAATCATATAATCGTTATACAGTAGATAAAAAGGTAAGAGTTAATAAAAATAAATAATATATGTGTATAGAAAAGCTATAAAAGGAAGCTGCTTATTATTGTTTAAACTTTTGCATTAGATCTTTTTCTCCCTTTTCAACAATAATTGTGTGTCTCGCACAAATTTAATAAAGTTAAGTGTCTTAATACGATGATTTTCTGTTCGGTTACGTATACGGTATTACGAATACGGATTTTATTTTCTCTTTCAAATAGAGCGTCATATTTATGTCTATAAGTTTTGATATATTAGAAAGGCATAACATTAATTTAAAAAAATTTTAAATTAAAAAATTTGTAGTATATAATAATGTTTAATATCATCTTTTCCAAGTAAAGCAGTGATATTAATAACACATAATATTCTATGATATCTTTTAATTATTTAAAGTTTATTTTTATTATTTTCGTGAATAGATATCTCACATATCGTGACATATACGTAAAACAACTGCTGTTTGTTAGAAATTTATTGCTGTTAGAAATTTATTTATATCTCGGCAAAGAGAAGTAATGTACATTAATCCTCAATACACGCGATAATTTTCTGATCCTTTACTTACTATACACGATGGATTATTCGTGTTGGATTAATCTTCATCCCTTTTACAATTACATACAAATCATTAAGTAATTCTTACATATATCTTAATATATTTAGAAAGTATTTATAAAGTTGTGTATTTAAAAAGTTGTATATACATATAAATGTTATAATTAAAGAAAATGAGAGAAATGCACCTTGTGGTATAAAAATTTTTGCAATATTATAAATATAATTAAAAATTTCTTTTTAAACAGTAAACTACTATGTTTAATTTATTATTTTATTTAAAATATACAAACGTAATAATGTTGTGTAAAAATTTAATATTTTGTACGAATCTAATACGTGATCTGATTTCTGTCTTCTATATAAAAAATAATAATTAAATAAGTTTGTAATGAGAGAGAATGAAGTACGAAAACACATTCACATTTGTATTCGGAAACAAAATCAGATAATACAAATGTTTATATACATTTTTTTGCGTAATTTTCAGATTCTAAATTTATTTCTGAAGTTATGCTCACGTTTAGCAGGAAATAAAGCCTATAACGAACGACTCTCGATCTTTAATGCTTAAATAATTCGATTGTATGTTTCGCGCCATAACGCTGCGCGTTATGAGATACATACCGTATCTCCAGATACTACGAGTCAAATATTTCTCTCCACAAATCTAAAAACAAAAGTATTCTTAAACTATATATAAATATAATAATGTTGTACAAGAATTTAATATTTTGTACAAATTTAATACAACCTGATCTGATTTTTGTCTTGTATGTAGAAAATATTTCTCTTCATAAATTTATAAGCAAAAGTATTCTTAAACTTTTATCAATTGTATAAAATGTTTCATAATATGTGAGCATAACTTCGGAAATGAATTCAGGACACAAAAGCTTTATATAAACGTTTGATCTACTTCTAACTTTGTTCCCGGGTAACAAACGTTTTCATTTACTTATAGTTTTTATTATAAGCTGAGTTAGCCTAGCTGGTTTCTATCTAGATGTTTAGTATTAATTTAAGTGAAGATAATATAATTGTACAAGCAGGGGTTATAAGAAGTCAGTCGTGGTAATTTGAGCGCAATACAATTTATTCTCTCAACCAATAATGGTGTTAAATTTAACATTTATATATACTATACGTTTCGACTCTGATTCGAGCCATTCTCAGCAGTGTTAGTAACGATGAATTGATGATTGACAAAATATTCCGCATGTATGTATAAATATATATAAGTATATCAAATTATATATAAAGGTATCGAATTTGATCGTTATATATATATATATTGGTCAAGAGAATAAATTATATTACGCTCGTAATTACCGCGACTGACTTCTCATAGCCCTTGTTTGCATAATTATATTATTAATTTTAAGAAATACAGAACTGTTTTGTGAGTATCTATCTTTGTTATTGTATTTATATTTAAGTGAAGATGTTTATAATTAACTAAAGATAGAAATGTGTAAAAATACTACGCTAACTTAGTTTGTAATGAGAATGAAGTACGAAAACACATTCACATTTGTATTCGGAAACAAAATCAGATAATACAAATGTTTATACACATTTATTTGCGTAACTTTCACATTCTAAATTTATTTTTGAAGTTATACTCACGTTTAGCAGGAAATAAAGCCTACAACGGGCAACTCTCGATCTTTAATGCTTAAATAATTCGATGTAAATTTATATGTCTCGCGCCATAACGATGCGCTTGTCGTAGCGTCAAGATACCGTATCTCCAGATACTATGAGTCACAAATTCTATCAAATTGCGCACAGAATGAATTTTTCGAAACGATTAAAGTTTTGAAATGTTAATCAACAAAACTATCATAGTAATATCAGTAATTAAATTGCGTAGCAATTTAATAATTTAATGCTTATAGACATCTTACGTTTAGTATGTTTATCAGTATCATTAAGATTTAGAAAGATCTTAATGATATTGATAAACATATTAAAATTTCTAAATAATTTATTCCGAATAATATTATCTCGATCGGAGATCGAATTCGGATTTTTTTAAGATACCTATGAGCATCAAATTATTAAATTGCATAGCAATTTAATTTGTGATATTATTACGATAGTTCTGTTGGTATAACATTTGAAGACTGAAAAATTAATTTGGCTCGCAGTTTGGCAGGATTTGACACGCAGTATATGAATTTCACATTGAAATATTTAAGCTTTAAAGATCCAGCTTCGATCGTTATGAATGTTATTTCCTCTTCGTTATGTATACGTACGGTCAAATAAGATTCTCATTGTTTACATACATCGCCAGAAATAAGATGCTTGTTTCCATACATATACCGGTTATTGCGGAGAATGTTACTAAAGTCACTCGGTCGTCAGATTTAAGACGCTCGCACGGAATGCGAGATCTGGAGTTGATCTCTGGTTGAGTTAATATTTTTTGCAATAAATTGTTTTAATATATTATTTTAATATATTTATTAGCAATTATTTAAGCGCCAAAAATCCAGCTTCGACTTATGGTCTTTATTTCCTATTGATTGTGTATTCACATGTACAATCCAATAAGATTCTTATTAATTATACCCACATGTTATTAAAATATCCTGTATAGTATCTTATCTAAAAATATATACAAATAAAAAAAATATATATATATATGAGTATACATGTATTTTGATATACCTTTGCATCAAATTAAACAAATAATAACTTGTACTTATATATATATTTACAAAAGATTTACTTTAATTTTTTTAATATATTCGATTGTGTTACAGATATTTCTAGTATTTTTTTAAACATATTCTTGTAAAATAATGACAACCAACGGTAGTGATACGAACAAACATTTTTACAATCCATTCAAGTACACTTTTAATTATTCCAATCCATTTAAGTATACTTTAAATAATAAATTGCAAAGGGAAAAAGCATCTGCTGTGATTGATGAATTTGAGGAACATCTCAAAAGTATATCTGGAAAATGCCTTGATATAGGTTGTGGACCTGGAGATATAACAAAAGATATGATTTTGCCGGCTCTTGATCCAAACGCAGTAGTAATTGGTAAGAAAAGTAATAATTTATATAAAAACATGTAACAATATGTTAAAATAAATTATTAAATATAACAATTATTACTTAAGAATTGTAAAGTTAATTCAATTATTTTATATCATACAGGTACAGATGTTTCAAAAAACATGATTGATTATGCGAACAAAAAATACAGTATACCGAAAAAACTCGAATATGACGTTTTAGATGCACAAACTAAGAATTTGCCTACAAAATACTTATCTGAATTTGATTTTATATTTTCATTCAATACTTTACACTGGTGCAATGATATCAAGTAAGAAAAGTTTTATTAACAAAAATAGTTTTGTTTTCTTTACAAACACTTTTATAAATAAGCGATGATTAATAAATATGCACAGAATAACATCTATAATGTGCGTGTAATTTAAAAAAAATAAATTATATATAATTATCGTTTATAATATTTCTCGAACTTTACATTATATAAAATGAAATAATATTTTACAATTAATATCTTAATATTCGTTAAAAAATTTTTTCGATAATTACATTAACAATATTCTATAGTTTATAGATACTGTAAATATAAATATAGATTATAAAATAGATTAAACAATTGAAATATGTATGATATACAATTAACAGATTTGAGATTTTTAGATAGAACGTCGGTTTGATATCGATTTATAAGTTGTAAATGCATGCTAATAAAGGTCTTATTTATCAAGACAATACTGTAAAATATTAAATTGTAAATTAATTTATTAATAATTAATTTTAAACTGATAAATAATCTACTAAATAACCGAAGCTACTAGATACAAATATTCTTCACAAATTAATTAAAAAAATTTTTGTATTAAATAGACAGACATTTGAGAATATTTATCGCATGCTTCAACCCAATGGAACTATGCTTATACTTTTTGTAGCATCTCATAAGATATTTAAAGTTTTGGAAAAATTAGCAAATGATGCTCGCTTTACACAACACATAACGGTACATTTTTTATTTAAATATATTACTATCTTAAAATCTTTAAATACACATTATTGATTATTTTCTGTTCTCATTATTATTTATAAAATATTATATTTATACAGGATTTAAATAAGTACATGTGGCCATTTCAAAAGTCAGTCAATCCTCGCAAGGAGTTAAAAGAATTACTTGAAACTGTCGGATTTACGGTCAATCATTGCAGCCATCGGGAATCATTCCATTTTGACGAAAATCCGGACAGATTTTTTTGTAATTTTCTTTAAACAGATATATAAAAATTAAATTTTTAGTAATTATAACTATAAGTGTGTTTCAAAATTGGCGATTCAAAATATTATATCGACAAAATATTATATTTCGAAAGATTAATTAAAAAAAATTATTTGTAAACTTTATTCTAAGCAATAGAAATTCTGATATATATAAGGGCTATATGGCTAATTATATATCACGTTTAGAGGGTTACCTGTAAATATTAGTAAACGCTCTGAAGTGCGCATTCGTCAACGTTTATTAATACCACCGCACACACGACTCATCATGTGGCTATCAGAGCATAGTCTGTAAACAATAAATCATTATTATCTCAAAAATTACTGCTTAAAATAAAAATTTACAAATAACGTTTTTACTCAATTTTCGGAGAAGTATTCTGCAATAGTATTTTGAGTAACGAATTTTGGTACATTCTGTATAATTATTAATTATAATGTAATTTTAAACTCTTCTCACTTTATCTGTATAGTTTTATTTAATTAATTAATTTAATTTAATACTAATATTAAACTAGATTATATATATTATTTAGTTAATTATTTGGTATAATTTTTGCAGCTTCTATTGCGTCCTTCCTTGATTTTATTGAAGATATGCCATACGACAAGAAAGAAGAATTTAAAAAAGAATTTGTGGATAAATATGCAAAAACACAAATTATCTGTAAACAAAATGATCAGAATACGGTATTAGAGGTGTACCGCGTATTAATGGTTTTTGCTCAAAAACGTATGCCATGAATGTGTGTGCACATTATTCATTTTAAATGAAATAATTATTTTAATTATATATTTAATTCAATTCCCGATAAAATTATTTATGACAAAATAAAAAAAATATATTGTATTAGATGTTTACAATGTATTAAAAGTTGTACAACAACGTATGTCATAATTGTGTGCACATATTATTTGTTTTGAATAAATATTGTAATTAAACAATAAATTTATGTAACTTATGATGAAATTATTTATGTCAGATTATCAATTGTCTAAACGTTCGATTAAAAAATTTAACATTGCGTTACTGAAATTTTTAAAGATATGATAAATTTATTAGAATTTGTTCCTACTGACAATTTATTGTAAAAAATATGTAATCAAAATTCTTAAAAATCTAATAAATATATTTTGAAACTGTACAAACGTTTTTCAATTCCAGAGATACAACAAAAAATATTATTTTATCAACTTTTAAATGCAAAAATACAAATATAATTGATTTGGCTCGCAGTTTTGCAGAATTTGACGCGCAGTATATGAATTTCACATTGAAATATTTAAGTTCTAAAGATCCAGTCAATCCAGCTTCAATCGTTATGAATGTTATTTCCTGTTGGTTATGTATACGTACGATCAAATAAGATTCTTATTGTCTACACACATCGCCAGAAATAAGATGTTTGTTTCTATACATATACCGGTTATTGCGAAAATTGTTACTAAAGTCACTCGGTGGTCAGATTTAGGACGCTCGCACGGAATGCGAGATCTGGAGTTGATCTGTATTGATAAGATAAAATAATTGTAGGATAATGATAAATTCTATAATAATATAAATTATTTCTTGATTCAACATAAAGATATAAGTATTTCACAAAGAGTGTAATCGTTATTCATAATATTTTCTGAGTCTTCTAAATCATTATGAAATAAAATAGTTATGTATGTATACATGTATATTAAAAGATACTAATTTAAGTAGAAACTTAAGTTACCACAGTTCTAATTGATCGCTCGTTCGAAAGACAAAAGAAAGTTATTAAGATAAAAGAGGAAAGGAAACTTTAATAATTTACGCGCCTTTAGATGTAAAGCTATCTATCACATTCGGTCAATTTTGACCGATATTTGGCATAAGGCCTGTTCTTTATCGAAGAACTCTTTGAACTGCATATGGTACAATAACTTGAAGTAAAAGGAATAAAGTTTTTTTTTTGCTCAACTTATACCGTGTGTACCAGCTCAGAAAATTCATCGATAAATAATAGATCTATATTCTCTGTTTCAATTTTTCGTGTTTATTACAATATCAGACGTTAGACTGTCATAGTTTCGAATGATACTATGAAAAGAAAGAAAATTTCCAAAATAACAACGTATTTAATTTATCTTAGGTATAAAAGAAAATAAAAGATTGTCTTTGACGAAAAGAAAACATGGCAGCCAAAACGAGAAACTGTCTGGTCACCAAGAATATTATGGTATTATTGAGAATAATAAATCCTTGAGGATGAGCTGGAATTAATTGCAGGACCGATTGCAAGCAATTTACGACACTGATTGCAGCCGAGATGAGAGAACCATCTTGGGAAAATCTTTCGGACGACGGAAGAGAAGGAAAACGGTGTCTCTATCTTTCTTTTCCGTATCTCGCCTCTTCTCTTCTTTGAAGCGCGGATTTGAATCTACGTTTTACAGCGCAATTAATTCCCCAAGGAGAGTTGCATTTCTTGCTCCGTCGGGGCAAGGAAAGGGATTTGTGAACGGTAAGGTTTCCGAAGTCTCGTAGGAACTTGGCAACCGGACAGAGACGAGGCGAGTGCAAGGAAAGGAAAGAAATCCGAGGAAGGATAGATTCGCGGGGTTGCTGAGGGAAAAGACCGACGAGGAGATGGCAAATCATTTCTATAGAGTTAAGGGATACACGACGTCTCCGCGACGGTATTATCGATGACCGCTAAACGTCCCGCTTTATCTCTGTAGAATCCTGTAAAGTTAATGATTTAAGATTATTTCCTGTATCAACAGGATTCATCTATTTCTAGAATTGGAAGGAAATGATACTTAAATACATAAACGCTGAATTTGTCAGCGATCGAAAAATATCTTTGACGAAAGGCGCATTTTACTATTTAAGTGAAACAGATGTGAATAGATGTGAATTTTTGTTACTTGCATAAAATTAGAAATAATTAAAAGTTAATGCATTTGTATCATTGCATCATTTTTATTCTTCTCAAAATAAAATTTTATACGTTTTGTGAAATAAATTCAATTATTTTATAAGCAATTAAAATGTTAAAGCAGAATATGCGATTAAGAATCATCTTTGATCATTAATTTATAATTTGTTTCAATATATATAATATTTCTTAATATTATTTTCATTAAATATAATTTAAATTAATAAAAAGAATTAATTTTTAACATCATAAAAAACTAAATTATACATAAGTTTTAAGTATTGGTCAGGAAAAGATTACATTTTTTTTTTAAATGCAACAAGAACGTATGTACACTTAGGAATATTATTTCAGAAATAATACAAGAACTATTTTAAAAGCTGATAATTTAAATATAGATTATCTTGTACAATATCTACACCGCAATCAAATACATTATATTTTAAATCTTATTTAATTTTGTTTATTATATGTTAACTTCTTGTATAAATATAAAATTTAAAACTAAATTTTTAATAAAACAATGTCTAGCATATCAGTGCTTTGTTTATGGATTAACTTAATTTTGATGCTTATTTTTTCTTTTCTGAAATTTAAAGTATATGGATAATAATTTTCTTTGTAATTCTAATGGTTAATAGTATGTAAAGTTTTGAAATTTTATAGCCAGTTGAATTCAAAGAATTCTTCCAAGATACAATTTATTTATTGAATTTTCTTGCAGGGAGACAGAAAACACGATTATGGCGAGCGTCTCATAATTCAGACTACCTTTCATATGCGAAATTGCAGAGCGTGTCGAAGGGATTAAATCATTCAATCGCGACACTTGCCATTTTCATACTAAATATTTTATACGAGAGTTACGGTTTCCTCGCGGCGATTCCTGTATAATTTGCAATTCAGAAGATTTCTATATCCGCGCGCGGATTCGCCGGAGACCTATGCTGGAGAGCGCGATGCCTTGAAGTCTGTCTTTTGCCAAGCTCACGTCGCAGCTTCAGGGACAAACGGGATGTGTATGAGACGCATCGCCAAAGGAACTTCTTATTTGTGCGAGGAGAAGTGCCGCCGACGGAGCCGCTTTTCCTGCTCGCCAGGGAAATCCGATACGAAGTCTATCCATGTATATTTGAGGACCTGCGGCATTACTCGGCGCTCGGCAGAGCATGTTGCTCGCAAAGCGGACAGAACTCTCCCGACCTATTTACAGCTCTTCGACTTGCCATCAGTCTGCTCAAGATTTTGATCAGTTTGCGATATGACGAGTATAAATTTTGTGAAATAAAATGCACAATCTGTAGTTTATATACTTTGAGGAGGGAAAAGACAAAGGCATAGTGTTGATTACGTTGTCCTAGTTAAAGTTTTTAATTTAATATACATATATCTTAGGAACACAACTGTGTAATAATTCATTTAAATAAGAATAATACTATTACTCATTTAAATTGAAAAAATATTTTGGAAATATTTTATCTCTTTGCTAGAAATGGTATCTTTGAAATATTTTAATGGCATTATATCTTTATAATATATAGATTAGAGTATGAATAACGCGATCTGCTGTGTTGTCAGGATATCTCTAATTTAAGACTTTCACAAATTTCTGAGTTTGAAAATTCACCGCGTGTCATCAAATTTGTACATAAAGTATATCAAATAAAACTCGGAAAGAAGTTCAAAAGATAAATAAAGTCAAAGGAGAATAATATAGCAAAGAAAAAATTTTTAATATTGTATGTAGTTTTTTTCAATTATCTAAAAACATTTCAGATATAGTTTTATTTTTTATAGTGTAACGTAATATAATACTTAATAATTAAAAATAAAACATTTAATATTACGTAATTATAATTACTTCTTATTACATAAACAGGAAATCACAAAATCTTTGTAAATGATTATTATTTACACAAAACATGTTTCTGCTTTAACATTTCAAGAATTATCAAATTAATTAGTTAGAATTATAATTAATTATATAAAATATTATTCTATATTGCTTCTCACTCGAATATTCTTGTCGCGTCTAAAGAATTAATTCGACACTTGTCCCGTCTACCGAAGGACGTTTTCCGGTAAAATCATTCGTTAACCAACTTTTCTCTTCACGCCCTATCATACGGTAAAATAAATATCCTTCTGTTAAGCATGTTCGTCGAGAAACATTGCTTAATTAAAAATATTATCCATTATAATCGAATAAGCAAGATGTAAGATCCCTACAGTAAGAACCTTATGTCATTTGTCAAACGTTGTAGGAGTTCACGGAGATTACCAAATGAAACTAATTAAGAAGATAACGGGAAGATTGTATCTCACGCTCCCCATTACACATTGTCCTGATGAATTACGTCTTTCTTCCAAACGGCTGTGTGCATTCGTTACATCCTGCCATTTTTTCAAGAGACTACGCGGAGTAATATTTAATCCTGTCTTATCTACCTATTCCAAATGTATTTTTTATTCTACTCTTATCTCATCTCCATACAGTTTTTACGTAGTTATATAGTTGAATATAAATGACTTGATTTTTTACGAGAAACTGAGGTATTAATTTCTGTCTTAATATAACATTTTTATTTAATAATCTTCTCCCAAGACAACTTAATTTATCATTAAACTCAATTAAATTATTATTCATATTTTTTCAAATAATTTGCAAAATAGAAATAAAAATTTTATTATCAATTTATATCCATGTTATTCCAGAGAAGATTTATTTTATCGTTTTAAATAGAATGATAATTTAATACTTTTTTTCTGTAATTTTTCTATATTAGGGTCACAAGTGACCTACGCTGGATTTTCCATTCTTTATAATACCTTTGTAATATTTGTAACCTTTATGAAATACAAATATATAATAAATGCAAACAAAAATACCGTGAGTCACCGGACATGGTAATCAAATCATTTAAAATTAGCCCGAAACGTACACAGATAATAATAATTATGATAATATTTTTAAAAGACTTTATAACATTTTCTTTATCAATTTAACATATAAAAAATGCTCTAAATAAATGCTATTACCGGAATGTGTAATATACTATTATAATTAAATAATTTCATAAAGTATTTAAAGCCTTTTCAAGTCAATAACACCAGTTGTAAACGTGTGATAAAATCCTCTTTATTATAATGTACGTTTCGATCCTGTGAATCGGATCCTTCTCAACATTCTTTACGTATATACATCAATATCATTGAGTTCCCTAAAACAATGATATCTTAAAACGTATCTATAAATCTCTCTGTAATGTTCATGTCTGATGTCATAAATAATTCCACTTATAATTAAAAATATATCATTTAATTTTTCAATATACTTTATTTTACAGCAAACTTTAATTAAGCTAATTATCTATTACAAACGGTATACAAAGATTATTAATTGACAGTTGCATTTAAACAATATTTACTTACGCGTCAAAATCTTAATTAAGCTTGTGTTAAGGCGAAGTCTAACCAGAAACGTTAAAGTCACATGCACCTTCGAAGTTCCCCATGAGAAACCAGTCCCGATAGCTCTACGCGCGTCGCGTGCAGCTACAGCAAACCGCGCCAAACTTTCCACCGTACGGTGTGGCTGTTTACACGAATCCGATTTAATCGAATTCGCCTAATTCAGCGGCGCGTCCTCGAAATTCCAAGTCGATCCTGACGAAGCCGGCTGCAACGAAGGCAGCAATCTCTCCGTGTCGCTCGACCCGTTGCCGCAGTTTGCCGAACAACGAAGATTGGCTGGTTCGAGCAAATTTAGCGGGGGTCAAATTTGCATATTGTGGACTTAGGTCCGAGAGACGCATAGAGAGACAAGAGAACAAGAGAAAGAGAGAAAGATAGAGAGAGAGAGAGAGAGAGAGAGAGAGAGAGAGAGAGAAGATTGCGAAGAGGGTTGGAGAGAGGAGCAAGAAGCAAGCCAGGGACCAAGGCGAAAGGGCACGTTTAACTAAACTATAGCGGTAACGATGGAATAGTTCGAGCCCATAGCTTACCACCGAAGGTGTGCGGTACTTTAGGCAAGAGATTGGGGAGACAAGGGAGGCACCAAGCGTGGAGCTGTGGAGAGAAGATCAAGGAGAGGTAGGATGTCGGTGTAGAGAGGAGAGCTAGTACCAGTTAAGGGAGACTATAATGGGAAACTTCCCCGAGACCTCTGTTACAGCAGCAGCCAAGTCTCGTCGTTTCGCACGCAGTAGGTGCGCTTTCCACCTTGCACCAGACTCCTCGCGCAAGCATAGAGCTGCATGTCATACTGCGGTCGTGTTTCCGGAGGTATATATGCTTCGGGTACACCAAGTCGTCCTTCGGAGTGTACGTGTGCGTCGTACGGTAGGTGCCAGGAAAGAGACTCGACTCCGCCGCCGGCAAACTTGAGACTTTATTAATTCATTAGTTTCTCGCTCTTATTAATACTGAGCCAAGGAAGCGAGCGATACTATCTTTTCTAAATATCCATGTACACGATATCCATGTATACAGCATCTGAGATCGGTATAAGATTCGTCAACAGAATTTAATTTGCGTATCTGTTTTAATTAGGGACGCAAATAAAATTAGGAGAAAAAATTGCAGACGTCACTTAAATCTTGCAAGTTAAACGTTGATTATATAAGTATCATAAATAAATATCTCAATAATTACCTTGAATCCGAAAAGTATAAAAAATTGATATAAAAATTCCTCTGTTTCTCTTTTCCATTTTCTTTGAAGAATATTATATTTTATAGCTTATAAATTAAATATTTTATTTTGCATATAATATTCTAGTGTAATAATTAAAATTATTACTTATGACAAATATTTAAGCATCTGAATAGTTACAGAATAATTCAAATTGAGATTTTAATAATTATTATTAAAAACTGTTATTAAGACAATTATACATATATATTATTATATTTATATTATTCATTATATTTTGGAGAAAAGTAGAGAAATTTGTTTTTACGTTACAATTTCTACATACAAGCATACAAAACTAGGTGTTTGCTAATTAATTAATCGATTCTTTTCGTATATAATGTGATTGGGAACAGTATGTTAATAATTCCTTACATGGAACAGAAATTAACAAATCTTTGCAGAATATTTTTTTATAATGAATACAATAGAATCCTTATATTGCGAGCAAAGTATTCTTTTGATATGCAAAATATGCAAACCCTCTTCTCGATTCGATAATGTCGCATTTCAAACTTCCATTAAGCACTTAAAAATAATTTTATTATCGACTTGCTTGATATGCAAATTAGGCGCTATTTCGAGGAAGTCCTTCGAATTTCATTTCAGTTCTATTTTAATCGAAGAAAACTACGACTTTTACCGCTTCTATGATAAATGGTTTTAATTATTTTAATTAACTATTAATTGTAAACAATCACATTTATTAATAATTGTTATTAATTTGATTTTATTGATAATTAGTCAATTCTTGAAAAGCAAACAAAGAACGATAATAGGAATAACATAAAATCTTTGATATACTTTTGGTCAATATGATAAAAATAACGCATGTTGTAATAAAAAAAAATCAATTAGCTGTGCAAATCGTAGTTCAGAGAAATATCGCAATGACTAATCAATCATTCGGGATCTAAAAGTAGATGTAACGTTGTTAATGACGGTCCATGATCACAAACGGAGCATAAGACCATATAAGTTAATCACTGTACGTGTACAAACATAGCAAGCAATGCGTCTCTGCCAAATTGTAAGCACACCGTAGTTAGCCATGATTTGCTCAATGTCGATACTGCGCGGCCGTAAACAAACGACAATTTCCATTAGTATCAAATGACAAACACTTTGGTCGTGATCGTAAATAAGCGTTGAAATTGCGATTGTCTTAACTCATTCATGTCTGAGAACGTGTTGTGGCTGACATGCGACAAACATCGTGTAATCGGAGCTAAAGAGAGAAACAAAGAATTGTGGAAATACGATCACAAAGAAAGGAGTAAATAAATCATTCTAAACATTTAGAAAACGTAAAAATTTTATTATTCAAACAAATTCAATACGTAGCTTTCTATTTCTTACAATTATATGTACAAGCTGATTTATGCCTGTTTTTACCAATGTAGATTAACTTTAATCTTGATTTAACTTACCTTACCTCTTTTTCTAAGTTCTAAGAATAGAAAAGGATAAAGAATAAATTAAACACCGATATTAAAGTTAATCATTAGTAGAAATGAGTATTATATGAAATATTTTATATGTATAAAAAGTAATCGCGTGAATCAAAACATGTTTTTTTTCTGAATTAACCAGAGGCGCAGTGATTCCACAAATCGCATCCTTGTTCTTAATTAAGGCTATGTTACACAAAAAATATAATAAGCAGTAAGACGTAAAGTACAGTAAGCGAATCTATCAATTACAGTAGAGATGTAAAGCAATAACGTAACAAGTCCAAAATGATGTATTTACTGTTTACGTCTTACTGCTTAAGGCTCTTGATTATTTATATCTTTGATCTTCAGATTGACGTCAAAAACGAGAAAACATAACGGAACATCTTGCAAAATACATTAAAATGAATTATTTTTCAATAAAACAATATTTGCAATTAATAAACTTATAAAATATACTGAAAACTCTCCTTTTATTTTATTTACAGAATAAAATCATACCCTAACCAGAAATAATTGGTCAATCGATATGGAATCAACATCGAGTATGTGTTGATCGATCAATTATTTCTGTCTGAGACTCAATTTATTATTGTAGCTTGTTTTGTTTTCTAGTTAGGCATAAATTTCAAATATATGCTTATTTATCACCGGAATACAAGAGGAATTTTCGGTATATTTTATAAATCTGTTCTATTAATTACAAATGTTGTTTTATTAAAAAGTGTTTACATTCTAATACAGTTTGCAGGAATTTTCTTTCTTAAGATGACTATACAGTAAGTAGGCAAAAGCCTTATATTTTTTGCGTGCCATAGCCTTTAGAGAAAATAACAGGAGGATATCGAAGTTTCAGGAGAGGTTTGAAAGCAACGATCGATTACCTGCTGCTTCGCAGTATATCTCAGCAATCGCTGGGAAGACATATCGCATTATACGATGGCTGTTAAATTGGGGGATATCCGCACTATCCGTAATTTCCGCCTTTAGGAGGTTGGTGCGCCGAGCGCAAAGGGATCCATCCAATCCGTCCCGATACCGTCGATGCCCATAACCATATCCCCTCCGTCGACTGAGGTACTGCGATACTTCCTAGACAGATCAATTTGTACGTCTCCTAGATCCGGGATCATAGATGAGCGTGTAATTGGGTGGCCCAGATCCGCGATATACAGCTGTTGGGAAGAGGAAGGAGGTAAGCGTGAGGGATAGGGAGTATGGACCGGGTACGCTTCATCGATATCAATGACGTTAACTGAGTCATGCTTCCCTCCTGATAGGCCGCCGCATAATTACCCAAACCCTACGTTTAGCTTAATAGTCGTGTCATCGTTCGATAAACATGTTATTATTAGAAGAGCGGATATGCGGCGTGTGTGCGGAGAAGCGTGTGAGACGCGTTCGCATATTCGCGCAAATTGACGCCGTCAACCATCTTCTGGATGACGTTTTGGTCCTGGCACCGTGAAGCTGCTATATGCTAATTTGACTACTGTATCGAACTGAGACCGTCAACAAATCGATCGTAGCCTCTTATTAATTTGCATTTGCGATAATCATTTCTCTTTTTATGATGCTGCAATGCAATTTTTAACACGCATTATTTTGTACCCTTTACATACAACAAATGTCTTCAGTTAGAGCACAGTTCACTATTTATCTTCGTCTGAAATACGAAATATCTTGCTTATAAGATGATTTTGTATCTTTGAGTATTTTATAAGCTTTAACTTTGTTTAAACGAAAGAAAATAGCGTCTCGTTATTATTCGTTAACATTTAGAGAATGTCTTTCTTTTTATACAAAAACATGTATTTTTATATAAGAACAATTCTTATCTACTTTACTTTTAAATAATAAAATTTAAGTTAATGTAAATTTATAATATCTAATAATTAATTTTGATAGAATGTCTTCATTCAGAATAATAAATTTCGTTCATTGATAGAATACGCATAGCAGTTTTATTTTCTTATTATAATGCCTTTGATCATTCAAATTATTAAAAGGCTAATGTTCAATTGAATGTTAATGAACGAGTTAAAAAAAAATTATGAAAATGAAATAACAGTTCAAACGTATCGATATCGTGAATATTTTCGATATGGATAGCATAATAAATGACATGAGTGGCTTCTTTCTTGTTCTCTGTAGCATGAAACAAATGCATAATGTTATCCTATAGAAAAGTTCATCGGTAAATGTTGATTTTTCTTTGGTTGATCTTGTCCGCGCGGAAATCGCCATAGAAACGTGACTGTGTGACGGCATTGCGGATAACGCGATAACGAGCGGATAATCTTCCACGGTGAGCTGACTAAACAGCGATTACACCCTTAACTTCTCGCCTTTCTCGTAGTCAAGAATTCGCGAAGTTTAATGACGATAAGCGGCGGCGCTTACGCGCTCGACGATCCACTTTCCACGCCGACCATCCGTATTACCGATATTATTCATCGAATAGGATTTCCATGGTGAGCTTTAGTCTCTCATACGAATAATTCATCAAATTGGAATCAAGCATCTACGCGGAAGCGTAGGATTATACTCCAAGATTTCCGTAGGGAGATAATAGAATATTCATTGCTTTCCTAAGAAAATGCGGTTCCTATGAAAATTTATACAGCCTATTCTTTCTCTCTGCAAGCAGTCTATGTATAGAAAGATAATAAATGAAGTTTTATATCAATATCAGACATTTAATTAACTCTGGTTAGATATATAAATAATACATGTATAATTAAGAAGAACGATACAAAGTTTGGATTTTTTATTTTCTTGAAATATTTTAACATGGGACTTTAAAAATATCTGAAGAAAATCAAGATCTCTCTCTCTTATATGATATTATAAATTCTTTGCCAAAATGAGAATTAATGATTCCTAACATTTAAAAAAAATTCTAAACATTGGATATGACATTCTCAAGTCCTAGCATGTACATGAAAAGAACGGTTTTGCTAAAGTACCTAAAAATTTAACAGTATATAGATCTGAAAATAATTTTGTTAGATCGTAAAAATAAATATGTATAATGCTCAAACATTGATGATAATCTGAAAAAAACCTTAATAATCTAGCAAATATAGTATCTAAAAAAAGTACCTAAAAGTAGTAAAAGTATCTAAAAATTTAACTAGATTTAAAAATAATTTGATTTGGACCATTAAAATAATTAGGTCGTTTATAAAGAGAGTTCGATCTAATTATTTTAATAGTCCAAATCAAATTATTTTAGGTCTAGTTAAATTTTTAGATATTTCAGGAAAACTGTTCTTTCTACATATGTACGTATTTAATAATATTCCTTTTTAATAAATAAAAATTCTCTATTTTTGGATAAAAAATTATGTGACCTTCAATTCTATTCGGATTTTTGCAAAATTTTGTTTATAAAGGCGCAAGGACAATTATAATTGATCGTGACTAGTTTAATTACAACGGCATAATTAATATAAACAGGTAAATATTTCATTATTCAATATTGATTTGTGGGAATGTAATGTATAATGATTGCGTTTATGTAAATATTATAATAAGTTTGGGTAAATTAGTCAATATGCTATTTACTTTACATACTTCATTAATGTGTGTGTGTATGTGTGTGTGTGTACTAATCTATTATTAAACTTATAATACATAAAATTCGTACAGTTAAAATTTCTATTCCAAAAGTTATTTATTTCAAATACAGTTTAGGTCCAAATCGATGTGCTGTAGTGAGCAATCTTTTTTCCTATAACAGAGTATCGCATGCAATATTCTCAAATGCTTATTTAATGGCGAACAGGACTCCATTACCTACGTTTATGCCCCATATCGCAAAGTTATGGCACAATTAAGGCTAGCAAAAATCATTAAGGTTACTTCTTTCAACATCCAACTCAAGTTACTGAAATATTGAATGCTTCTCATAAATAACGGAAAAGTATTTCTCTTTTACAAACTAATTACAATTTATTATAACTTTTTGATATTTCGGAAAAAGAAAGTTTATACAAATATTTTTTAAGTACACATACTTCTTTATCGTAATTACATGTAACCGCAAAATCTAAAAATACTTCATCTTTTTATATATCATAAAACTTAACCGCATAAAATTGAATGTCATACAGTGCTTTTATTTCTTTTCTTTTGACTTTAACATTGTTGAGCTCCGGATCTTTGCTTTTCTTACGCTCGATGAACTTGTGCTGAGTATTAAGACTCTAAAATAGATTCAAATTTTTTTATTCCGCGTTCACGTCGCAACCGCAATTGCGGTTGTACGCAGAGAAAAAGAATGTCGGGCATAGTTACGTTGCGACATCGCTGGAGGGTAAGACATCGCGCTGTTTCCTCGCATGACCAGTAGGGAAACGTCCCGTTTCATATCATTACGCATATTTATTGCCAGCTTGCGAAACAGCCGCCACCGGGTCCATGTCGTGGCCCGTGGGCCACGGTAAATAACGGTCTTTGAGCCGCGGCGTATATATGTACGTACATGCGCGACCGTCCCAGTTTTAGCCGCGTTGCGGGAATAACAAATAAATACATCGGCGAAAAGTAGCTGCAGCTAAGTTACGCCGCTCGCTCGGTCATAAATAACGAAAGTTACCGCGTTTATAAGCGCATACTTGTGTGGACCTCTATGCACCAACGGGTGCACATTTCGCGCTCGTTCGACTGCGCGGTATCGCGGTGTGCAGGTGCATTGCTTTCGTGAATCGCACGTGTCATTGCATCTTCATCGTGATTTCGTGATTGGAGACCCATGGTTGTTGTTGCCGCTAGATGTTTCTCATTCGTTTCATATATACAAGCGACGGGATGTGACTTGATACATTCAAAAGCGGATCAGAAGGAAATTTGATAATTTGTGCGAAACGTCGTAAAGTTGGGTACACACATATATATATACTTAGCGAACAAACATCGAACGAAAACAACGAACGCGAATGTTCGGAGACATTCATATTTATGTTTATAAGTCGTTCGTTTCTTTCCTTGGTTATACACCGAGTATCAACATTCGATCAGATTTAGACCAGTATTCATAGTCAGATCTTATATTTAAGGCCATCTTAAGTACAGTCTTATTAGAAGGCCGTATTAGCACCTTAAGACATTACTTAAGACAGTCTTGAAATAAAAACGGACTATAAATACCATCCTTGGCGTTCGCTGCGTATATTAATTGAACTTGTACATTTGGTGTTACTTTTACAATAATTTGTTGTAAATACAAGTTTAATATACAACAAGTAACAATAAACTTTCGGTGTTCATTTATACACCTGGCTTATAAGGTAAAGAAAGTAAAACGCGGTGAAACGTCTATTAAATGTATGATTTCTATTATTTTCTTGGATAATTAGCTTTTATAATGAATTTTATAATTCATTTTACATTTCTATAACCTATTTCATTATCATATACGTATAATATACTCTTTCGGGACCAACGTATTCATTACAAAAATATTAGAGCTGAAAAAAAGAATTAATCGACTGCAAAAACAAGCTTAGTAAATGTTAAATATTTGCGAAATGTAACATTACTCCAGCTTGCCAACTGCGACGTAATTTGACTTACGGAAAATGAACGAAATGGAAGTTACAGTGATTTAACATAGAATTACGCAAGCTCGTAAATATTGCCTTCTTTCATTTTAAAATGGATACGATTGAGATACCTACGCTTTTGACAAATGCTGCTTAAGTTCAAAAATATTGCTGTTGTTTTTAACGTAGCAAAACGAATAATCCTGTTGTCTCTACCATCACTATTCGTAGTAATATCTGTTATAAGCGTTTCCTGGTCCTATGTCCGAGCATATGGCAGAAACGCGCGCGCTTGGCATGTGATGTGCATCGGATATCATGGATGGGTAACATAGACTAAAATACATTGGAGCACCTGCATATTCATATGCAAGTCATATTCATGTAAATGCCAATGCGCACGCATTACGAGAAGCGTGTATTATACGGCTAAGTCAAAGAGTGCGTGGAAAAATGGACTCCCCGACGTGCAATCTATTTGAAACTTGTATCAAAGACCTTTCTCGCTCGTGTACATGCATAATTAACAAAAAAAATTTTCATGTTTCATTTATCGTTACTCACTTTTCTACGAACTTTACGTTGTGTTACTTTTAGTGATTGCAGTGATACATTAAATTCGTTACAAAGGGATGAGTCGGGAAACATTACTTCCTAATTGATTATATAACTTTGAAAAGAGTAGTAATTTTCTCTTCTCTCGATGAAATATAGATAAAATGTATAGATAAAACATTTAAGTACTTTAATTAGTCAATTGCGTTTGATCAAAGTAAGACAAGCGAACATAGACGATACTAAAATGTATTATACTTGTATATTACAGGAAGTTTCTTATGAATGCAAAATGAGGTGTACGTATAATGCAATCATGTAACCGCGTATTTCAAGTCAAAACCCTTGGCACAAATAATATAAATTATAACTTATAATTATGAAAGTTTTGCAATTAATTTGAAGCGAGCATGCCTCCTAGGATAACTGCGATGGCACAAAGAATTGCGCAGCTCGAAGTGCCGCGGAGTTTCAGGTGGATCCGCGTGCAGTTCGAGCAACGGTAATTTCTTCGATTGCACGCAACATGGCAAGAAACGCAAGAGACGTAAATTTTCTAGGTGTTCATGCCACCAGAAGGTAAAACATTCTTCGCTCGCGCGTAAGTAAATACAAACTGTTTTCCGCGCGCGCGGCGAAGCCCGAAAGTTCGACCTGTACAACTTGCCGAACCAATATACTGCTGCGGCCGACTAAATGAAGGAACTTAAGTGAAAAGTTTGTCCGTAACCTACGAAAATACTGCAGTGCCTACGTATTGAAAATACGAGCGAAATACCTTAAAGGAAGTTGCGGACGGGGCAAAGGAATAAGGAACATTACGAACAGACATCGCTTGTCTTTCCACCGGTCGACGCGCGAAGGTGCCGCGCCGCGAGGAAATTTACATCTTCGCTACTCGGAATACGAAACGATCCTTCACGTTGAAGATTTCGGAATCCAGTCGCGTTACACAGTTTCTGTAAAGGGCGGGACCTTTTAGCATTCCACCAGCGGATTTCGTTCGCGCGCGCTGATAATCAGAATATCTTTTTTACGTTTTTCCTATGATTTTGCATGACCGACGCGTACCCAAGTAGTCTCATGATACTCATTTGCGGAAATCTTGTAAAACGCATTAGAAAAATAATATCTTAACATAAATAAGAAAACAAGGCTATATTCGGTCAAAGCAAAGGGTCTTAGGATCTATATAATACTATTTTTGTATGAATTGGGTAATGTCTTTGTGTAAATTTTACAATTTCCAGTTCAGGCAAATTGTGGGCTGATTACAATCATTTGTCGCGAAAAATTTACAAGCAATTGAAAATTACTGACACCAATAAACATCTTTAAAACATTATAAAGAATTTAATAATATCTTAATCTATAAATTGAATCGCAATGGATCTGCTAAAGAATAGAAAAATTCTACATCGGTAAAATATCTGATTTGTTCTCTTTTTGAGTTTCTGACAGAATTTTGCATTCCAAATAGGTTCAAGCATGTACGCTGTAAGTATGTTCCAAATTAGATGTGTTGTACCATGTCATACAAGAAGACTAATTCTCTCGTCTCTTGGGGAAGATCGAGGCGCCCCTTCCAATTACGTAAATTGCGCGAGCGCTTGGTGCTCATCGAAATCATGTACCTATGATCCATGTGTGATATAACTGGCATGTACATATGTTCTCACCCATGTCAGATTTCGCTGTTTTCTTCCAATTTGGCAGACACGCTATTTGGGCATTAAGCGTGTGTAGGTGAACACGTGGTTTGCCGCCAGATGTGCACCTCGTTGCTTCACACCTGGATACTGGCTGTAAAATCCCACATTACAGAGATTTAGTGGTATTAGTGGGACGTATATATGACTAACGTAACATTGTGGTTATCCAATAATGTTGTCACACACTGGCGCGTGTTTGAGCCTTTGCATCAATCGTGTCGATATTTTTAACCGTAGCGAATAAATCATAAAGGATATATTGTAACGTCTACATCTAAAAAACAGAAGCTTTGTTAACTAATATTATATTAATAATTTATGACATCAATTTACGTACAATGTAGCATGAATACATATTGACTGTTACGTTTATTTATGTTTATTTTTGTTAGAAATAAAAATTTAAGTTACAATTTTACGCAAACATTTATTAATTTTCATTATATCTATAATATTTAATAATCTTTACACTGGATTAAAAAATGTTAGTATTATTTGAAGCTTTAGTAATTAATTTGTAAGGATTTTTGATCATATATTAACTAACAATTGATACATTAATTGAAAATATTATCATTTGTAGTAGTACCTATATGTACACAGTATTGTTATTTTTTTAAACAAAATTAATTATAATTTTTTTTTTACTAAAACAAATGAGCTTGATGAGCAAATAATTCTTTTTCGTGCATAAATCGAAATCAACGTCGCGCGCAATGAGAAGGAAACAGAAATTAAACGGAGTATCTATAAATCAAGTTCTTCCTCTATCTGTAGCCGCAGAAGTAGTAACGAGGGTGCAGTTGCCACGTAATAGTTTATAGATAGACTGGTCGTTGTATTTCCCTCTTGTTCCATGAAGTGTACAGCTTACGATAAGACTTCGCAGCCGGGTCTCTGCAACGCGCAAAGCCAGATTCACGGTTTACTTTGAAATTGCAGACGCGCAAGCCAATTTAACTGGTAAAGGCAGTCAGGTGCATCGATGTGCGATTTATCGTGAGGTATGTCATTTAAAAAGAGCAAAACATTTTTTCAGTCCGACGCGTGTATAATTGTTAAATTGTTTAATTATATAATTGTTTATAGTTTTTCTTGAGAACCGTTGCATTACAAGTAAGATTATAAATTAAACAAAAATAAATTTTTAGATATTTTGGAAATGACGCAGATTAATTGTAACGACAAATTTAATTTTTACATTTCATTTATCCGCTGATAGTCTAACGCAACAAGTTTCTTCAGAAAAACAAAATATGTTGCTTATACATTTATATTTATAAAAACAAAATAAGATACTTGTATATAAACGCAATATTTATCTTATACATTTTCCAAAGTTAAAATAAAATTTAAGAAAATCTTGTTTACGTTTTGACCGCCAAACGTTTATATATCTTATTATGTGACGTAGTAAAAAATGATCAAATAAATGTGGATTGTCGATCGTTCCCTCGACGTGCTCGCGGTCTAAGCGGAATAAACTCGCAGATCTCCCGAGGATCGAGCAGTGAGCGTGGTGCTCGCCGGTGGTGATGCGATTTTGCGAAGATTCGTAAGCGGGAAACGAGTGTAAATGTGGTATTACAGAAGGCTAATATCACGTAAAGTATCTGTAGAACACAAGGACATCGGGGAGTTAGGCTGCGAGATGTAGCTGTAATTTAGAGGCGCCGAATGTCGCGACTATTACGCTCGCGACCACACATAAGCTGCTCAAATGCGCACAGACACAACTACTTCTCTTTCGTGCGTTTCTTCCTTTTTCTCGATATAAATCAACTCCGGTGCTACCGTAAACTTTATTTGAAAGTACCGAGAGAAGATTTAAAGCCGTAGACAAAAATAATCTCGAGAAGGAGGGAGAAGGAAAACGGACGGCAAAGTGGCGGTACGGAGGCCAGGGTGAGGCGAACTGTGGGCAGGAAGACGAACGAAAGAAGGACGAAAGATGCGGCAGAGGGAAAGAATGAGAGTTTTCCCACGTAGATAGGATACGAAGTAAAGTCGATAAGATGTATTGGACCGTGAACAACATTGGTTGCGGGGCTAACACTTCTTTACGTTAGCGCGAGGCGAGGTGGAGAGGATAGGGGTTAAAATTGCCATATACCCACTGCTACCATTGTCCGCCTTATCCACTAAGGCATTTCTCCGTAAATAAAATCGAAAAACTACAATTGCCCAGTTAAACGCAAGCGATAGTTGCATTTTGCTTATGTGTAATATCCATCCAGTTGCAAGAAAATTTGAGAAAATACGCGAGCGAGCTCGTAAAACGACAACAATATTTTATGCTGTATTGAAATTTTCTACGACACGAAACAAATATTCCAAAGGAATATTATATTGCGTGACACAATTAAATAATATAATATTAAGTATATTTTTTTATTTCTAATTCAAACGTATATGTTTTTAGAGGTAATAAAAATGTTTTAATATAATTGAAATTATTTTTTGTTTTATAAGAAATAGTACATTGCAGAAAAAATAATAATGATATTAAAAGTTTGAGTTAATTATTATATTTTTTTTAATCATATATTATATATCGTTATTATTTAAAATAATTATTAAATTTATTTTTCTTCTCCTTTACTACTTTTTTCTCTTTCCCTTACTTTACGAATTTTACAATTAAAACAAAATCTATTGCGTTTTATTAAATATTATTTTCATAAATCAAAAATTATATACAATAAATATAAGTTTTGTCTTATAATTATTAAGTAAAGTAAATTATAAACAACTAAAATTATAATTATATTCACTAAATACGTATAAAAAATCACGTAAAATAATCAATACCGTTTCTTTATAACAAAAAATATATCACAATGTTATATTTCAAATTTTATTCTGTCATATTGATTAGTACGTGATGCGTTGCATATTTAAGCATACTTTGCAATCTTTAGGATAAATAACTTGAATAGCTCAAGTTCCACGTGGCGGTGAAATGCCTGCCTTCATGATATCGTGCGCCTTTGTCCCTTCAACAAGAACAGCGCGAAGTTTCGCTGAAGTATAAGTTGTCGTCAATCTTGAGGCGACCTGCGATATTTGCATAAAGAAACTTTTATACAGAGAAGAAAGGCAGAGACTATGACCAATTTTCCTACAGCGTGCCACATAACAGCACCCTTCGCTTTAGTATCCTTCGATTCCGACGCGTGTTTTCAAAGTGTCCAACAAATGCGCGCATAAATTTTGTGTGTATCGAAAACTTGAAACCTGTTAATGTTGTACACAATGAATTATATACTTACGAAACTTTAATACTCACAACACATCAAATGCACTGAAGAACAATGTTGTGTCCAAATTTTTTTTTATAATTTCAGATTTAATGCAAGTTTATATAAGTCAGTATTTAGTTTTATAAAAAGTGTATGTATAATAGGACGCCTCAACAAAGTAACAATTGGATTTTTAAGGAATATAATGTAAATTAAAAATTAATAATGTAATATTCTAACTGTATACTTTTCGGAATTTCTTTTATCCTGAATCATTTATGTAAGAACTATTTTTGTGTATTTAAATTAATCATTTATTATTTTCAATGTTAATTTTATCTAAAATTTCTTATCTAATAGTTTGCAAGATTTAATATAAAATACTTTATCAAAGTTGGATGTTTCGTTTTATCTTCTTATTTAAGTAATTATGCACGGATATATTCTCTATTATACAATTTAGATTATTGTATGTAGATTATTTTCAGTAATGTGTATGTAAATAAGCTAAAATATGATAAAATTCCACGCGAGTTATGTAGTTCAGCAGAAATTGTTGCCTATATACGCATCGTTGCATGCTTATAGAATTTTAGGACCTTACACCCCTGTGATATGACGCATACTGTACATGCACAAGAGAGTCGTTTTATTGCGCATATGGGATGGTTTAACTAAATTACTTTCCGCGTAACCGCTGAAGCGGTATGACATAGCCGCATAGTTCACGGATCAAAGGTTACTGCCGAACATTCCCAGGCTTTCATGTGCCGCGGTAACTTTTCGTTAGACGAGCCAATTTTCCAGCCATCAGGATAATCGTTAATTTTGGTTTTCGTCGGAGTTTATACTGTTAACATTCGATCGATTGCAATCTTCATAGGTATTTGGAAGTCACTTTACGCGGTAAAAGATTTCATTACCCAATGCGTTTAAGTTTAACCTATCCATTGCTTATGTTCTCCTGTTAGAATTTTGCGCGTAACAAGTTATTTACAATTTCGTGTTAACTATTTAAATAATAATTGCAGTTTACAAGTTATATTATTATTTCTATTAAATATTATCATTATGTGCCGCGTCTATGAATGTAGAGAGCATTTATTATATAATTATTATAATAATGAAAATTAATTTTTTTATCTATCTTGTTTGTTATTGATATTAACGTTTCATGTAAGGAATGGGGATCATTGGTTTATTTTAAATGATAAATAATATGTAAAGAAATCGCCTTCGGTAAACTTTTTAAATTAATATCTATTTCAATAAAAATTTCTTAGTTTACTCATGCATGTATACACTTACACAGTGTATCTATTTCATATTGCTAAAATTCTAGGCAATCTTATGCTATAGATAGGCAATTTAGAAGTTCCGACGCGATGGATCTATAATCGATTTTGCTTTGAAACTATAAAGGTCGGACGTTATTAAATTAACGATGCAGTGTCTGCACCAAGGGGTACGGTTGTAATTCGTTGCATGAAAAAGTCACGAGACCATTGGCGGACTGATAGAAAAACCCAATATGCATACTAATAACGTTGAACTACTAGGCTCCTGTAATGGTAATCCAACTCCGTAGGGAGATAGCCGCAACTCCCTGCTCCATCTGCGAACTGAACCACGATCTCTAGGAAATTTACCGCAAAGTTCTGTGTAGTGAAAATTTTACGTAGATTCAAAATATAGCGATTTACGTCGACTAAGAAGTATATTGAAAATATATTGTCTATATGTATAGTGTTAATGTTGGAATACTTAGCTTACTATTATAGTAGAATACGTTTTGTATGTACGCACAATTAAAAAAATTTTTAACAGAGATATTGCAAACTAAACGTAACTTATACCAGACATGTAATTAATTCTATAAATTGTTTTGATAATTGGAACTTCAAAGTTTATTTTCGACATATATATACTCTCTAAATCTGAATCAGTGGATAATCACTGATATTAGTGTCCTGTATGCCACTGGTAATCAGTAAATTAAATGTGAGATCCCTAACCTAGCTAATCTTTATTGTGTGAGCTAACTAATCTTGTTTTAATGCTTAAATTCAATGAATATGGTATTGGAAGATTAAAATTAACGTGCAAATATCAGTATTTTAGTTATATAATGCTCAAACATTCTTTCTTTTTTAGTTGAATTTTGCTGATTATCAATGCAAAGTATGCCACTGGGTAATTAGTAATTATATCCACTGATTCAGATTTAGAGAATATATATATTTCCACATATATATATTATTTCATCTTATGCGTCTTCAAATATACATATAAATATTAATTTTGCTATCTATATTTAATAGGTACTAATAAATATTGCATGAACATATTGTACATTTGTGTGTGGCTTAAAAGTATGTGGTTGTGTCTGAAAAAAGCGAATGAAGGTGGAACGCTCATAATAGGCAAGGGTGAGACGAGTGGTGGTAAAGAAGGAGCACGTACGTGCCAAGATAGGTTGGATGGGGTGGACGGGGTGAAAAGCCACTTCGATGATGTATCGCGTCGGAAAGCAAAGAAATCGGGGTAATAGGACTACCGAAGTACGTGAGTAAACTCGTATGTAGGTAAGGAGGCGTAGTGCTGCGCGTAAAAGACGAAGCATACGAAGCGGTACGAAAGAGAGTCCGATGGTTGTGTATGCAAGGTCACGGCGACAGGAAAAGGTCCTTACACCGCAAAGTCCAAATACCTCGATTAAGCAACGAGGTTTGCAATAGAAACATGCTGCTCCGATGATCTTTCGTTATGACGTAAAAATAACACAATGACAAAAAAGGTCTTTCATTGTTCACTTTTCTGAGTTTGAATATTGTCGAAGAATGACTCTCTCTCTCTCTTCTCTCTCTCTCTCTCTCTCTCTCTCTCTCTCTCTCTCTCTCTCTCTCTCTCTCTCTCTCTGAGACCTATCAGTTCTTTAATTTATTATCATAGTAGCACCAAAAAATGAATACTTACAAATTTCATATATATCTGCAGCTTTGTAATTTTTATAAGTAAAACGTCTCATATGAAAACTCTTGTTCTCTGATTTTTACGTAACATAATTATATTTTAATAACTCTATTGCTATAAAGAAATAAAATTTGTACTATTTATTAAACTGATGTCTGTTTATTATTTACTGTTCGGTATATGAATGAGTCAATAAATGAATATTTAATTTTATTTCATGTCATTAATTTACAAATAGATCATTCTTACTTTACACTTGTCGTTGCATTGTAATAACATGTTAGCCGTATATATAATGTATTAGTAGTGGTCATTACATTTTGCATATATGTTATGTATATGACATTCTACATATTACACAATATGACACACGTCTAACAGAAACAGAAGCAGAACATAGTATTATAAATAATATATGCGCAATGTTCTCGTGTATATGAATATTTTAACGGTTACCTCCATGGAGTTCGTGGAAGTGGTATGTTATTCGATAACAGTTGCGACAAATGTGGCATAATTTGGAACAATATTTGCTTATATTAAAATTGCTTGGCTCATTAACATGTTTGATCACTGAATCGACAGTGGTCTATTAATTGTCCAAGCTTGGCATTTGTCGAAATTTGGTTGGGAGAATGAATAACGCGAATGTGAATACATATGAAAAGGGAAGAAGAGCACAGGAACATTCTTAATTTGCAGCGGATTAACGTTTAATGACAAATACTACAGAATTTTATGTATATTTATGAAAACCACGAATATATTGTAAAGTTGTAAAATTTTCTTTGATGCTTCGCAAACCGGTATATTGCTTGACTAAAAGAACACCCTTTGCACGGACGCCATTAAGGGCGGTTGAATGTCTTCTCGTAGACGACGTGAATTCCTTTCATTTCGACTATTCTCTGTAACAGCTGTGGAATAGTCTGAGCGTCTAGAAAAACTGATGAGCTCGTTGCATTCGTCGACCTCACCGTACACTTGCTAAGACGACGTCTAAGAAAATGCTAAAGAACGCATTTTTAAGCACTGCGTTTTGAAAAGTAATGAAACATATACGAAGTGTGATTGGTCATTTGGTCTCTACAAATTATTTTTGTGAAACGGAAGAAAATTTTACAATTAGGAGGGAAATAATTGAACGTATAAAATCAGGAAAAAAAATTTAAATATTACATAAATATTACATTGATATATATTATAATTGATAACATTTTAACTATGAATTTTCGGATTAATTTATTTATTTCTTGCGTAAATAAATCAAGAAAGCAATAAAAATTATTTTAAGGTACATTAATTATACCTTTTTGCGTGTAATATTATTAATTAGTATCGAATTATCGAAATTGTTCCAAGTTATATATTGTATAAATTTTATCATTTTATCACATGTTTACGTAATATACTTTCTTAGGCAAACTTAATTTGCATTCACGTCGTATAAACATGATTGCACGACTTTTTACGACTCGCTTTTACGTCGTCTTCGTGAGAATCTAAGTAAAAAGTTTGTAAACTAGCAAAGCATGAGTGACTCAACGTATTAGAAGTTCTTTCGCGAATTGCTCTTTTCACACGGTATATCGAGTCTCTACAATTTCCGTTAATTTACCAACAAAGGTAATTGAGAGAAAAAAACTGCAAGTTTCATAGACACAGATTATCGATACTACAGACAGTTAATCATGATATCAAATGACTTGATTGTTTTAATATTTTATTGGTTATTGAAGTTACAAATATCAATACAAAATGTATGACGCTCTATGTAACTTGTATGTGTTTGTAAAATTGATTTATTCAATTTTCTGTCATACATTTCACAATTACAAGATTAAAAACTTGTTTTATAGATAATAGTTATAGTGTCTTTAAACGCGTCGCCTTTTTAATTTTTTTTTTAATTTATATTCTGTAACTGTCTTGCTTCATCCTATCTTGTCTTACTTCGCTGCAAAGATGATTCTAACTTGTACTTCTCATGTCGGGGTTGTGTAACTTTGGACAGGATTACCTACGCACAACGTTACAGTTGTCCCCCGCCACCCTTCCATATAAGTTTATCTGAACTTTGATTAAGCTACGTAGTTAGTTTCGATTAATATCAAGATTCGTGATAGGCAAGATTTACATGACAACTTGTCCGATTTATTTCAAAAAATTTTTAATTGTTGGTTACTAAATCACGGTTAGAAATGTTGTAATTACCAAACTGTATTTTAATATCGTGCGATAACGCAATAAACAGTTATTAATTCAATCCGTATTGTCTCATTTTAAACCATATTAGGTATATCAAGCGTGGTAATATTAATAGATTAATGTCATATATATTAACATAATAATTTATAATAATATTTCTACGAACAATATGCCAATTGTCATGTGCGTGTATAACGTATCAATTAATTGTAAAGTTGGTTTTTGTATATTTCCCAAAATTTCACAATAATTCTGACGATTGATCGCGGCCATGTGGTAGTATCAAGTGTTCGTGATAATGAATTTAGCGCCGTTGTCGAAAAGTAGAGCCATAAAATAAATCTCGCTGGTGCTGTGCGTCGCTGAAGCATTTCATAGACGGTTATTACGTGCTTTCATTAAAATCTTTATGAAATACAGCGGCACGATTTTAATGGAGAACGTTACGTAATACGACCAACTAACTCTTCTCATGAAGCAGTCAATAAATTCAAGAACACATGTTACTTATATTGTTTGTAAAGCCGAAAAATGGTATTTTGAATAAAAATACAAAGCGTAATATTTGAAAGTTATAAAATATAAAATATTCTAATAAACTACTTTTCTTCTTTTAGTATTTTTCTGCAAAAATTAGTTTCTTATTATAATATTAATGTAATACGCAATCTTCGATCTAGTTGCAAATCTCCATTGTTAAAATTACTATTATTAATAACACTAATAATTAATTTAACATTAAAAAACGTATAACTGTATACTTTTTTAGATTCTACTATGATATCTGCAACAGAATATATTTTTCCAAAGGTAGAAATAATTTCTAAAAAAACAAATTAAAATATTTTATGAGAGCTAATTCACTAATCATAGATAGATAAAAAAAACAAATGTACGACATATTATATATATAAACTTAGACTAAAAACAAAATAAAATTTAATAGATCGAGGAAGAAGAAAATTTCATTATGGCATTTTGTAGTACGACAGGTAAGACATTTTGATGCAATATTCGAGATATATTCGTGAAAGCTGGTTGCAAAAAATATCGTTATTTAATCGGCTACATAGATCGGTAGGAAAACATAAAATTGAGAGTGTTGCGAGGACGCGTTTGCTTGAGAATATCAAGAGTCATTCGAGAAAGTTTTCAAGGAGAGGGTGCACTAGTCGCACGAAGAGTACTGAATATCCGAGATGCTTCAGTGCATCGGCTCGAAGGTGGTGAACGAGGACGTTGAAATGCCGGTCGGTATGCGGCGTATTACCCTCCCATTTCCGTAATGTCATTCACTAGGGCGAAGTGGCTTCGAACATCAAAAGGCGGAATATTTCCTGATGGAAAAGCGTGCCCGCCCCCGCTCGCAAAGGAGACCTGCATGGGGAACCCGTACGCGCGGTCCTCGCATAAAAGAAGGGTTCTCTAATAAAAATAAACCCGAGGCATTCGTATTTTCATAAACTTTCGGTGCGCGGTCTATCCGCGTCCGGACGGATAGGCGCGCTAAAAGCGTCTGCACTTTCTCGCGTGCTCGTCTCTAACGGTGGAAACGCTATCTCGAGCGGGCAAAGTTTTTCAGCATTTTCCAGCGACGGTAGAGTGCCGGCGGAGAAGCCGACTGTGGGCAGAGCCACATCAAACGAACTGTCTAACGTGCATTATATCTATATATCACGGTTATATCACGGGGCGAGAAGTGCGTGAGAGAGGTGCGCACCAGAGATCTCGGGATATACATTGGAAAATGAGTGGCCCTACGCAAAAGCGCTTCAAAAGGGCACGTCAAACGCGTGCCGGCTCTTCTGCAAATTAACACTTTCTACGTTTTTGAGGGGCACGTCGCTGTAATTCGCGATGCGGTCGTGCGTTTTTGCCGCCTTTCGCAAGTGTTCACAAGCGCGGAATATGAGATAAGGTAGAAGTTTTCTACTACGCCAGAATGTAAGCGTCAATTTTAGAAAATATTGCGTATGAGTTAGAATTAATTAACAAATTTTTAACAATAGTTATTATCACGTAGTTTCTAAGGATTCATTGGTAATTTATTTATAGATAATTAGCAAATAATTTGGCACTGATATTTACCTATATTATAAAAAACTTTATATCCATGGATATTCTCCATGACGAGAGAAGACACAAGTTCACAAGATATAAGATTTTCATCTAATGGGCGCCTTTCGAAATGTGCTGTTGGCCGTGGAACTTGCGTTTCTTGTATGTTCTCGTTCGCCAGAACAAATGGAACGATTCTCCCGACCAAACTTTCTACTGATCGTAGTCGATTCAGATACATCTCAACCTACCACTACCGTGACTCGTCGAACAGCGCAAACTATCCCTTACTTTTCTTTCCACCTGTTCCTACTCGTCTCCCTTTTCTTTCCCTCTCCACGCCTTCTGACCGTTTAACACGTACTCACACATACACAATGCAGGACGTATAAAGGGCTCACCACGACCGGCAAATTTACTGTAGTAATGAAACTATCAGGTGGCCTGAGTTATATCGGAGCTTTGCCACAAGCCCGCCAGCCAATAGCCTGTGGCCACTATTTGTCTGCTTGCCGACTGTGCCGATTAAGATACTTGTGCGATTAAATCCTACTTCGACTCTGGCAACGCGTGTCGTCAAAAATAATTTTGATTAGACTGAATCAAGGCTGTCAAACCACTCATTTGAATTGTTTTTTGTGACAGTAATATAATATAATTTAATTTATATATATATATATATATAATTTTGTGTACACCAATAGAAATATATTGATTAAAATAGGCAAGAATACATAACTGATGAAGCACCAGCAATGCTACTGCCACTAGAATGCGAAACGCAGAAATGAAAAATAACAATATTATCCGATAATACATTAATAAAACAACATTACATAATTTGAAGACAATATAGTAATATGTGAGTAGAAGCTAATAGTAGAGAATGTAAGCTGAAATTTCGAAATATCATGTATCAAAGTATACTTATAATGATTTAAGCAGTATCAATTATTGTAATATACAATTTAAAAAAAAAAGAAAAATATAAATGATACATTTATATAATTTTTACGTAATAAAGTAATTTTACACGTAAGAATTAATATATATAAAATTTTTCACCTATTTTGATTAATTTGGACGTATCATGTCTGTATAAATTAAATTAGACACAATTACTTAATTCTTAATTACAGCATTTATCATTTTCTCCACATTGCATCTTAATAAAAAAAAGGTAGCAATCTTTACATTGCAAAAGTTCAATCTCTATCGTATCACGTTGCAATAGCATTAAGAAATCGTTATTTCGAAAACTGATTCGGTTCACCATTCCCGTGTTTCTTTTCACATCAGCGCTCGCCGATGTCTCACGGTACGGAGAAGCTAAGGAAGTCAGTCTCGTGAAAGAATCGTGTATCGTCCTGCCATTCCACGTTCTACCACGTCGTGTCGCTCTACCTTTTCTTCCTGAATAAAGTCGCGAAATTTACGGCCTACTTCCCCCGATGTAGGAGAGTATCGCGACACCGGTGGACGCTGCCAGCTATTCGATTGCTTTCTCATCCGAGTACCAATCCTCCCGAGGTCGTCGTTGCGGAACCATTCAAGCCGTTAATAATATACTGCCTGTTCGGTGTGTCGACGAAGCATATCGGTCTCGATTGGTAACCCCTAATAGTCCAACGACGAGCGAAAACGTATTCATCGGCGTTTAGCCTTTGTGTAAAAATGTGATACTAGGAGAGATACGACTCGATTCGACAAGACCCATCGCCGGTGTCGGAAGGGTCTGAAATAACGTTGGCACCCCGTTAAGCAAAGATAATAACGTTCACAAGAGCAATAGCATGGAACATTGGAAATGGTAATACCATGAAATGGATGTACGACGAAATCGGTAGCATAGAGAGCCGATGATGTTGTATCCCACATGCGTCTGACCATCGGCAGACAAATTGAACGCACGGTTGCGGTGACGTTGTGATGCCACCTCCGCGCCGCGCCGTGATGACTTTGAAATTATGGAGATCCGTTTGCATCGGGTGATACAGTAGATGAGAGGATAAACTATCCGCTAACAAGTGTCCGGTATTCTACGCGTAATTCGCAGAAAAACCAAAAATCCAATAATCGGTGATCAATTAGCGATCATATGCAGTGTTAATGGTTAATTACGAAAATGTGTTTTTTGACGCGTATGATGTGACGATTTATTAATATTCCTGGAAAAAGTAAACAAGTTATATTGCGCAATAAGAATATTTTATAAATAAGTACATATATTATTATTATTTATGTTAACAATCAATATTATTATCATAGTAATCATATTGATATAATTAATATTTATATTAATATTTGCTGTAATATGCTTATAGATAAAAAAATACATTTATTATTATCATACAATTATGTATTTATGATAGGTAAGCAAATGTTCTTAATTAAATATCTTACTTGAGTAATCTATTGTGTTTAATTAAAATAACATGTATATCTCTAGATATTTTGATATTATATAGGAATCCTATACTGACTTAAATTTACATGATCGTATTGTTTGAGTCAATATGATTACAACGACCTAAAAAATAAAAAATAAAGAATTTTTATAGAAAAATAAATAAAATGTTAGGAAGAAAATTAATTACATTTTGAGTCAAACCCGAACAAATCAGCAAGGTTAAATCGTTTATACGAGATAAAATTGGCAAACATTGCTGCAGAACATTTACGTATTAAAGAATGACACACTTATTTCAATTAGACATAAACCAGACATAAGACACGTTTAAATAAAATTTGAAGCAAGTACTATTTGAAGAGATTGTGTGTGTGTGTACATATGCATACAGATATAGATCTGTACTTTATACAATTATTCAGCGTGCTGTATACAAAAATATATAGTTTTGTAACTACAAATTTAGTAACTAATTTTTAACTTTCTTTTACTTAAATTTGGTAAAATATTATAATTTTTATGTGTAGTTTTACTAATTTAATTTAAATAAAGCCCGAAAATAAAAAAAGTAAGCCTTAGATACATAAGAAGGATGTTTTTCTTAAATATATAGATTGTGTAGAACAATAATAGTTATGTCAATTAAAATTATCAACTTTTATGTATTACAATAAACATAAAAGTCAAATGCAAATTTCAAATAAATAATCCAGCATTTGATGCATTTTATTGTTGAACTTGAAAAAGTTGTACAATACTTTATCGGACCGTTGATTTATTTGACGGTACAAATACCTATATATGTATACCTATATATATATTAGAAATTAAATGGTTGGAGATTACATACCTATCTATACATATGATGCGATAGTGGATATCACATATATGTTCATACAAGGACTATACACATAGAAATCGCCTCGAGGTAGTCCATGCCACGTCGTACCACATAAACCGCTGATAAGGCGACTCTGTGGCAACCCTATTGGCCTGGTTTCTATCCTCCTTTCTGAGAAGAAGTCTGCAGTCAACGTATATACAGTGACAACGAGGAGTGTAGATACACACTGTGTATCAATTCTGCATCTACAAACGCATGTTGCTATCTCTCTTGAAACTGTATAATTCGCTCTTATTATCATGACTCAAATGAATGCATTCGTTAAACTTGCTACCATTGACGTACCTCAATTATTATTTTATGATTTCAATCATGTGTTTTAAAAACACTTGTCATATACACTTTTCACAGTAGAATTATAATGTATTTATGGCTATGTCTGTATTAATGAAATTTCAGATAAATTGTTGAGCAAATTACGGGTAACGAAATATTTCGCACATTTATTTCAATGCGCGTGACAATAACATTGCAAGCGATTGATTTAATAATAATAAGTGGTGACACGCATTTTGGTCTGATAATTAAGCAAACGTGAAAATTATTACTTTTAAATCAAATTATTATTATAGAGAAAATAATTTGAAAATATTCATAAATATATGATACATCGACTGTGTTCATAAGATATAATTTATAAATTCACGATTTATTATTAGTTACTTAATATATTTATTAAATAAGAAAAATTAATTATAATTTATTGTATAATAATTTTTCAACGAGACTCATAAAAGAGAGAAAATTAACTCGTCATATACATGTAAGATCATGTAAACTTTTATGGAAATTATAGTAACATATTTCTACAGAAATTGATATAGGCTTTACAATTTCACCATAAATAAAGAATGAGTAATGTAATAAGTAATATAATAAGTAAAATCAATGAAATTCCATTTCTTACAGAAGTTTTGAGTGTTGTGAAATTAAAAAAAAACTATTAAATAATTTTTATTAAATTTTAAAACAGCATTGATTCATAAAATTTTGATGAAAAAGTTAATTTAATTTTTTTACACATAAAATAAAGAAAATAATTATAATTTTAATAAGCATCTGCTTGGAATTACAAATCTGAAGGAATAGTAGAAGTAATAGAAGTATAATTTCCATTAATCATAATTAATTTAAAAATACATTATATTCTTCAGAAAGAGACATATGTTATAGATAGAAGTATGATTATATAATATATACACCTCAAAAAATATATCCATAATTCATTCAATTTTAAATGTTAAATTTCACGAAGTTAAGTAAATACAATCTGTCGATAATCCATGTAAAGTGTCCGATGACAAACATCAATGGAAATATAATTCCATCTATTGAAATCGTCTGTTTGTCATGAATTGTTTGTTGTAAATATTGAATACGAATAGATTTAATCGCTGGATATGTTTAACGCAATACTACATGTATACATATTTTTGCTCTTGCAACATATGAAATTGTGATTTTACGTACGAATATTGAATATGTATGTTTTTTTATATTAAAAAAAGATAATAAATAAATTATGTATACTTATACTATTTTATAATCGTTTTTGAAATATTCGGTTGAAATGCTTTTCGCAAAGTCACAAATTATATGCTAACAAGAATCAAGTATATAAATCTCCGAAATTCTGATGAACACAATTAAAATTCTTATATGTTTTTGTTATAAGTTAATCTTATAATGAATTTTCTTTTTTACTATTTAATTATCTAAAATAATAAATTGGATCGAGTATATTATTTAATAAAGTATCTGGGACGAGCGTACCTATTCTATATTTAAACAACCGCTTTAAATTTAATTTTTAAACAGTGTCGTAAACGTATGCTAACAAAGTAAGTTATATAAGTAGTTTTAATTTTATTAAGTCTAGGTAATTTCTTAAATGCATAATATTAATAGAAATAATAATCTATTGTTATATTTTCTATATCATATTTGTCAATAAATTAGGCCAGTATTAAACCCTTATTTTAATATATAATAAATTAATAAAATTGATATTTTTTAATACACAATTTTATAATGTTTTTTTAGTTAATAATCGTACATAAAGTCCTTGCTAAAAACTAATCTTGAAATGTTATACGATCGATAAATGAGAACGCTCGAAAATAAATTTACAACGTTTACATTTCAAACACGAGGGTCTCTTGCCAAAACAATTTTCGTAAAAAGCCACGTACACGTAAACAGCATGCGAGGAAGCAACTTCCCTCGGATAGCCCATAAAAACTTTATGAAGCACGTCAATTCCATCTACCCACCGTCACCGTGTCGTTCCAAAAAAAATAGGCGCTCGCCGAAAGTCGATCGTGGGATTTTCTACGGTAAAAGTTTCCTATTCAGACTGCAAGCTGTTAGCGTAGTGAGTGAAGATGGCACCGCGTCTGGATGGCTCCGTTCGTCCGCTTGAAAAACCAAGAATGTTCTTCGCTATAAGCTCGGCAATGATCCGGCAAACTCGCGGCAGTATTACGAGTTTGGAGAATTTTGATCGTGACCGCACAAGCGAAAGTTTCAATCGTGTTTTTCCAATGCTACTTCGTGAGTACTTTCGGTCATATGTGTGTATCACATTCGGAAAAGCATTTTTGTCGCGCCACTCCATTAAGCTCCATTTCTTTTACAATTTATATATAAAACCAAAATTAAAGGCTCTTAAATGGATTATTTAAAATATTATAAAATATAGAATACTTGCTGTTGGTAAGAAGGTCCAAGACTTTAGATTCACTAACGTTTTTACGTAATGTTTGTGATGTACGTCACAAATCTCATCTATCTTCTTCTCAACTTGTCAACTTATGTAATAATTTTTTAACATGAGCAAATCAGATAAAGGCAATATACGTATACTGAGTTCTGACAATCTTTATTCCTTTTCCATGTATTTCTTTACCTTCAAATGCATAGCGAGAAAGTCCTGCTTCTGAACGGCAAATGCGAAATATTTTATGTCTCCGTTGAATATGCGTGTAGTTTTCATCTTTTGTACACCTATATATATACAGACAGATAAACGCATCAAATATTCACCAACTTGACATTCGCCTGCCAGTTATTCGCATTACCCGAAGGACAATTGGGTGCCCATCCTATCGTTCGATCGCGTCGCACGACCTCCCGGGGAATTATTTCTCCGTCGCCTTTACAGTCTCGACTGTAATCCTGTGCGGTCGACGTGAAACAGAATAAAGTATCGTCGCTCTGCCGTGGTATTCCCACAGAAACTTATTAGCGTACAATCGTGGTGTCGAGGCGAGAATTGTACGCGCCGAGCGTACAATTCATACAGTAGATACGCCGACAACGAAACGTACACCATTGTATTGAACCATCGTAGTTGCGCCAGGTGTTCACGCGGTGACACGACTCTGGGATAACTGGGATACTTATACAAATTGAGACGTGGAAGAAATACATATGTCCCTTGACGCGAGCACGGCGAGACTCGTTTTCCCATCTTGCCACTCTTCTTAGTCTTTCCACTTTTCGTTTCCATGTCCTTCGCAATTTTCTTTTACCTCGTCCCTTTTCCCTCATACGTTCCGGGAGAACGTATTCCCGTAACGTGTGTGCGGGAATAAACAAAACGGCAGTAATCTCCGCACGCAACCCGACCAACGCCCTTCTCTTTATCGTGGAAGCACCGTTTACCCGTTTCAATATCAGCTCGCTAAACGAGATCTCAAAGGAGGCACCCATCTAGGAGGTATCCACGAATTTCCCCGAGCGCTCCGCGAGATTCCATTACGAGATGGTGCGCGGCAGGGGCCGCGTTTACGCTCCACTGGCACGCAGATGCGTCAATCAGACCAGCAGGGAATTCGGCTGGTTGGTATTGAGTCGCGATAATCGAAAATGTTCATGTACCCTTCGGGCAAAACGATTGTCAATCAGATTGATCGATAGATAAGGACCATTCGTATATCCGCGACTCCTCCACGAATCTTCTGAAATTCGATTTTACGCGCGGGGTACAGCTTTGCTGGACGTGGTCATCACGTTAAAACTGTCCGGCGTTGACAATTAGTTTATGAATGTAGGTGACAGATAAAAACCCGAATGATTGATTGAAATAGATTATGGATCGCTTCGAATGTCAAGCAATGCATAGATATGTCTGTATTAATTTTTCTTGATCTCATTTTTTTAATATATAAAATATTATAAAACTCTTGAAATTGGTATGTCTATCTTTAACGTTTAATCAAATTTTTTATTACACTCAAAAGACCATTGTAAGTTATTTTAAGCAATTATATATCAAAATTTTAAAAAATTCTCTACTGAAAAATTGTTAACTTTGAAATGTACATTTTAAACTTTAAAAAATAACACGTGTTACTTTAAAAAATAACACGTGTTACTTTAAAATTTAAAGTTTCACGAAAACTTTGAAACGTGTATTCTTCCGTCTGTTTCACACGAAATCGGTATAATCGAGGATGACGACGGAATAGCTCAACGAGATAACGGAGGATACGTTAGAATGACCATCCATTGCATTAGTTGCCATTGATAAACTGGTTCTGGACGTGACATCATATGTGTTGGCACCACGGCGAAACCCGGCATTGTTTAGACCGTGTGATAAAGTTCTGCAATTCCCGCCGGCAGTTATAATGGTGATTGCTTCGAACGAGTCAGAATAACACGATGTAGCACGTGAAATTTCGGACTGATTCCGTGTCACTAAAAGAATATATGCATACAAATTCACGTTCGTACACAATGACACACTTTATCTTAATAAGAATATACGATCGGAGATTAAAAACTTTGTGAAAAATATTAATTTCACATCCGAAGTTTTATAATATCTCAAATAAAAATTGATTGGTGTAAATACAAGTATTATATAATATTTTAATATACATATAGTTTTATCTTTGTTTAATTATAACAATTGAAACGCTTTGAGAGAAAGAACATCAAATTTATTCAGAAATTATTACAGTCTCAAATTATAATCACGCGTATAGCAGATACATAAAATAGTACTGCGAAAACAGTATGCTATTTTATTTTTAATATATCTAATATAAAATAAAGATAAGGCACATATTCGTGCATCTTATTTTTGGAAGATGAATTTTTTGTATAGAGAAGTACGAAGTTTTGAATTTACGCAGGATGAGAACATTTTTACTTAGCGATTAATTAATAGTAACACGATCGATGCTAAAACGATATTAATTGCGAGATATTTAAGTAACTTAAGAAAACCTTTAATAAAATTATGCATGATTAACTTATGACAATAAATTTTACGCAATCTGCTCGCAGATTGCAGGTGTTGAATGGTGCATTGTGTTCGAGAGAACGATAGGCGAGAAATTGCATTACGCAACGTGCATAAAACCCGAAACTTTGACACTTCAATATAAAATTTTAAACAAACGAATTACCTCTTTATACATTTAAACCAATGAGTGATTCTCCAGAACGAGGAAGCAAAATTATTTTTTTTTAGGGTGAGACTATTTATTGCACACTTGTTTTTCTTTCCCCTATGCGAATGTAATGAACCTGCTTCTTGATCTCACGTAATTAACGAGACGGTAATTAGCAGAAACTCGGATAAAGTTCTTGCGAACAAAAACTCTACGCTCCAGCGAGGCTATTAGAAATCGTTGCAGTGCGCAGTTCAATCTGGAATACACAATGAAATGGACAAAAATACACACCGCTAACATAGAACATTTAGCATCTCTTAGACATATATTGAATTAGCAAAAATAAATTATTTATTTTTGTTATGTTTTTATTAATAAAAATAAATCTAAATAAAAAATAAATCTTAACAATCATAAATTTTTTATAATAATTTATTCTTAATTCCATTACAAGCTAAAATACTCGTTCTCCTGATTTAAAAACATACTTTATAATTGTATGTTTTTAATTATTTTCTTTCTTAATTAATTTATGAATCCTTAATGAATCTTTATATTATTTTAAATAAAACAAAAAGTTAATTACAAGAATATATTTTGCATCAATATTGATCTTTTAAATTAATGTATGAAGTATCAATTTCATTAAAAGGAAATAAAAGAAAGAAATAAAAAAGAGTTGCCCTGTTGTAGCCAACTATTTTGTAAAAAAGAGGTATGCATTTTTCATATATGTATATTTTTAAAGATGTTTAGATCATTTACTCGTTAATCAGCATCATATTAATTATTTTTAAAAATTTTTGTTGATAATTGAAATAAATATCTACATCAATTATATATTTCTTAAACAACGATTTAAAATCCATCCGTATTTCAACTTTGTTAATAAACGATCTTATTCGTGCATTGAAACACACTTACTGCAGTCCTTTCCACGTCTTTCTATTTCAGCCAGTGGTCGCGCGATCGTTATTCCCAAATCTGCTTGCAGCATTTCTCGCGTAATTAGCAGGACCACGTGCGAGCAAAACTTGGCCCATAAATTTCGCAGACTGGAAATGGCGTCACGTCCGATCTCTCGCGCGATCTTTTCATCTTTCTCTCTTCTCCCTCTCGGCGTATTAAACGTTATTCTCCTTTCCAAAATGTCTCTTTCGCGTTCTGCGGCCACGAAGAAATCAAAAGACGCTACTCACGCTGATCACGTACCGAGCGCTGAGGCCAATCTGTTCTCCTCTGCCGTCACGTTTGACAGTTTATGTCATTCGCGTTGCGCCCTATGTACGCGCGATCTACCTTTCCAACTTGGGTAAGATGTCAATCATGTTTCAGCCCAGAGTTTCGTCGCCGGAATTCGAATTTTCGGGCGCTTTATGGCTGTATCCGCCGTCGAATCATGGCGTTTCGGTGAATTATGAGGTTCCCACAAAACGAGCCTATTACTGTTATCTGGGTCACAGAATTGCACTTATTTTACGACTTTTTTGTCGTCAATAAATGCTTTTATGTGTCTTGTGCTTTTATTACTCGCTCTGAGCTTTCAGAAGTTATATACGAAACATTTAAAATTTTAGATAGCATATTTTCTTATTAAAAGTATTTTATTTATTTAAATATGGCTAATGTTTTATAATTTATTTAAATTAAATCTTAGTGTAGTAGAGTTATTTGATTATTAATCTCTCATAATCGGAGAATTATATTAATCCCGAAATGTCTTTATTACTTATTATGACTGAAAGATGATCGCCCAATCAAAAATATTGTTTAATTTTATTTTAAAAATGTTTTTGATTATAATGTTATTTCTGTAATTATTATAGTTGTCAAGTCAAAACTATTCGTATACATAAGTGTTAGTCATATTTACCCCTAAGTAAATATGACTGTTCGCTCCAAGAGGGAGAAGTGCCTTAAGGGTTGCAGCGCAAAAATCCAAAATGCCAGGAAATAATAGCGCATAAATAGCGCATAAATCCTGTGTATTTAATTTTCCAAATCAGTTGTTTTTTACAGGTGGGGGGGCTAACTGACTGCCTACTCAGCCCCCCATAAAAAAAAATTTTTTTAGCTAAACGGAATGAGCGCAAAATTTTTTTTGCGGATATGGATAGCGCATAAATAGCGCATTATTCCATAATTTTTTCATTAAGATTTGGTTAAGTGGGGGGGCCAGCTATATATTAAGAAATATTACTCGATATTTCTTGTTAAAATGATATTAATAAAAATATTTAACAGAATAATCAGCGAAGATTACGGGCACCTTCAGATATTATATTATTAGATCTCTCATAAATAATGGCTAAGTATGATAAATACTAAGCTTTATGTTTCCGCATTTCTCTCATTAAATTCACATTCGTGCATATTATCGAAATATTTGCGTTATCGGTTTTTCGAGCAGAGAGGTATCGTCCTGTCTCTTCCATGAGCGAGAGCAAAAGTGGCGGGCGTGCGATAGAATTGGTCTGTGTTTCAGGTTTAGAGGCCGGCTTCAAAAATGACTCGCGTGCCTGTTAGAGGGTTTTCGAGCGGACGACAAACACGCAGCTACACTCGGCCGCCGTGATTTTCAAACTGTTAACAGCCGGTCGTCGAATAGCTTCGATACGAACGCCAACAGATTAATGCTAATTTACTTGATATTTACGCTTCTCCTCGACACTGTGGCTGGACAACATATTTCCATTGTTTTACTACAGTGTGTCAATATTGAATAGTGCACGACGATAGACTATCGGGATATTTACTATGGCGTTGCCTACGCGAATACTTCAAAACGTGAGCATGCTATATGTATGAAACTGATAGATTGTTCGATTATTAAATACAAAATTCGAAACTCTAGATTTGAACAAATATAAAAAAATGTCACTCTTGAGCTCGAAACATACTAGTCCTAAAACAAATTAGTTCGAATTTATCGTACTTTGTGTTTATTAACAAACATTTTTTGTATTTCTAACCTCTGCCTTGGAGGTTACACTAATAAGTAGCATTTTAATATTCAGACAAATATATTTATCAATTTGTGTAAATATGATGTCAAATCACTTTACTGTAACAATATTTGTTAAGCAAATTTAAACTGCGATATATGATTTGAAGGGGCATAACATGATTCTCGAGAAATTCCTAAATTTTCGGCCCTAAGGAAATCAAGCGCCACCAGAGGCACTACAAGATATTATAACGAAGGTATGTCAACATTCGGATCAGAATTCGGTGCATAATTCAATAAAAGGAAATAGTGAATAAGGCTGAAAAAGAGAAAAAGGAAGGTGGGATAAAACATGTAGAGAGAAAGAAACATGATATTAAATTTATGTACGAAAAATGAAATGGAATATAGATATGAGATTCTCCAGAGAATAGAGTTGATTCGTATTCTTTATATAAACAAAAAAATATGTTTTTTTTTTTTCAAATAACATTGAAAAATTACAGTATAGATGGAAGTGCAAGAATCGTACAATAACTTTAACAAATAATATATTAAATAAAAGAGTAAAATTAGATATTAAAAATTAAAATTCAATATTTATTAAATAAAAGAGTACAATTAATAAATAAATAATAATAATCACAAATATATCAGATTGATACATTTGTAAAGACAATAGAACATATATTCCAAAAGACAGAGAGAAAGAAAGAAAGAAATTGCTTCGGTGTTATCAAATTATTATTATACATAATTGTATTACGTAAACATTTGTTCTAATAATAAACAAGATAATAATGCATGCAATATATGTATGTATTCTCTGCATGCCATTATCCAAAATTTCATGAGTTGTGTTGTTAATTATTTTAGCAGCTTTATATCTTTTTTATTTTTAATAATGAGTTTTAACAATTTATTTTGATAAAGATATTATTATTGTTTATATTTTTAATATAAAGTATTTTTTAATTATTTGCTTGACATAATATTTGCATGGTGATTATATTATATACTAAAACGCATGTCCTACTTTTATTAGCATACGTATCTAAAACTTGTAAAAAACTTTTAACAGCATTTTTATGGACTGCATACATTTTAACATTTTTTTCAATTTTCACATGATCGAATATATTTTTATAAACACACTTATATACACAATTTTATAGGTTAATATTCATCATAAATTTGTATTGTGTGTATGTTATGTTAGCTATGTTACGCATATACATATATTTTAAAACATAGGTTGATTTTTAAAAACAAGTATATACATTTTGCTACATTTTGTATGAACAGACAATTTCTTAATGTGGCATCCTATTTAATCTATCTATTTTTGTTCCACACTCTTGATAGAGACAATGATTGATTAAAATTATCCGATTATTAAATTTTAATATACAAGCAAGTAAATATTACGTGTAATCAGAATGATTGAAAATTTCTCATCTCTAGGAATTGGAACGTAAGGGATGGAGATGGGGTCTACAGTTTGTTTTCTCAAGAATTTAAGCAATCTGGAGCATTCGGAATCGCTGACCTAGGTTCGTACAATCCCATTCTGCTTAACCCAAAGCGGTCGGCCGTACAATTGTCAATAGAAGTTTGAAAGCACAAATTGATGATGATTGAATTGATATAATAAGAAGAGAATTTTATTAAATTAGATAAGGTTAAAATAAAATAAATTTCAATTTTATTTTTATCTTATCTAATTTAATAAAATTCTCTTCTTATTATATCAATTCAATCATCATCAATTTGTGCTTTCAAACTTCTATTGACAATTGTACGGCCGACCCCTTTTTTATATCAATTTGATTTCCTATTTAATTTAATTTTAATTTTATTTTATCTTATTAAAATTGTTTTTAACAAAATTCTAATTATTATGATATGCTACATAAATTTCAATTTCAATAATCTTATAGTGTAATTTATTACAATAATATTATTTATACATTATTATTCAGATGTTCCATTATATCTTTTAAACAATTACACATACATCTAAGTCACAGTCCTACACTATTTTTTTTTCTAACTAACATTACTATCGTGGATAGGATATTTTAAACTAAATTCTATGCAGTTGCGATTTTTACGTGATTCAACGTGCCATTTCTTTTTTTCCTATTTATACAGTTGCTTACAGTTTCCAGCATGCTGTGAATTAATGATTTGCTTTTTCATAAACAGGAGATTTTCTCGTCTACTAGTGCGTCCTTCGCGCCCATTAATTCAGAGGGTTGATAATCTCTTACATCATTTCTCAAGCCGTCTCGCTACAAAATGCTGCGGTGAATACTTGCGTATATCGCGAGTGTACATACCTTTGTCGCGTGTCTCTGGAGATTTTTCCAGCTGAGGATAAAATGCGGCTTGCAATTAGATCCACCTAGCGCGTCATATTTGCGGAACTGCGCTCAAGATACTTTCCGTCCACGCAATTTACATCTTTCCCCAGCTTGTCCTTTCCTCCCGAGAGCATTTTCATAAGAAGTATTACTCGTATTCGTGCGTTATTCTGTCGCGATTAGATCATCGATACGCGAAGAATAACACGTTATTCATTCAGCAGATGCGATAAAATTAGTACATAATATATAATAATTTTATAAAAATTTCATTTTTTTGCGTCAATTTTGAACACTCGTAAAACTCACCAGTATATACAATGCCGTGTTGATATCGACCAAAATTGCTACTGTCTGTCAACTCAATTATTCTGTAATCAGTCAACCAATAGTCACTGCTGATCCGTACAGTACGTTCATTACAGATCATAAACATAATTAAATTACGTCCGTAATCTCGTTCAATGCTTGATCGATTAAAAGTATTAATCTTTCATGCAAAAATTAAATATATTTCTTGATAACATGATAAATTGTTATCATTAGTTATTATTCATGAAGTTTCAACTTCTGTATAAAATGTTTCAGAACTTCAGAAATATTAATTTACAAATGCTTGATACATTTCAAACTTTTGGAAATTAATATGAAAATTATTAATGTATAACTGATATTTTACGTATCTCAGTACCAGATAAAATTGAAAAATTATTATAAAAACCTTAAAGCTTCCAATCTCATTAAAAATTTGTCATTGTTGATGCGATGTAAAAATTAAAGCACGCTATGTAAAAATTACATCATATATTTTTAATTGAAATTTATTATGAACAATTATATTTCTATAAAGTGAGGACAGTAAATAATGTATTAAAAAATTTTATGTGAAAAACGTCAATAACCGGTTTAAAATGGCGGAAGAAGCATTTCATTCCAGTCGAATAAATTTCGTTTAAACGTTTGTTTAGTATTCTAATGTTCCAACTTTAATGAAGAAAAATATCATGTCGCATATCCTTTAGATGGCATCATAACTCGGTATCAGACCAACTAGTTTAATCTGTTTTAGAGCGATATATCATTGCTAACGCTTATTCCACAGTCTGTCAGTTCTTCCGGTGCAAAAGAACAATACTGAGATTTATATGGAAATTTGCTATTCCTCTTATATTTCATGTATTTTAGTTGGAGATCTCTGGGATGAAAAAATGTACCTATACAGCATATGTCGTCTCTTCAAGCTCGGTTCACGAGCATTTTTATCCGCCATTCGATTTGCATTGTAGATTTAATCGGAAAAAGCATATAGAGATTTTTTTTAGATAGAACTTTAGTTATATTATATCCTGCAGCATCAACGCCAAGATTATGAAGCTGTCATTTATGTATTAGTTTCACATTAATAATTTCCACGTTAATTTTCAACAGCTTCAAAATTGTCAAATCTTTCTAGATCAGTTCTTATGTTTCAATAAAAGAGAGAATAAAACGAAATTTAATAAGAACATCGCATTGTTTTACGCACGATAAATGTCAAATAGTTATTAATCAAACTGTTCTAAATTAAGTCACTTTATAATATAAAATCGCATGAGACGACATAGCGGGTATAAGAATGGTAGAGTTTCGCGGTGGATTTGTAGCTGCAAAGCTTCACAGACGCTGCTTGGTGGTTGGTTAAGTAACGAGCGGTGCATATTTAGCCGCGGCTTCTCTGCAGAGACATGCAAATGTACAGCGATGGCTCCTCTCGGTTAGTTGCCTCTATACTACGTGAAATATACTTCTCTTCATGCTTAATCAAGATTTCGCCAGCCATTATACTCCGGAGAACCATTCTTCATAAAGTTTTGCATTTTGACAAATCTGCGATGTGTAAAGAGAGTATAATATTTTTACATAAATCTTTCATTCCGATTTCTTATTATTTCTACAATATTTAAATATAATGCATATACATATGTATTATATAATATACCAATTTATTAATTTATTCGAACTGCGTATGTCTTATTATTGCTACATTATTTATAATTTATTTTATAAATAATACATTGTTTATTTTTAAAATATTATAGTATGAATCTTTTAACGTATCAACATTTGTTTAAAATCGAATGTTTAGTTAAAAAAAAATTGCACAATTGAAATCTTTCATCATGGTTGTAGACAAGAATTAATTTTTATTTTGTCTCTGACTTTTGTATGATTTGGTTATAATTTTATTATTTGCCTTTTACTTAATACAACTGTGGATTTGTAATTTTTGTTTCTAAATTTTATGATCTCACGCTCTTGGCCTCTATGGTCCGTTTTACCTCGTTAACAGTCGCTTGATTATCCGTGGTGAGAGATTTAAATTGTGTAGTTTATTAGCGACTCAACCTGAACCAGAGAGTGGATTATCGCTGGAAATTTTTCTTTTTGCTAAAGATAGTTTCAAACGCAACCGAAATATTTGAAATTTGTAATTAAAATGTATTATATGTATAAAGATATATTGTTTTCGTAAAACTTATGAGCACAGCAAGCATCGCGCTGTTCACAATAGACTACATTAAGTGTATATATTTACTGAGTTAACACCGACTGTGAAATATAGATATACAATATGCTTATTATAAAATAATGCATTAATGTTAGCTAATACTAAATAAATATAATAAATATAACAAATTTTTTAATTTTGTTAAATTACTAATTTATTATTCTATAATAAATTATAGAGAATAAAATAAATTATGTATGTAATTAGTAACTAAAAGGATAGAGAACAAAACCCCTATAAAAATTTAATACTGGCCAATTTAATATTAAAAGTACAAAATTAATTACTTATAAATTACTTTAAGTATTAAAAGCATTGTTGTTCAGTACTTTTAATATTCTAAATAAGTAATTAAATTAATAATTACTGATCAATTTATTATTATCTTTCAGTACCTAAATTGGTCAGTACTAGATTTTTATACGTTTTTAGAAAAAAACAGCTATAAATTATATTTTTATTAAGTTTTAATTGATGTTGATACTATACTATTTAATATAAAATGTATATCATTGTGAAATTAAAAACAGTAATGATTTAAATATACTCCGCACTAAAAATTTCTGTAATATTATGAAATAAAATATTTGTAGTACTTTATATACGTATGTAAAATTATATAAAGTATAATAGCTGCTATTTTTATATTTCTTATTTTTACAAATATTTTAATTAATTAAAATTTTTATATGGGATAAATTTTATAAAGCTATCTTTAAAACATATTCAAATAAAATGTTATTATTATTAAAAATTTGTTATGTATACAAACTTTAATGAAGTGTTTGGTAAAACAAAACTATCATAAAATAAATTAGAAACTATTACTGTATTATATTATTGAATTATGAGTATATTATTCAACTTTTAAAATTTTATTTTTATTAGAAAGGAAAATGATATACACACACATGCGTATGTAACTTTATCAGATATTTGCGTGTATCAATTTTTTATCAGCAATTAGTATATAATTGATAATGATTATACATATATTTATAATAGAGGAATTTATGTTATATTTTTAATGTTTTAATTTGTTACTTCTACTGCATTGCGGACAGCAAACAGGGTATTCAGAATTATGTTCTCCAAGATGCTGTCCTGCATTCTTCTCACAGTTGCATCTAAGTAAATAATTATAGTTAGTGCTGTGTCAACAATGTAATAACACTCACATGTAATATTTTTAATGATAATATAAAGATGTCATATTTTTATTACGTAATTTAATAAACTTACTCTTCTATTGTAAACTTATTCCGCGATGTGCATGTTACTTTTATACATCTTTGCTGATCTCCTTCAGGAAGTACCCCATGATTGCAGTTCTCTAATATAATTGTTATAACAAATAAATATAAAATAAAGAAAAATAGAATAATACGAATAATATGTGTAGATGAACATACAAAATATGTACAAAATTAAATTAGATATATTTACAAAATTTGTTATTCTATCGCTATGATTTTTATTTATTAAACAACGGAACAGATATAGATTAATAAGTAAATATAAGAACACAAAACAATTCTCTATAAAATTTATTTAAATTATTTTATTGTTTTATTACACATTAAGAGAAGAAAAAAGTGAATACGTTAATAATTTAAATTACATACCATATTTCGGAACTTGCATTGAGTAATGCACAAATAGTAGGAAAATACAGAACAACGAGATACTTTTCATTGTATAATGTATGTTGCTACACAAGAAAGATCCAACGAATAATACGAAGAATTTCACTGTGGATCTAAATTTATAGAATATCTCATATCATAAATGCAACGTCAAGAATTATGATAAGGCAAAAATTGTTTACATCTTATGCTTGTCTATTGCCTTATCATGTAATTTCTTACAATTTTACTTGAGATTCTTTGTATATAGAGTGTCTCGAAATTCACAAATTATTTGATGTTCTAAACAATAGTTTAAGAGATTTAAGAGACATAAAAAGTAAAAATAAATCAATTATAGATTACGGTTGAACGGCCGTCTATTCGTCAAGTCGTGTGTCGATAATATTAGTAATAGCACAACGTCTGCACTTATTGTTGTGTGTAATATTTGTGGCAAATTGATGGTGTTAATAAACAAACATAACGAATAGGATAAATTGATAATTTATCGAAATTACATCTCTACCATGTTACTAATTTGTGTACGACAATATCAATAGAGATATGAATAGTTGTAATCAAGTGACACGTACATACAAGTCATTATTTTATTATAAGAATTCTATTCTTTTTAATTTTATACATCTATTTAAGAATTTTAAGCACGACCGTATGTGTGAATACATCAAATATGATAAAGAAAGCCAACAACGGTTAAATTTGAATGTTTCAAATAATACATTATATATTCTTATATTAAATTAATTTATTTCAGAATATGATTTATACATCTATTTTTTTATTCTTTTTAGTTTTTAATTAAATAAAAAGTTTATTGGTTGTTTCTTTTTTACTAATTTATTTATTTTCTAAAAAAAATATACCAATTATCACGTACATGATATTATCATACCGGGAGGGCTCCGATTGCACACATCGCATATTGCACACATGTATCGCTGATTGGCCAATTTAAAAATAAAATAATTTCATTGACAAAACAGTGAAAAAATACTAGGCACCAGTTGATATGAGTGGTGTGTACAATCAGAACTGTAGGCAAACGGGATCCTCCCATCATACCTACTGCTTACTATATATGTATATATTTACATGCATTTAATACTATGCGATTTTTAATTGGTCAGAATAAAATTAGATCTTTATACCATAAGATAATTATACATAATTTATTTTTTTAGTTTCTTATTGCTGTAATATTTTGACTTGCAAATTGCAGAACATCCTATATAAATACTTACGCTAAGAAACTGAATTATACAATTCTTTAATTAGATAAAAGAATAATAATTGATAATAATTTTATTTAGAAAGCTGATTATGCATTATATATACATAAAATGTGTTTTAACATGTTTTATCAAATTTACTGCAGTTTATTAAATGTTGTTTATTAAATTATTAACATGAATAACTTTTAATATTTTTTAAAACAATTTAATATATATCTGCATTTTTGCTGATTTAATTTATTAATCTAAATTTCGCATGCATATAAAATATTAAAATTAATTTTTTTAAATTAAAAAAACTGTCTAGTTTAAAAATATAGATTGATTTAATTTGGATAAATTGTGTTTTTACTTCTAAATTCATTTTTTTGCCCTGATCTAATTATTAGAATTAATATTGTAGATATTAATATTATATTGCTTATATAATTTTTTTACATCAAACAATCTCAATCATATTAACCTGGATAATATTAAATAAAGGAAGTTCGTGCACGCATTCTCAAGTGATATTCTCAAGGGACATTTTGGATTTGGTCACGAAGAAACGTAAGAGAGAACGCACTCAGAACTACGTTGTACCGCGGATATGTCGTTGAGGTAGGTGAGTCCATTCCCAAGGCTTTGTTGAACGGGATTGGTACCGAGCCCAAGGGACACGCCGAGCTACAAGATCTCTATTATGTCAAGAAAGAGCGGAATGAGCTTCTTGGGACTTTCGTTTCGTTCGTCCGATGAGCCGATCATTCAATAGAATTCATTTTGATTTCGACGATAAAACTTGATTTGCAAAATTTTAATAATTGTCTCAAACATAATTTTAATTTCATTAAAATGTAGTTAACGTACGTTAGTAATTGATATCTGTACAGTACTCTTATCATGAAATGGTTCTATTGTATAATTAATGATGCAAAATGTATTACACAAGAGATCAAAAAATCAAAAAGTTATCAATGGTTCATATACAATCAACTACATATGGAATGATAAAGAGAATATTTATATTTTTTTATATTTATAAAACATAAATATTGATAAACTTAGAGCTTAAGCATTCGCATTCTGCAACTGTTTTATTTAAACAGATTAATATTTTTCATGATATAATTAATAGCAAATAATTTTTTCAAAATAAAAGTTTGATGTTTTCTATTTAGCCTAATATTTATTTGGATACAATTTTTGTATATATACACATATATAGTTTATAATGATGTCTTTATAAACTTTAGACTTTTAAAAATAGTGATACATAAGCTCAATGTATAGATGTATTTACTGCCAGAATGCTCAATTTATTATTGCAGGTAATGAAATATTCAAATGCGAATCGGAAAAAGTGTCAAAAGTTAAAAATATTTATTGCGATAGCTTCAAGTCGTAATAAAATTTTATTGTATTTTATTGTAACTGCTTTTATTAAATGTTCTTTGGTCTTTACTGCAATTTATAGTTAAATATTTCTTGTGCTTAATTAAATGCATATTTATTAATACAAATGTGTTTTTGAAATAGCTTATGAATATTTAATAGGGTGCTAAATAAAAAATGAGATGTCCACATATTAAAGCAAGAAATCAATTCGTGCAGGTCGTGTATGAATTTGGAGCAAAGGGAGTAAAATCCATCACAAAATCCAGCACACAACAGAGCCGTAAATAATCAACGGCTCTTCGATCCGACAACAATATTGTAATACTGGGACTACCGTTACCGATAACGTGCGATTGACAGGTCAGTCTCTATCGGCATGTATCCTATCTTTGTCTCCGTGACAAGTGCTGCGGTGCAGTTGCACTGAAAACATGCGATTTGTATAACGTGAAGATCTCTGACTTCCACGAGCAATAGTTTTCATTCCTCAGCTGCAATAACTCGTCGCCGTCATTGATACTCGAGAGAAAAACAAATTCATGTTGTTTTTCTTCAGAACTTGTTCCGGTAGTATAGCGACGTATCTTTTCATTGTTTCCTCCGCATCTTCCGCCGCTTGGTAAGCTTTCTGCAAAAAGATTTACACAATGACCGTTGTGAATTGACCGCAAAAATACGGGTCAAAAGTTGCATGCATGAAGCAACTACAAAGTGCTTGGCATCAAAAGCTCTTTTCTTCCTTGTCTACATTTCTCTACATCTGACCAGTAACATCATCGACTTTCCGGAGCGATATTTCAATATTTCACCGCTCTGACTTTATTCGGTCGTGTTTACTGCGCACAGTAAAAAATAAAGTAGGCTATCACTGCTGCTTTCTTACCACAATCTCCGATTCGTTTTGTTTATCTTCAGCAAGCCTGCGCTCCATTTCAGAAAGAGCCTTATGCACGCTCCTCGCTTTTTCGTATTCCGGGTAAACGTCAGTAGTGAAGATCTTGTATCCGAATGCGCCAGCTGCGTTGGTATTACCGTCTCTTCCGTAAGAGCTACCGTTGAGGAACCAGACGGTGTATCCTCGCAAAATTGGATATTGCTTCGTACGCATGTACCAATATAAGGAGAAGTAAAGGGCTAGCTCCTGATTGGACCCTCTCTTCTCGGAATATTCTCTGAGATGAACGGTCGGTCAACCACCTAGCAGAAGGCACTCAGACTCCATTTGTCCTTCGAGGAAACATCTTCCATTCCTCCCGGTCGGTTAGAGGGCATACCGGACTCTCCTTCATCTGCTCGTACATCTCCAACTTGGTAATTTTGTTCTCAACCGCCAGGATCATTAACGACGCGATCTTCACATACTCCTGTGCAAATTCCTCGACGATTCCGCCACAGTTGAAGTTTAATTTCAAAGGAAACACTCAGAGTTTAAGGATTTTTGCTTAAACTCTATAACGTGTGTGTCAATGTTGCTTGTGATCATATATTGCTGTCACGAATTTACATTTCTCCTTTTTGTTTAATTAGAATCATAGCCGTTGACCGAGGATTAGATCCTTCTTCTGATAGTTCAATATTTTACGATATTTTCTCGATAAGTCTGCACTTCATCAGAATAGTTATGCAGGACCCTTTGATCTTTTATAAACGTATAAACCACCACTCAATTGCTTTGACAGTTATGTTGATATCAGACGTGAAGAAAATGTTAATTTCAGCGGGATACGCCGAGTACATACCGAACAAATCACCGTTAAAAATTTTTATATATATATTTCATTGTTTTATGTCTTACTTGTAATACATTTAATCTTTTAATTATATATTATTATTAAAAAAGGTATATTTGTGAAAGAATAATTAATACTATTTTGTATAAATATGAAGAAGTATATATATTAATTAAAGATTTTTTAAAGTATAAATATATTATTACTCAAAAAAAGAGAGGAAAGAATTTAAAAAAACAAAAATTTGCAAAATATTTGTAAACGGTAAAAAAAACGCGACATATTGACAGATATACTGCTCAAAATCTAGATCTAGATGATTTTCTGCACTGTCCGCATGATACAATTACATTGAAAGATAAGTTAAGGGTTCTCAACAGGTTAAAGGCTGCTAATGTAATTCTGAAGAGATCAATATCGTGAGAAGTAAACTTTCTGAGATAAGAGGTAAGTAGTTTAGGTGCAAGAAAATTTCATTAACCGCTTCTGTGAAACTCTTAATTCACATATATCTTATTAGCATTTCTCTTCGAAAGTCTATACATAATTCTATTAAATAAATAAATGTCATTGTAGAAGCTCTAATTTAAGCTTCTTCTTTCTTAAAAAAAAAAAGCACGCATGTATATCTTGTTCAAATTCAAATAAATTAAATTTGTACACACATGCACATATCGTTTAGATTGTATTATTTTATGAAAGCATTATTATAGTTGTAATGATAATCAAGGTATAATGTTGGAATTTTTCTCTCTATTCATGTTTTTCTTTAATATTAATCTCGGTGTTAATTTAACTGTAAAATAAGATTTCCACTGATTGAAAAAATTAATTTTAATTGTAAACTTAAATGTAATATGATTTAGTCGTTAAAGTGACAAAATTAGTTTTACATTACTGTGATAGTCCTGTAAGTCAATTACAATGTATACCGTGTGATTGCTAAGCAGTACGCGATACTGCTACTAGAGGGATGCGTGGCTGATGCTCTTCCATAAAAAAATATACTACGTGGCGCATTGTAATTAATGCATCCACATTAGGGGGTTGATGTCTTTCATAAACTTGAGTTCAATTTATGTGTTTCTGTTTCTGTGTCCTTTAGGTCTCTGATCTTTGTGTAAATATTTTAACAATTGGAGCTTATTTTTATTATTATTTTATTGATCATGTTCTCTTTATATATTTATGTTTTTGGAATATTCGGATTTAATTTCCAGTAATGTTCTTATAACATTCGAATTTAGATTTGATCGTTTTTAGTCGCGTAAAATTATAGTTTTAATCTATTGATAATGCGCCGGATATTAATGGCGATTTTTTTAATTTTTGTGAATAACAGTATGGATGATCTTTGATTATTAAGAAACATTGTTAAAATATCAGCAATCGAGAATAAATGTACTGCATTGATAACAAATGAACGTATAGAATTCAGAGATATTTGAAGAGTACTGACACGATCGATTGTTGGTGTTAAAGCTTGAGCATTCATGTATTTAAAAATTTTAATGTTTTACTGCAAAATACTTATAAATTTATAAATATTAATAAATATTTACACAATTTTTAAGTTAGCCAAGAACAATTAAAATTGTATTAGTAAAATTTGTTAACTCTTTTTAATTTTATACGATTTATAAGATAATACAAAACAAATGATGAAATAATTATGCAAGATAACATAATTAAATACAATATTAAATTTAAATTTATTCATTAATGGCAATTTTATACTGAGCGAAAATAATAATACTTGAATTGTTGCAATATTGTTATGATAGTTCAGAATTTATTCACTGTTGGTAACTTTATGTCTGTTGAAATAGTATGTTAAAATAGTTGAAATATTTCAGATGGCGCAATTGTTGTGTGTCGACGATAGAATTGAACATGACATACATGAACGCTAAATATTGAGTGTCCAGCAAATGTAGGGAAATTGAATTGGAGAGGTTATGGTAGATGAACGTAACTTATTCAAGGTATTGCATTTTTAATACAAATTGTGCGAGTGAGAGTATCCAAGACTTTTTAAAAAAATGATCGGTTTCCAGAAGGATTAAAGTAAACAAAACAAAATTATGTTCATTAACCGATAGAGCGACAGTGTATTTACTAGTCCGTACGATAGAGGCTAAAAAATCATTTCTGAAAAAAAAAAGAGAATAATGGAAAACCGTTACACCGATTTATTTCGTGTCATCTTAATGCTAAAATGCCTTGTCCTATTTCTTTCTTTTACGGGAGTGAGAAGCGCACCAGTGACACTGACAATGAATATTATAGACGTTATGAAAAATGACTTGAAAATATGCCCAACATCCAAATTTTTATATGATTCAAAGTATATAAAACCTTGTGCATCTATTGAATATCCCACTGCTTCTTGGGTCTATAATTCAAAAAATTTAAATAGTTCTCTGTGTTTAGGAGTTTACGATACAGCATATAAGATTTGCCAATATTCTAGTCAGTTACAAATTCCTTTCAATAATACAGCAGCATTCGATTCGCACGTGGAGAAATATGTTCTTAATAAAAAGAAACAAGAAGATGTTTGCACCAGTCTACAGGGATTTACACTACTATATGATAAAATAGAGTCATTTTGGGGACCATTGGTCGAAAGTCTTAATATACCTCATAAATGTGGCAATATATGTTTTGATCTTCAAGATAATTTTCAGCCACTATGCGCAGTATTAGCTTGGATTAAAAGCATTGATGATAAAATGAAAAGTGTAAAAGAAGCAGAAACAAAACATGATCTTGTGGCATCTGATAAACCGCATGTAAGTCAATCCAAGGACGAAGTAATAGGTGATATTAAAACAACACCAGTTGAATCTAAAAAAACAGAAACAAAAGAATTTAAAGAACAAGACAGGAAGCAAATTTTAGATTCTAATAATAGTGTTAAAAAAGGTAACGCAAATGTACCTGACGTACCACTTATAGATGTAAAATCCAATGGAGAAAAAACAAAATTTGCTACTGAAAAAGAGAATACCCAGAATAATAATCAAAAGAAAATAAATAATACTTCAGAAACACAAGCTCGGAAATCAACATCTGCAATATTTAAAGAAAATAAAGAGTATAATATTGATACTGAACTTGATACCAATGCTGAAGTTCCAAAACCTATAAAAAATATTCCTCCAAACAGCAATTCACAAGCTCCATTAATAAATAAGGATATAAATAATATAAATAAAAACGTAAAAGAAAATGAACAGAAATCTAATAAGGAGCAAAATGTTGATGAATTAAAACCTAGTACATTATCAGAAAATACACAAGATCATTATGATGCTGCAAATCCAGAAGAAAATATGGAAAATGATATAGATGGTATTAATACTTTTAATACATATTCTTGTAATGTATTGTCAATGTTTATAAATGTGTATTTGTCCATCTAATTTATTCTTTAAAATATATGCATATGATTTTGAATAAATATAATAAAAATAAATTAGATCTTTGCATTTTTATTCAAAATTTTATATTCTATATTATTTTTTTATAAAAAATTAACAATATAAATTGTGTTTATATTGCATAAAACATTTTTATATGTGTATATAGAGAAAAATAACATATACAGGTGTATACAGTATTATAAAAATACAAAATTATAAAAATGTTATATGTATGTTTAATTATATACATTATATGTATATGTATTTCCAGGGAAAAATGTTTTTAGTTATATGAAATTATATATAATTATTTATAACTATATATATAATTTTATATAAAAAATTTTATATTATTATATATAAAACTTTTTCCCAGGTTAATACATACAATACATTTTAAACTATTTATAAATTAATAAACAATGCGTATGTATATTTATTACAATATCAATCAAAATTATAATATTTCAATAAAATTTAACTTATATATTCATTATCTACTCTCTAAATCTGAACCAGTGATTATCCACGGTAATCACTAATCAGTGAGTGAAATGTGAAATTCCTAACCTAGCTAACCTTTATTATGTGATCTAATTAATCTTATTTTAGTGCATAAATTCAATGAATATAGTATTAGAAAATTGAAATTAACATATAAATATCAATATTTTAGGATATATAATGCTCAAACCTTCTTTTTTTTTAATTGAACTTCACTGATTAGCCAGTGCCAAATACATCACTGAATGATTAGTGAATAGTGGCACTGATATCAGTGATTATCCACTAATTCAGATTTAGAGAGCATATATTTATTTTTTTCTATGTATAATGCATACATATAAATAAATAAATGAACGTTATGTGTGCGTAATTTTCAGATGTAGATGACACAATTCAACATCCAGATACTGGTGAGAAATGTTTTTTGTATTATATATAATTAATTATATTATGTAATTATATATTTACATATATATTTATGTTTTCTGAAAGGAAATCAAAATGAAAATGCACAAGAAGTCATTGAACAGAAGAATAATAATGGTAGATTACCAGAATACTCTACTATGAGAACGGAAGATGATTCTCATTTCTTTACTTATTTTACTGTGATTACTTTGGCTTGTCTTGCTGGGTACATAGGTTATCATAATAAACAAAAGGTCAGTTTAATTTATGCCTTTTTATTTGACATTTATGGCTTTTTACATAGAAAGTAATTCTTTTTTTTTTTTTCAGATATTTGCAATTGTATTAGAGGGTCGAAGATCAAGAAGTAATCGTGGTAGACGACGACCGAGTACGGCAAGCTACCGAAAACTGGATTGTACACTTGAAGAAGCTGTTACCTCGCAATGTAACGCTAATGTTACTCATGTCATATATTAATGCGAGTAGAGTATCATAAATTTTATAATGTCTGTATTATAGAGTATAACAAGTGTAATATATTTTGTATTTAAGCATATATTTTCAGCATATTATTTAATTTTCTAAAAATTTTATATTTTAACATTGAAGCGATTCGCCATAGTAAAAATTATGAATAACGATAAATATGATAAAACGTTTATTATTATATTTGGAGAATCTAATTATATTTTCAATTTATGTATACCGAATTAAGCATATGATTTACAACATAAAAAACTTATTACAGTTAGTAAACGAAAATTATTAGTAAATTTACATTAATTGTGTCTGCATTAAGCTCATGTTGAGAGAGCTTATTGACATGACGAGACAGAAAATTAGCGACAAAAACGTAAAGTCTGCTCTATTTCTGCCATTAATTTATATGTAGAAAGTTTGTTGAAGTTAGCTTGATTTTAATCATTAATTTAATATGCTATCATATTTTATTGATGAATTTGCTACATTTCTGTCAGTATTCTGTCAACATTATTACATATATATGTATCAGATCTGTAACATTTCTGCCGTCAAAATTTATAGCAGACACTTGTAAAATTTGTTCTCAGTATACTTGATTGTACTAAAGCATTGAAAAATTCGAAAAAATTTTCATAGATTTACAAATCATAATTATCAAGTAAAACATGGAATGTTTGGTAATTAATGATGTCTAATGTGTTACATTTTTTGGTCTTTTATTAAAGTGTTACTTATGGAAATTTATATTAAGTACACTGCATATAAAATTAAGAAAACATGTATGTTATATATATTTCGAATTAGGCAATTCAAGACAAAACATCATATGACATTATGGCTAAAGACTAAACATGACGTTAATCATTGATACAAATCTCAGTATTCAGACAATCTATCGATTATAATCAATTGTTAATTAATTTATGATATATAAAAAGTTAAAGGTAGTTTGATTTTTATAATTAATTTAATATAATCATTTGACGTAATACATGATTTCTTATCGATATATTTAGATTTTATTTTATTTGGTATTATATACATGTTACACACTGTGTCGGAATTAAAAAAATTACAAATTAATCTAATTGTTTTATGTTACTTATTTTATTGTCATCAATTCTTTAGTGTATGAAGCGAAATTTCATGAAGTTCTACAATAAATTTCCTTAAATTTTCCGTCAAATTTAGATGCTTGAGTGCGGGTCTAGTTATGGCGATACAGATAATTAAAAAGAAATATCAGTAATACACTATAACAATAAGTGATTACGCGTGTGAAAACGCATGCATGTCGCCGAAAAATTTATTGGTACGTTATTTCACTTTCCATAACATCTGAAAACAAAATAATATGCAAATTTTCTTTGTCAAATTATCTTCGTTTTGACAAGTTTCTCAGTATCACTAGAATTGTATTATGTTTTCTTTTAAAAACACCTTTTATTGTGTTCTTATTAATTATCTGTTTTAGTTATTAAACGCACATTTAACTGAAACATTAGACTTGGTTTTGTAACTTTTGTATACGCAGCTTTAAACCAATGTTTTTACAATCACTTTTTCAGCATTGTCTGTTTGTCATTGAATCATAATCTATGTATATATATATTTTTTTTAAATATCCTTTTAATCTCCTTTTTTGTAGCCATTTAACTTCTTATTTCAGATTTGTTTAACTATCTCAACTCATTTGTATATAAAAAGGATTTCTTGTAAATCTAAACTCAACTTGTCTGTCGTATCTCTAAGTTTTTATCGTAATATATTGTATTTCTTATTTTATTATCTAAAAGTTACATATATGCTATATTATTGTTATACAATGATTATACTTTTATATCTTTGCTTTTTTACTTTCAGAAATAAAACTTATGCGACTTTAAATACGCACTATAATTTCTATAACATATAATTTTAATCTTGTGTGTGAATTTATGCTAAAAAATCAATTAAGAAGTTATCGTATTAATACTTTTTAATTAACGTTATATATTCTCTAGCAAAAAAAACCGTCCAATTATATTCAATTAAAATGCACTGCTAATCTTGTAAGTTTTTACATATTATACAATTTATAATGAATTTAATATATAGTATTAAATATATTAAATGCAGATACTAGAGAAAGAGAACGAATTAGAATAGTTATTTTAATTAAATGGAACATCTATTCTGTAGTATCTAATTACTATATTTTTCCAGAACCACCTAATTTTAACTTTAATATACTTTATTATTATTAAACAAAATAATTTACGTTTAATGAATATGTACATAATATATATGTATGATTTATATTTATATATATAATATAATAATATATATAATTATATGTATATTGTTTATGATATTAAAAATATATAAATTATATAAGTAAATAAATTAATTAAATATATTTAAATAAATATTTTCATATTAATTCTATCTAATATATGAAGGTAAAGTTTAATGACAAAGTTTGTATATATAGTTTTCACTTATACATTTATATATACGTATTTTATTATTATTTTAATGTTAAAGTCAATGTTATAACAATTTACAAAGTATCCTAAAATGCACAGGATATTTCTCAAATTGTCACACATTTATGTATGATTTAATTCTTTACGTATTTTGACTATTCAATTCGACGACTATTATTCCTATGTATATGTCTTTATGTATGTTCCTTACAATCATGTTTTTTTTAGATATTAACAACAGATTTGTAGATTATGTGTGTTGTAAGTATTAAATTATCTTGTGATTGAATAATTACATGGTACATTGACGAATAAAAAGAGATAATTATAATGTGACAAAAATAAATTATGATGTTTTAATTACTTTTAAATAATGAAACAATAATAAAATTGTTTTAATATAATAAAAACTCAATAACTATACAAATAATAGAAACAATATAGTTAAAGAAAGATACTCATAGCTTGCGTTGTGTTTCGTTAGTATTATTAATATTATATATATATTTCGAGGTATTAGAATTCAGCTTATCATCGAATTAATTACAATAAAAGTTCAATGATATTACATCATGATTGGCATATATTGTTGAATCTTTCTGTTGTGCACTAATTCTTGAAATAATTTAATTGAAAAGATAAAAATAGATAAGCAGTACGTCTGTTGATAGATAATAACGTGAATATGACTGGCTTTTTATCATGTTTATGTTATATATTTAGAATTGAAATAAGATCTTTTTATATTTATAGATACATAACTATAATAGAAAAAATAAGCTATTATATAAATTCCTACTTCTTTTAAAAAAACGTTACAAAAGTCTATTGATTATAATAATGTTGACACATGCACTTTAATCGGTTCTGTTTCATTAAACAATCGAAACGTTATCGCTAATGTAATAGTGATCGTATAGATGAAAACACTCACTACAGAATCGAACAATTTTAACGACGTAGAAAGAATTGTGATTGCAGATTGTGCATATCTATAGTGAAATACTCAGTGATATTACGTACGTGATAATATTGAGCTTATCATGTGTCAGAAAACTGTTCAGTTAAATGTATATGGATAAGGTATTATATTTGTGAATCTGGTATGAATATAAGCGATTAATTACATATAACATGTTCGGAACAATTGTTTTAATAACAAATAGCATAATTTTTCATAAGATTTATAATCCAAATATATTTATTTCGTGAAATGTTGATCTGTTGAAAAATCTATATCCACACACAATTAGTATTTATATTAAGATAACTAAAATTTAATGTTAAATTTATGTTTATTTTTTAATATTCGTTACATGGAAACCTATCTATCCACGCAGAAAATACCATCTCTACTATGGTACCTTATCCAGTTTATATAATCCGAGTTTTTGACGTATACACCTGGGACTCCAGGATCAGCGCATCCAATACCCCAAGAGACTATACCTGTTGGAATAATAACAAAGAAAATCTTATAGCTACAGGAAATCTCAAAAATGAATCATAAATTCTGTTCATAATTTACGGTCGTTTTGCGAGATAATCTTTCTGATCGACAATTTATATTCAATTTGATGGTATTCTTACCGACTACTTCATATTTCCCATCTATTCTTTGATATAAAAGAGGTCCACCACTGTCACCCTGAAATTTTAATAATATTAATATCTTTTAAACGTATGTATATACATATATCTGTTATATCTATAAATAGATGTGTTTAATGATTCCCTTTCTTATTTGTTAGTATTATGTTTTATATTTGGAGGGGGGGGGAGGGGGAGTTTATAGTATTATATATATATGTCTATTATACGTATCTTACATATTTATTCGTTTATAAATTATTTGTGCAACATAAACCGATGTTTACTGTATCGAATACAGTAAAAGAAGCTTTATAGGAAATTAATATCTTGAATGATATATACAGGGTGTTTCTTAAATAGCGGACAATAATCATATAGCGTTATTCCTAATTAAAAATTGAGTCGAAAAGTCCTCTATAATTTTGCGATTTTCGCAATGATTGACGAAATATTAGTTTTTAAATATTATCGAATAAGCGCGTATCCGGCTACCCAACCATTAACTATCACGAAAATTACAAAACGATAGAGGACTTTTTGATTCAATTTTTTATCAGGAATAGCAATATATGATTCGGTAATTGCTTACTCGGCAATCTTTAGAAATTAATGTTTTATCAATCATTGCGGAAATTGCAAAATGGTAAAGAATTTTTTGGCTCAATTTTTAATCAGGAATATCGTTATATGATCCGCTATTTAAGAAACACCTATATACAATAAAAAAAGATGTTTAATATTTTGATTCCAAAGTACATTGGAAAATTAAACTGATCGACATAATACCTGACATGCATCAGTATTGTCATTGTAAGCACACATCATCGATTCCGTGATATGATCTCCAAATGAAGTATTCTTACATGCTGCGAAGGACATTACTTTCAGAGTAGCTTGACGAAGAAATCGGGAAGGTTCTCCTTCCACTTGGACACGTCCCCATCCGGTAACTTTGACATACTGTCCCGTATAATCAGAATCTATCATTGAAAACTTATTACTTTTTTTCATTTTTAAAAATGCTGACATATGTACGAATGTAAAATATAAGAAAGATTTAAACAAGTACCTTAATTTAAACTTTAATTTTAAGTGTCTTATAAATTAATATTTACTTTTAATTAAATGGAATAGCTTAAATTTTATAAAAAGAGTACAAAGCTGACCTTTATGTGGGAGACATGCAGGTCTCACGTTTTCATCGATTTTAACCGGCTCCTGCAGTCGAATCAAGGCAATGTCGTTTGTATCATGGAGATAATCACTCTCGAAATCTTCATGTAAAATTATTTCTTCGATTGCGGCTATGTATCCATCATTTGGGTTTTCAATATCATGCACACCTACACCGACCGAGAGATCGGCATGATTCGTCCTATGCAAATCGGAAGAAGATATGAAAATTAGAATATTTTATAATATATTATAATGAAGCAATACTTGTTTCGCAAAAAATATATATAATTGCAATAATATTTTATAATAATATATAATAATATATTTTTTATCAAATTTATATTTGTCGATAATATTTTTACAAATATTTATATAAAAACTTCAATATATTTCTTGAAATTGTAAATTAAAATTTTTATTTAGATTATTATTTATTTACTTTTATCCATTATCAATCAGTCATTGACTTTAATATCACATACAACCTTTTTTAAAAAGAGTATGATATTAAAGGCATCTTTAACCTTTAAAAAAAAGATAGATAAGATACCATTGAACACAATGTCCAGCTGTTAATACATATTGATTATTAATTAATGTGCCTCCGCAGTGGAGACTATCTTTGTTAAATATGGCCACAACCCAAGGAAATATATGTGGAATCGTTATTTTTCCGCCGACAATACGATTAGATATTCCTCCTGTCAGTCCACATTCTGTTATAAGAAAATTTCTTAAATTAATTAAAACTTTATATTGTGTAGACGAACAGATAAAATATAGTAAAATATAATTAAATATCTTGTATGTATAATATCTTTGTAGAAAATTTAATATTCATATTTTTGTAGAAAATTTGACTAAAATCTTTTTTGTCAACTCTTAATGGTTATTCTATAATGTGCTTTTTGTTTCCTGTTTCTTGCTTTTTACTATTTTTTACGTCTTGTCTTTTTGCTTTTTATCCGGTTTTTTTGTTTTATATCGCCCGAGATAAAAGTTAACAAACTTCAAAAGAAATACGTAGCAACAAATACAATTGTCGATAAAACGGTTGCAAAGGAGAAAAAATTAAAAGGTAAAAAACAAGAAACAGTAAACAAAGAGCACATTGTAGAATAGGCTTAATTCTTTTGTAATATATAAAAAAAACATTTTTATTGAAGTATCTAAAAATTTAGATTAGATACAGTTCTGAGAATAATTTTGTTGAATCATTAAAATAATTATGTAGAGAACTCAAGCATAACGACTAATGCTGCAAAAAGTTTTGAAATTCTAGCGTTCTAACTTGAGCGCTCTACATAATTTTTTTGGTAGCCGAACGAAAATATTTTCAGAACTGTATTTAGCTAAATTTTTAGATACTTCAGCAAACTGTTCTTTTCATACATATATCCTGTACTTATAATTTCATACTGTTTTATTTTGTTTGTATGATTACTTTTATAATAGGATTGGGGAAAAAGTTCGATAATACGAACAAAAATACGATTAATGTGAAATTAATCGAATTAAATGTAAATGTTCACTAAATCTAACAGGTTACTCCAGAATAAAAGTAATATACAGTGGCGTGCAAAAGTTTCCGGTGACATTTTGTACTTTAATTTATTTAAAAAAACCTGATAAAATTTTAATCATTATCGGGTGTTAGTACAAGATGTGGATAACGAAATCTTGTACTAACGCCTGAAAATAATTAAAATTTTATTAGATTTTTTAAAAATAAATTAAAGTATAAGATGTCACTGGCAGGAAACTTTTGCACGCTAGTTATAATATTACTTTTATTGTGATGGCTGTATGATTTTCGTACTATAAACTTTGTTACGCACATACACATATGTAATATAATAATTTTAATATGATTTACCGCAATCTCGATTTACTCGTAAGCGATGCTTTTGCGCGTGTGCTGCCTGAAAATGAGCACAATGCAATTATTTAGTAACTACCCAAACAACACGAGTGACTGTTTGTCGACTTATAGTCGACTTTTTTTCAGTCGGCATATAGTCGACTGTTGAAATTCAACTTAAAGTCGATTGTTCCCAGTTGACACAGGGTAAATCAACATTCTAAGTCGTAAGTCGACATTAGAATTTCAACTGTTAGTCGACTTTTTTGAGACATTCGTCAAGTATTAGTCGACTATTAATCGACATTCAGTCAATTTATAGTTGACTTTTAATCGACTATAAGTTGACTGACTTCGAGTTGTTTGGGTAGTTATCAGTCACATTTCCGACTTGTTTTTGTGATAACTTTATTTAATTACTCTTTCAACGAACGTCTAGGATCAGAAGAATGCCGATTACAGTCGTCAGGGTCAAGTGGGGCTTCATGATTCGCGACTCCTGTCCAGATTTCACCTTCTGAAAACAATGCGATTACTGAGCGCAACACAGAGAACACTCTGTTCTATATCGAGTCGCAAACAACGGTAACCAATTTCGATGCTGCATCATTATTGAGCGTATCACCTCGTCGTCATTTTATATCTCGAGGAGCGTGTTCCAATAAATTGCTATTCCCATTAATACGTGGACGATAGATTCCAACGAATAATCACGTAACACAAAGTACACTATCAATCTTTAGAACCCGAATTAAATATACAATCAAAATGTAGATTTCGGGATATAAAAGATTATATTTATAGGTTTTTTAAAAATATTCAAAGTTTCACAAAAATTAAAAAAATTGGTTTTTATTTGTTGATATAACATATAATATATTACATATAACATATAAAATATTACATATTGTTATAATTAATTAATGTTACCAATATACATATTCAATTGTTAAATTTTATCTTTCATGTGAAGAATGTACTTTATCCTGTTCAAAATAGGTCGGCAGATTTTACAGGTCGCTGCTTTTTCTCACCTCGAAAGTGTTATAAATTACTTTCGGTGAGGCGGGAAAGGTATTAGAGTGGTATATGGGCGATAAATTCTTATAAGGATTTCCTTTAGCAATTGTGTCTGTGACTAAAGTCGGTGCATGGAGAAGAAAGAAGACGATTTGAGAACTTGCGTTCTCAATAAAAAAAGGGATAAATCAGAAAATAGCTATTCTCTTTATTACGTTTAAATCTGAAAAGAGCATAGAACAGAGTAAAGAAGTTTATTAATAATGAATAATCGCATAATTACATCATAAATCAAGTATAAAAGAATTACAATTTTAAAAGCATCATTATTGCCTTAGGTGTAACTTTAACATAAAAATCATGGCCATTGAAGGTAATTGAACATTTATTGAACTTTCATTGGTTAGTCTCTATTCCCTTGTTTCGGGCACATATATCAGTACGGCTCTGCAGATACCATATCGTGCATGTCGACAGTCAATATAGAGCATTATAGTTTACGAGTTATGGACAATTCGTTCAACAACGTTTTATGTGCCGCAACAGCTGATAAACGTTAAATGCATCGTGAGAAAATCGTAAATTGTCTGCACTTCAGTATTAGTAAATTTTTATAAGAATATTTATATCATAAATGTTTAAAATAATAGAAAAGAAAAAATAAGGTTGGACCAATAAAACAAAATGATTCGGAATTAACGCCATATACAATGCGTAAATTATTTCACAAATTTGTGTACCGTGTTGATTCCTATTTTATATCATAATTCATACACATTGTAAAATGAATAGTATAAAATTTGTTTCTTTTACTTCTTTTATTGATAAATTATTTTAATATTTATAATTATTTGATTGTATGATTTAACAGTAGTAGTAATGGGAGATGGGTAGAATCATATCAGTCTCTGTATGTCTGAACATAGTCAAAGAGTCACCAGATTTAAAGAGTTTCTTTGCGATTTCCGTTAAGTTAGTAAGGGTTACGAAATTTTTTGTATGTACAGGATACGGGATTTGGATTTGCGATTTATCGGATACAAATCCGTTGTTCTTTACACGACATTCCTATATGTATGATTTAGAAGATTATTTCAATCATACCAATGCCAACAGTACTTGGAATCATGTTTTGTTACTTGCAATATCCATGAAATCATTTGTGTAACATCCGTATAGAAATCTGGATAGTTAACGTCAGCACACAGTAATCCGCTTGAAGTAATTCCTATAAAATAAATTTAGTTAATTCTGTATTGTCAAGTTATTGACTATATGTATATATTACAACTCACCTATCAAGACGTACTTATAATTTTCATCCAAAATCTGAAGAGGTCCGCCGCTATCACCCTGTGTAATAAATAAATTTGTAATATAACATTTTATTCAAATTATTTATATTGCTGTACCTCTTAATGTATTTTATGACATGATATGAACATGATAATGATAAATAAATTAATTATATACAGAAAATTAAATATTGATGATTTTGCTAAAATCGGTTCTGTAAATTTATAATTTGAGTTTATTTGTACATTGTATTGATACTTTTATAATATGGCATATTTTTGATTAAAACTAAACAAGAAATAAATATTTTCGAAAAGAAAGTCAAAATATAAAATATTTATAAAATAAATATTATATGCAGTATCAGTAACTTTTAGAGGACGAGATTTATTCTCAAAATCCTACAGTTTTTTCTTAAGATTTATTATAATTCACTATTTCATTATATTTCTTGTCTCAAAATATGACACTGTTTCAACGCCATTACAATAGCTTTCCCGTCCTGTAATGGTTAAGAATAGGCTGTTGTAAAAAAATTGAGTATATAATTTAAAATCAATAGCTTTGGTTAATGATTCAAAACATTAAGAAAAATTATTTATGTGTTTAGAACCGTATTAGACATGCATAGTTGTAACTTCATGAAAATGATTCATAATGTTAATACAAACATAAATAGTAAATTATATACAAGAGAAAATTTAATTAAAATATTTATAAATATTTGAGAATACCCCACAAGTGCCTCGAGGTGCTTTTTTATATCCTGCGCAAAGCAAGGTCGAGACGGTAGTAGGACATTCCGATCTCTTAAATAATGTTAAATCTACAACACGTAAACCACAGTCTGTATTAAATAAAAATTCATTTTCTGAAAATCCCCAGCCAAGTGCAGATACGGATTGTCCTTCGTATTGAGAGACTGCATCAAGTTCTGCATAAAAAATGCAAAATAATTATTAAGAATTTTATTCAGTCAAATCTGTTGCAAATCTTAACGTCTACTAATATACAAATATTGTACACAAGATAATTATAGAAATTACCGAGTTTTGGTAAACAAATCGGTTTAACAAGTTTGTTGAAGGTAATCCTCATAATTAATTTTACAAGCATGATATCAGCGAAATTTGTGTTTCTATTGTAATCTGGATGTGGGAAAATACTCTTAACAGAAAAGATAATGCTTTTTGCATCCCATTTGCATGAATTATGAGCGCCAACAGATACTTTTAAATCATTTTTGCTAAAATTATAAAATATAACTTTACATATTTTACTTACAAATTTATATAATCTTTGTAAATATGGAAACGTTATTGTAAAGAAAATAAATTTTTTTATTTGTATGTAAGAAAATAAATCTAAGTCATTAAAAATTATATAAAATTGAATATTATAAAAATATTCTTTCTTTTATGTAAATTAAATTTTATTAAAAAACTATTTTAAATAAATATGTACTTCCGTAAGAGAATAACATAATAAGAATAGTAAATTTATATATTTTTATTGACATGTAATGTATATAATATTTTTATTCTCTTTCTTTCTCTTTTTTCTTTATTTTATTTTTAATATCTATAATAACTATTCACTACATAAAATTTCGTTTTATGTCAATTTAAATTTTATTTTAAAATATTTATAAAAAAGTTTTATTAAAATCCTCAGAATTATTTTACAAAATAATCCAAAATAATGTTATAAATAATTTTAATATGATAGTTTTAATGTAGTATCTACTTTGTTAGTGCAAAAATATGGGCTTTTAAGACTTAATTTTTCATTTAAAAATTATTCATTGTAAGAAGTGATGATGTTTTTTCACATTATAAGTAGTACATACCCATAAATATTACAGTGGGCTGCAGTTATTACATAACGATCGTTTATGATTGATGCTCCGCAGATTACTTGTGATTTATTCATACTTATAATACCAGCCATCCAGGGAAATTCGTTTTCAAAAACTTCTCGCCCTCCAATTATTCTAGACAACGATGAAGTAGTTTTTTTTCCGCATTCTAAAGCATAATGATCATAAAAACAAAAAGAATATTTTTATAATATTCAATTTTATATATAATTTTTGATGACTTATATTTATTTCCTTACATGCACATAAAATTCGATAAATATTTTATTCATTTTATTTCTATGGATATACAAGTGAAGACAACATTATTAAATAATTTTTATAAGAACGAAGATAATATACAACATTTATTAAAGATTTAATATTTAATGTAGGGATTTTATTACTTTTTCTTTTGTTATTACTTGTGAAATTGCATGAAATTATTTAAGACTGATCTTACCGCAATATTCATGATCAGAACTTCCGTGAAATCTATCAGTATGTCCATGAACTCGTTCGTACCACGGTAACATATTAACATGTCTAACTGTTAGACACAATAAATTAATTAATATGAAATATTCTGTGCGTAACATTAGGAAGAAATTGTAATTTTCACTTTAGGACGTATTTTATTGAACTGACGTGTGCTACACTTAATGCACAGTGTAAAATATATTTTAATGACTAATATTTCGACGTGCGAGAATACTGAAGAACGGATGTGGTTTAACTCGCCAATAGTTTTTAGATAAGGTAATACTTAAGGTTTACAATGTTTTCCTACTGAGAAGTAATGAATTATTTAGTCTATAAAATATTTGAACATTATAAAATTCAATGTTTACTATCTAGTATGATTTCGAAATTATTTTAAAATACATAGTTTATATTTTACATCTTATATCTTATTATAATGCAACAAAAATATTTTTATTTCAAGAAGTATACACTCGTTTAATATGTTACAATTTTCATATTTTTATACGTGTGTGTAATAACAAAATGTGTACACACATATATATATATATGCATTTTAAATAGTGCTTTGTTCACTTGATATTTAATATTATTTTATGCTTTTTAAAATGCAACATATAGCAGTAAAAATAACAACAATAAAATAATTATTAATCTATCACATATACGATAATATTCTGTAAGTTTGTTATATTATTTTGTACAGTAGCAGGCATCTTTAGTGTGTTGTAATATCCAGTCAAGACTCGGTCCTACTCTCGTAAAAACAGTTGGTTTAGGAGAATCGTCGCATTTATTCACGCTCGGAATAATTCCTATAATGCATACGTATTTTGTTACTAATATATTTGTTTAACTTTAAGAATTAATAATTTATCTTTTAATAAGATACATTTTTTCTTAACTCAATTTTTTAAAATATATTACTATTAAATAAGTATATTTTTATTAGTATAATAAATTTGATATAACCACTTTTAAATATTAAACAGTTTTAGTGTTTTACAAATGATCATATTTACCAATAAGATCATAAATTCCGGCATATGATCGATATTGCACAGAAGATCCGACGTCATTCTATAAATATGCAACATTATTATGATACATAATTATAAATAATATATAGTTTTGGTAAATTCTTTGTTTTCAAATCAAGATAGATGATATTGCTTTCATTTAAATTTATAAAAAATTTTTTTTAATTCAAATACTTTTGTAAATTTTAGAATATTATTATATATTGTATTATTATATATTTTTTTTGCTGTATTTTAAAGTCATAATTTGACATGTATTCACTTACTTCGCACACCAAAGAATTTGTACCCACAATTCCAATGCATCCGTAATCATCGTGTAAGTTTATTGCATTTATTCCTGATTTAATACACTCTTTTTGTCCTAGAATAGGAAGTCCTAATTTTCGAGGCCTACATGCCGCATTATCATCCTGATCTTTGTGCTTGGTCCATCCTACCAAAGTTCCAACTTGACCAAGATAAGTCGATCCTGGAATACAGAAAAGATTTAATTATATAGTCTTATATCTTATCCTCATATTTATTAGATATCAATAGATATATTATATTACGAATCATAAAAAGAAACAAACCTGGATTGGGTAAGCATATTGGTGATATTCTCTTCTCGAATTTAGTTGGTCGACCCAAACGAATTAAAGCTAGATCGTGAGTACTCGACTCTAGATTGAATTCTGGATGCAAAATTATAGATTCGACGCTAATGTTTACTGATGAGATATCTAAGTTACATCGATCATATTCTCCTAAGGATGCTTTTATTTCATGTGCTGTTGCTCTGCCGAGAAAAATATTAATTATACAGGATATCCTACAATTACAGTCTTTTCTACTATTACTAACTGTAATAATAATGCTGAAGATTTCACTCTGTACTAACCCGATAAGTTGACTAGCTGCTGTTAAGACATAACGATCATTTATCAATACTCCACTCACTAGCAATTTGGATTTTATGTGAATATTTGCGAGCCAAGGAAATTCATGCGATTCTGTATATTCACCACCCAATAACCGCGCTGCCTTACGATTTGGTCGACCGCATACTACAGATGTACAAAAAATATTTTACATCGAATATATATAAAAAATTAGATCAAAGAAAGAGAAAATGTACAAGAAATAATAATAAATTTTAAGAAAATTATTATATATGTGTGATATATATATATATTTATAGAAGTATATATAGTTAAAGAATATGCTTATTTTTAATAAAAAATACATAATATTTTTAACACACAAAAGTAGAAATAACACAATTGGGAATTTTACTGATATCTGTTACGTTCCACAGTTAAAATACTGACTGTTGTAATACTTATAAATTTTCCACATGTTTCACATAATATGTATTACTTAATTAATATCTATAGTTAGCATAGCTCAACCATTTCATTTTGTCAAAGATTGAAAAAAATATGATGAATTGCGTGTCATGAAATTTCCTCATAAATGCGGGCGAACATTAACGTTTCTTGTTAAACATAATAAGCTGTTATAAATGATTATTATACAATTCCTGAGAAAGTAATTATAATCTTAAAATATATGTATTTGACATGTCTTGTATGATAAAAAATAGATAAAAAGTAGTTTAGAGATAATAGTTAAGTTTATATTTATAAATTATAACAAGAATCATTTAATAATCTGCTAGAATTGTTTTTATTCTTTTGTTACTATTTAAATAATAGGCATTGCTTATTATATGATATTAATAATTTAATTATTTGTAATAAATTATTTACATATTAAGTATAGAATTGTTTAGATTTTAACGTTTTTAAATTTTCTCCTTGCTACTTATATCATGTTATTTTATAGTCATACATTTGTATTGTAATAATGTTACTTACAGCAACCACCACAGGTCCGGAACCTTCCCAAAAGAAGATCGAAAACACCGCGTTCATGCCTTATTTTAATCTGATCATCACCCTATTCAACGAATACATTTGCAAGCTTTTATACATTTATAATGTTTTTTAACCGTAATTCAAGTAATAATTTTCAATGTGTCTAAGTGTTTTTTAAATTAAAAGTGTAGAAAGAAATGTATATAATTTTATGCAAAATAGTAATATATTATTATGATTAAAAAATCTTTTGCAGAATATATGTCATATACATATTAAATATACGCAATTTATGGAAATACATAAAAGATTGTAAAACTAGTTCACTACAATAAAAATTAGTACGGTAAAATTGATACGATGAAGCTTACAGTAGCATCGACGACGCGTCCATTACAGTCAATTCTTCCAAAATTCACCAACAAGATACAAATGAGGTATCTGATATAGACTTGCAGCTTCATGACTTTTCTGTCGGTAGTCGAGGAGATACTGGTCTCACTTAAATGACTGGTTTGTGTCGTATAGCGGGACTATCATCGCCCGCATCCTGGGACACTCTCAAGAATGTAAATTGAATATAACCCATACGTATTACATTTGCGCTGGAGTTCGTATTTGATTCTACCGTTGTATTTATTTCATTTTTTATATTTTATTTTAGCCTGAAAAGTAGATGACTAACCGGTTTGTCAGTCCCGTTACATATTTCTCGGCATCGTCAATATGTATATCAATGAAATTCGTTTCATGTCTTTGATATCTTTGATATTTAAAAATTTATGAATACATTTATTAGCAAAAAATAAATAATGGAAATCTATACATTTATACTAATTTTGACCACTGTTTCATTTTATGCACTGCTTTTATTAAAGTTGTTTATTATTACAGATGTATATGGCTTATATTGTAAAAAAAAGTCTTTTTTGCACAAATTGAAAAAACTGTAAAAATATTAGAATTCAGAAATATCAAATACGTATTTATTTTGTGACATGTGCATTGTGTAAAATATTTTTCTATAAAATTGTATTAATATATAAAATATATATTACATATATATTATATGTTGCATATATCTTTTATAGTTACTATATGTTGCATATATTTCTTATGGTTACATATCATAAGATAAAAATTACCATAGTCTTAATTTTAAAAATAATTTGTATTTTTTCTATATTATTTATTTAAAAAATTTCCAAAATCAGCAGAATATAATAATGCAAAACTTAAAATATAAAGATATAAAATTTCAGATGAATTATATTTAAATTATATTTGAAAAAATATATGTTGAAGGGCATTTAAAGCTAATTAAAGCAAACATTTATTACATTTTTATATCGCATATTATAATAAAATATTTCCTATAAAAAGATATAACATTGGTAGCTTAAGTCTAATCTCAATCTCACTATAGTCAATTTCCTCGGCAACAGAATTGAGTATTTTAACCTTTGGCTATATTTCAGCAGTCGTAAAAAAATTGTACAGTAAATATTGCACAATATAATATTATTTTTGTAAATATGTTACAATATAACAAATGCTGACATGTCATCTATTCATAATTTCATAATATCGCCTCTATTTATTTATTTATTGCCGCTATAAGTAGATGTAAACAGAAAGAGAGAGAGCGAGAGAGAGAGAGAAAGATAGAGGGAGAGAGAGAAAGAGAGAGAGAGAGATATAACAAAAAATTTAATAGATAAAACGTGAAAATAATATTATACAAAAATTCATATTTTTTTTAGCAATTTAAGTACATCAGTTTCACATCTGGCACATCACTCTAAATCTGCTAAATATATAAATTATTAAAAAAATACATAAAAAGGCTACGGGTCAAGCTGGATCTGTTCGTTGCTAATTAATTAAATTTAATCTTTAAATAATAAACACAAACAGCTTCAACCCGTTATGAGGCCATTCTCAATGTATTAGATAATTACAAAATTTTTTTCACAAATTATTTTGTAATTATCTGTTACCTTGATGATCCGATAACGAGTTGGAACTGTTTGTGTTTATTGTTTAATGATTAAATTTAATTAGTTAGCAACAAACATCCAACCTGGCTCGTAGCCTTTTAATTGTTTGCTTACTATAATTTTAATTATTTGAGTCCGTTATCTATTTCCTTATTTTAAGTTACGCGGGCACTAACATCCCTAACAACACAGACCTCCAGGGGACATCCTGAGGACGTCCAAAGGACGTCCGTACGTCCTTCGAACATCCTAAGGACATCCTCAAGATGTATTTCAGATAAAGTGTGTTATTAGGGATGCGTTATATTAATAATTTTTTTAATAATTGTAAAAAGCGGACGGAAATGTTTTTTAACGAATTATTTTGCAATTATCTGTCACATTGAAAATGACCCGATAGTGGATCGAAACTGTTTGTGTTTATTATTTAAAGATTAAATTTAATTAATTACCAACGAACATCCAGCTTGACTCGTAGCCTTTTTATGTATTTTTTAAATAATTTATATTAAGATTAAATTTAATTAGTTTGAAAATAAAGTATTATGGATTCTCAAGTTTTATAAACAAAACAATAAATAATTGAGCTAATGAGAATCGAAACGCAGTTGTTTGTGCGTCATTATAAATTTATATTTAAATTAAAATATGTATATAAACGAACGTTTCGACTCCGCTTTGAGTTAGCGACGAACATTCAACTTGGCTTGTAACCCTTTTACTGTTTATCTATTTTAATTTTAATTATTTGAGCCCGTTATCTATTTCCTTATATAAAAAAAAATCATGACAAAAATATCATATATATACTGAGAACAGAGCACGAGAATTTAAAGAACTTATATATACAATAGTAATTTAAAACAAAAGTCATTTGTCATTTGTCTCTTTTTATCATGTTGCGATTAACAATCGCTGTCATAATCAATTATGCTCACAGAAACAGCCATCCATTGAATTTTTCAAAATCCAATCCATATATCGTGTAATTCTTGTATATACACCTGGGTAACCAGGTCTTGCGCATCCATTACCCCAGGATACCACACCGATGAGTTCGTATTTTTTATCTTCTCGCTCCGTTATTAGAGGACCACCACTATCTCCCTATAATACAAAAGATTCCTTATTATTCGCACACGGAATCCAATCCAGTCATATTCAATGTAATAAAATGAGTTTAAGTTATAGTTATACGCACCGCATATATTAATAATTAATATGTACTGCACTAATATATTGTAAGACGTATATATATAATACGTTTTGCAATGTATGTTTTTCAAAATTCTTTTATTTACTATTACAATTTTCTATTTTTAAGTTACACATATACAAGAAAGTAAATATTACCTGACATGAATCTTTTTGTCCTTCAAGATAACCTGCGCATAGCATATTTTCTGAAATCATTCGAGCACTGTAGCTGGTATTGCGACAAGCCTGAAGACTCATGACTGGAACTTCTACTTCCTGGAGAAGGCAGGACGGTTTGCCATCCTCTTTCAATGTACCCCAACCTGACACAATTGCTTTTGTCTCTACATATTCGTTATCTAAAAAATAATTCTGCATTACGTATTATGATAAATAATTACTTAATGCGATTAATTGCAATAATAATTTTATGGAAAGAATTAGTAAAATATTGTTATTATTTAAAAAAAATAATTTTGTTCAAATTTAAATATACATATTTAATAATATCACAATGTATCAACATAAATCTGATGAAAAAAATTTCAGTAGTAATCAACTTTCTACTAAAAAAAAATAAAAAAAGCGAAAATCACTAAAAGAAAGTTAAGAGGTTTTCGAGTATAAATATATTATATGTATATTATTAATGTAAATATACTGTAGTGCCAGTAAACAGAGCAGGTAAGTGTACCATGTCATGCTGCGTTAACAAATTCAGAAAAAGATGATTGCGTGCATTCGAAATGCAAATTCAAGTCCTCGATTTCAGAGAAATCTTCATTATTACGCAGTTATTTGTGCGACGCGACAGTACATTTCAATTGAGAGTAGGTACCCGTATATTGACTAATTTATGACTTTTCTATTACGTAATCGTCGCATAATAAACATGATTGCTAATCGTCGCTTAATATATCCAATATTATGCGTTTTACAAAAATGCACTGACCAAAATTAATCGTGATTGAATGCTATTGTAACATCGTCTAGGCATGAAATTATAATACGCTTTGAAAGTAGATATTGATAATGCATTCGACGTGTTAAATTAAGATTATGCAATAATTGCGTGTCTTGAATAAAAAACTTATTATCAATTTAATATCCGTCAAACGTAGAAAATTAATAAGGCATATTATAATACGTCAAGAAATTTTAATATATTGTCATTATTATTATTATTATTAATTTTTATAATATATGTGTTATTATAATTTTAATTATGATAAAAATTGTACATTTAATATTATTCTTATTATTATTTATTGCGTTTTTGTAAAGAGAAAATAAATATACTTGCATAGTAATAATTTATCTTCATAAAAATATTTTCATCAGATTATTATTATTATCACTCATTTACTTTCATAAAAAAAAATAAAAGTACACTTACCTAACATTGTTGGTAAACATATCGGCCGTATTGTATCACTCAAAGGCACTCTTTCATTAAGACGAAGTAGCGCAATATCATTTTCAAAATTCAGAAAGCTAAAGTCACCAGTCATAACGCGCACTACATATCTGGTTTCCGGTGATTTCTCGATACATCTGTCGTGCTCCCCGAAAGTAACTCTGATCATGAACCACATGAATCTGAAAATAAGACTAGAAGAACTGATCACATTCGCCTGGCGAATAAGTTTGCAATGGAGGAACTTTAAATAAAATAAACGAACTCTACAGAAAATATCTTCCAATTTAATATATTTAATAATAATTCAATTTTTTGTACATTGACTTGATCATGTGTTCTAGAATTTCTATATTAGTAATATGAAATTTCAATTATATTTTAATCGGTTCTTTAAAAAGGTTATTACATTACTAATAAATTTGTAATTCTATGTGCATAATTTACAAATAACTTGTAAATTATGTTATTAAAGAAAAATGTACATCGAAGATAATGTATTCAATAAATATTAATTGAGCAAAAGATACTTTAAAATCTTACATTTAAATGTTAATTTCTTATTTTCATATTTATTGTATTATAAATATTAAGTGAGTAAACATTTTAAACAATGTTTATATAACGTTTCTGTTTATATAATAATTTATGCTATTCATTTTGTTAAGATAAATATATGTGGACAAGCAACTTTAAGGTAACAGATTCTTCATATTGCTCTATTTGCAAGTAACTAAAAATTATAATCGTCAACACTGAAATAATTTATCATTCCTTCATGTCAACATAGAGGAGCTAACGGCACTAAAAGTTTTCCTTGTAGCGTGACATTAATCAAGGATGCAAATATGAAGTTTGACCCGTTTGCGTGTTGAGTAGATGATGCCAATAGTACGATTAGTAGTTAGTATTTTATACAGTTATTCTAAGGCTTGTTTTCACAATATATGATTACCTTAAAATTAAAGGTTACCAAGAGATTTATCAATGAAATTCATTCATTAATTTCTTGGTAACCCTTAATCTTTAGGTAATCATGTATTATAAAAACGGGTCTAATTCATAAAAATATTTGAGTATTCACTTCCAATTTTATTTATAACAATAAAACAAATTAAATTTAAGATTTGTGATTATTATTATTAATTTTTTTTTTGCTAAATTTTTTTCCTGTTACATTATTAATAAAATCTACTAAAATTGTAAAGTTTTGATTAAAATTATAGAGATGTTTCAGTAAAAATAGTAATATATTGAAAAAAATTTTTATAAAATATTTTAAAATAAAAGTTAGAATTAAAATACAATTTTAATATTAACATCAATTCCGATTCTATTAGGTGCACAATATTTATAAGTCATACCTACCCCTTCACGCAGTGTGCGGCTGTGATAACGTAACGATCGTTTATAAGTGTACCACCGCAGTAAAATTTGTTTAGGTACGATAATCTAGCCATCCATGGAAACTCATTCATACTCGTCGTTTGACCTCCAACTATACGACTTTCTTCATTCCGTAATCCACAACCTAGATTGTAACAATTGAAGTGTAGTACACTTTTTCTACGCTGTTTTTCAAAACACTATGTTTAATAAAATTAAAACTTAACAAGAAAAGAAATATTGAGGTACGCACTACAGTAGCAGGGCGCAGGTGATTCAGTGGAATAAGGTGGCTTATTACCAAAAACTCCAAAAAAACTCTTTATCTTCTCATCGAACATTTCGGCCTAAAATAAAAATAATTATATTAATTAATGATCTATATGCTTCCCACATACAGCACAGGCATTCAAATGACATTCTAAAGTCCAGAAGACATCCCTGTGTCCTGAGGATGTTCCTAGAATGTCTGAAGTGAGCTATATGGAAATTTGTTGTTATATTATATTTATATATTAAAAATTTTTAAGAAAATTGATTAATAATTTTATTTAATTTGTAAATTTTAAATATAAATAGGTAGGCATAAGATGTCCAACTATTTTAATTACAGATTATTCTTATAAAAACAGATAAATAGAAATAAATTTAATGTTATTCTTGTAATTTTTTGTTACGTATATTTCTTTTATTTTGTTAAGTTATTAAAATGGTTTAAATTATATGTTTGTATTTTGTCAAATATACCTCTTTTAGTTGTTTTTCAATAACTCCTAAATTGAGACATCTAAATTTACTCTACTTTTGTTGTACATTAAAATTAAATGTCTTAAATTAAGATTATAAGAACTAAAAAATTCAAATACATTTCAAAAAATATTTTAATAATTTTTTAAGAGACATATACATAGTAATATACCATATAAAGAAATTAATTATATGTATTATTCATAAATGCAATTCTTACCTGGCACTTTTTTGTTGCCAAAAACAAAATGAATAATAAAATTAAGAAACACAAAGGCTTCATATTCTGCGAGTTGATTAAGTAACTTATTGCACCGATAATTATACACTTACAACTTTAATTAAGTCTTTGTAGATATATGAGTGAAAGAGTTGCCACACGGGCACCGTCAGGAACGAGTCATGGACATGTCCCTGACTGAGAGCGACTATCACTGGCGTCCTACGCCGACTATGGAGGACTGAGAGGTCGAAGAAGTAATTGCTATTCCGGAAGGGAAGGCGGGCACAGCCAGTCGGCCGGTACCTGACCAGTTCACGTTCATGTTCAGGGTCGAATCACGGATGACTGTTATTGACCGTCATCAGGGCCACGACGAGAAATTATTATACCCATTAAGCAGAGAGTTTAGATACTGTCAGCTGCATCTACATAAATTTTTGTATCAATAAAAATGTAAAAATAATATCTTTCCATTTTTTTATTTGGTATTAGCACATTAAATAGTTTATTAATTATTTTATAAGATAACTTACGTAGAAAAGTAGTAACGTTACTTTTACTTTCAATTATCTCATTAATCTTTAGGTATATTCGTAAAAAGAACGTTTTTTATAAAACATTTGTGATAAGGAAAAGTTGATATTAAAATGTTTACATTACTTCTATATACACGAAATTTTTCTTTTTTAAGAATTTTTAGTAGATTTTTTTAGTAGATAGTATGTTCAGAAAGAATATATTAAAATATGAACGTATAATGTATATATTCTATAAATAAATTCTTAAAACAATGACTTTTGTTTAAATTTAATTAAAGCATATTTACAATTTCGCAATGCGTCCTAACATATCATTGTGCGAATGCATAATGAAATAAAAGAAAGTGCAGAAAGAGAAGGTTATACACAAGTACTCATTTTAGATTTATTATATGCGCATACGCATTTGGTGCATCATCTGGCACTGTTTGGCAGACACATTTCACGAACAATTTGTTATTAATAAATATCTCGCCGACTAGCTTTGGAAGAAAAAAGTAGTCTTGTTAATATACTCATTAAATCTTGTTATTTTTATTTTTGATGAGAATTTATAATAAAGTTTTCGCTTATTGCTATCCTATTATTGTAATATTATTTCTTAGAACTAGTTTCGGTTGAAGGAGCAGGTTTAGCAACTTTGTCATCGTTATTATTAACCATCTATTTATATTTTTACGAAGAATACAAAAATTCAATTTTAGGAAGAGTATAGTATCATACATTTTGAGTTTTCTTTCTTTATTATTAATATTGTAAAATTATGTATTGTTATATTGTTAGTTATGCTAAGATAAAAACAATATGCCTATTATATTCTAATCTTATTATAATTTTAAGAATATAGTAATATATGTATATGTTGAGGTTTATTTTGTGTCATACATACAGGTACAATGTAATAATAAGTAAAAATTAAATAACAATTATTTTAGAAAGTAAATTTTATAAAAAGCATAATGTAAATAAAATTTGTTTACTCATATAATTTTAATTATTTTTATATAATAACAAAATATGCAACGATTGTTTTAGTATATTTTGTATTTGTTAACACATTCTTAGTCTTTTGCAAGTTTATACATATTATTTTGTAACACACATGCAAACATGCGTATTATGTACACGTAATAGGCAATATCAGTAATTTCGATTAACATAAATTACACTATCTTCTATTATGTACAAATTACTAGTTGTGCATACAAAGATACTATTGTACGTGAAGTGCATTTAGATGAGTCAACTTTAGCCCGGTTTAACAGTGAACCGTTACTGGTTGCTAATTATTCCGGAAACGTTTGACCGCTATTCGTACGATTAAAGATGATAGAAACGTGTAAAGCGAGCTAAGCATGTGCTCTAATCTTACTTAAATTAAATTTTCTACAAAAAAATATATATCCTTTACATTTTATACACATACATAAGCAATAATTAATAAATAACAATAATGGCCTCTATACAAGGAACTATATTTGATAAGTCAGTGTTTAATAAAAAATTGTACTCAGTTCCCCCAAATAAGTCATTTAAGAATAATAATATAACACGTACTTATTGCAGTGATTAATTACAATCGTTGCATGTGAAATTTTATGTACAAGTCGGAGGTGAAAGCAGGTCCTCAGGTAACACACAGACAGCCTTCCTTCATGTTTGCATGGATCCATTTGAGATATCGGGTTACTCTCGTATAAACTCCGGGATAACCTGGTCTACCACATCCCACACCCCAAGACACTATACCTATTAGATACATTTAATACATACATAAGTTCCATGTAAACAAAAATGTTCCAATACTAAGATCCCAATCAGCAAAGAATGATGTTAAAAAAGTTTTTAAAAACGTTTTTCAAATGTTTTTAAAAACATTTTTTAAAATAATGAGTTAAGTTATCTTTTTTTTTTTTTTATTAAAGAGAACCGTTTATTTTAACATTTAAAGCAATATTTTCTTAACATTTAAAAAACGTTTATTTAAAAATTTTAAAAAACGTTTTTAAAATATTTTTAAAAAACGTTTAAGAAATATTTTTAAAAAAGTTTTTAGAAACGATAAAAATAATGGGTTTAGTCATCTTTTTGTCACTAAAAAACATTTATTTTTACGTATAAAAGGACATTATGCGTTAGAGAAACGTTTTACCAATCTTAAAATCGATCTTTACAATCAACAAACAACGTTTTTAAAATATTTGTAAAAATATTTAAAGAAATTATCTGTTGAAAAGTGCGAGAACTATAAGAATGATAACAAAATACTTTTTTAGGCTTAATTTTAGGCTTGATTTTAAGGTTATTTCATTAACATTTTATTAGAACATGGATGAGAAATCTTATATTGTTGCACCTTTTATTCTATTTTGTGTGATTTTTATTTACAAGAAACACTGTCCATCTAGCGGTGATGTCTGGTACTACTTGCGAAATAATTAATGTTAAATTAATATTAAATAAACGTTTTATCAAATTGTTATTACAAATAAATTATAAATGTAATATGAATATATTAAATAAACGTTATGAATGTTTTTTTAAATCATTATTATAGACGAATATTAAATAAACATCTAATAAATATTTACAAATCATTATTTCGAACAAATAATTATTGTAAAATGTATATTTAAAAATCATTTTAAAAATGTTGTCTGCTAATTGAGATAATTTTTACGGATTTTTACATTTGCGTAAATAGAAATACCTAAAGCTGTTTGGAGATATTTGGTTTACAACATGCTTGCTCAAATAATAAAGAAATATTAATCATCTGACAGAAATACTTTTATGAAAAACTACATAGATTAAGACAAGATCTTAGAAATTCTTAGTTTTTCATAGACATTTGTAGTGGGACGTAAAGTGACATTGTTTGTTTGAAAAACTAAGAAATTCTTTACCTTCAAATAACATCACTCTCAATGTAGTTTTTCTGTACTTTTTCGTAAAATTTTTTTTTCCTCTTGAAGCAGTATTTGTCATCAAACACTATTAAAAATTATATATATTATTGTAATAAAATATAAATGTTTCACCTGCTATTTCAAGCTTATCGGCTTCTTGAACAAGAAGAGGACCACCACTGTCTCCTTGACAAGAATCCTGGTTACTTCGGCCGGCGCATATCATATTTTCGGTAATTCGATTTGATCGATATTTCATTTTTCGACATTGCGTCAAGCTATATATAGGGACTTGCACCTCTTGCACCTTTCCAGGCAACATGCCTCCTTCCGAAGTACGACCCCATCCTACTACCGTCCCTTCTTTTCCAGCAGGATCGGTTCCTGCATTAACATATTAAAAATACAATATTTAATATCTTAAAACAGATCATACACACATGATTGATTCAGTTCAATGCATATGTTACCTGGTTGAGGTAAACAGATTGGTCGAATCTTTTTCGAAAATTTCACAGACTTGCGTAATTTTAATAAAGCTACATCGTGATTGTAGGAGTTCATATCAAAATTTCTGTGACGTACTACAGCACTCACTGCTCTCATAACAGGAGTTCCATCAGTATTTACGTATTGATCGTAATCTCCAAGTACTACTCGAATTTTCGATCGTTTTAAACTTAAAAAGAAAAATAAAAACATTAATTCAACCGCAATAATTTATATTAAATAGAATCAAAATATAAATAAATCACATACTTATACTTTTTTTTTAATAATATATTAAAGATTATGTTAGAATTTCTGCGAGATACTTATTCAATAACGTTCATAATAATTCTAACACAACGTCGTTCTTAATAAGTTTGTTATACTATCTATTTACTTTATTGTATTTATATTATTGTTATTATTTATGTTTTAATTATATTTATTTATAAACTTATTGGATAAAGACATACTTCCGTACACAATGAGCAGCGGTAATTACATAATCGTTGTTGAGCAGACTAGCACCACAGTGAAAACGACCATCATATACTAGCCTCGCAATCCAGGGATATCTATTCGGTAATGTAGGACGTCCCCCCACTATTCGATTCTCTTGATTAGATAAACCGCATTCTGAGATCAATATCGAAATTTAAATGCTTTTAATGTTTAAAAATATTAAATTTATACAAACAAATTATTTATTACTTCTATAGCAAAATAAGTATAGTATAAATATACATAGATAATATACGTAATAACTTAATCGTAAATTATATGTATATTAACAAATTTTAATATCTTTAATTTTTTTAAAAGATTTAATAAAGTGATTATGACTCGGGACAAATTTAATTTGTGAAAGACATTTTTACCACACGTGCAGTTTCTTAGCCTTTCTTCGTCTGTTTCAGTATTCTCAATAATATCAATACCAAATATTTCATCGAATAAAAATTTTCCGGTACGAATTCGAGAATTATTCAAAGAAATTTCCTGAAAGAAATGTATAATTAACTGGTGTCATTCAAGTACGCGCTCACTTTCTATTGCAAATACGACATAAACGATGAGAGAAAGTAATCATGATCAGAATAATGGGTCAAGGCCTAAGCTGTCAAATTATCTTCAATACTAACTAAATATCTTATAAGCGTAAGCGTTGCGTGCACGTAATATTTACATAAATTTTTTAATGATGTTTGACTGATTACAATCATTATTTAAATTCTAAAACATCTTATATCTGTTTGGATTGAATAATATAGCATAATATGCTAAGTAATGTCAAGGAATAAAAAATTAAATAAAAAAGCGTTAAATTCTTAAATTAAAACAGCATGATTTAGAATATTCTAAACAGCATAGACCTTCAAGGGACTTCCTAAAGACATGCATAAGAAGTCTCTATGGTCTCTAAACGTCTTAAGAACGTTCTTAGAACGCTTTTTTTTTATAATGTGTACTGTATGGATTATAATAATTAATATTAATAATAAAAGAAGAATTGTCTTTATAATACTGTTGCGAGTTACATAATAAGAATTCTTTAAAAAAGTTATTACATATTTTGTAAATATTTGTTACAAAAAATTATAGTAATATATAATTATCATATATCATATTCTATTTAATAGTTTAAATTTTACATGAACAGTTTCACTATTCTTTCATCTTCTTGAGAGCTAATCTATCATAATTTATTTTGGTATCTCAATCGAATCAATATACTTACAGTAGAAGCAATTGGAGCCATTATAAATTCTCGACGAAGTCTATAGCCTTCAATTGATACCGATATAAAAAATGTCATAATTAGGATTAAGATCGGGAGCTTGCTACGGAACACGTATAAAGGCATTTTCCCATTTGTCATTCACGAAATGCACTAATGTCGTTCTGACTCACGGATGCGTTCTTGCTTTCATCGATGTAGCACCGTGCACCACGTTTTTTGCTGGATTCCACGACCGACATGCATTATATTGAGTCCGTACGAACATTCGGCCACGATTTCGTTCAGCGACACCGTTCTTTTCGGGTTTTGCAGAGAAGCTGTGGATTCTGGTTTCGTCAAAGATCACCGTTGCTCGCGCACGCTTTCACCGTAGCTCTACAAAGAAGTTAAACTGATCGACCGAGAGCTAGCCGGTCTTTATGGTTGCGAAGAAAGTTCTTCTTTCACTGTCGCGCTGCCACTATCGCATGGCCCCGGTCCTATTCAGCACACGTGGCATAAACGTGGTGAATCCTCTCAATTTGGAATCATGATGTCTTTCGTTTTCGTAAGAATGGAAAGCACGTATATCAATGGAAGCTTTCGCCGTATATAATATCACTTTATATCGTTTTTTATGTAACCTAACAATTTGCTTAATTTTTTCTTTTTCTTATTGTTAGAACCTCAATAATTTTGAAATAAACCTATAAATTAGGAAATGGAGTAAAAATATAAATTTTTTCCTTAAAAAGGGAAAAAACGTTAGCCAAAGTAAACACACACACATGTATATTTAAGGTTTTATATTATAATTTCAATAATTATATTCTTAGCAGTTGCTTCCGGCGATATTTTCGGTTCTTTAGGGTGCGTGCAAAGCAAAAAAGCTTCAAATTTTTTTAGCATACACAGAATTCAATATTAAATACTCATTCAGTCATTTTCTAGCAAAAGTCGAACAATGACTAATTACAAGATTGTGTATAATGTGTTGTAGAGAAAAATCCTTCTCTCTATCTACTCGTTTAAAAGTTTATGATGTAACGATATCCGCAATTTAACCACTCTTATTAGACAGACTACACTATAAGATGTTGACAATAATTGATAATAGCAATAATTGATTAACTTATTAGTTTAAAAGCGTTGTAATATGTGGTACATACGTAATTTTTACATTTTTAAACAATAGTGTAAAAGTTACGTCAGTCATTATATTAAATAGACTGTATATCGTGAATAAAAATACATTCTTTTTAGAGTTCTGGAATAGTCCATATAATATGTATAAATATTATGTCAAAATCTTAGTTGCTATCCAAAATAAAATTTTGGATTCTTGTTAATTGAATAAAAGCTTAATTTTGTTAAAGATAACAAAAAATAGATTACCGTCATTGACTCAACAGCACGAATGAATAGTGAATATACAATCATTTATTATTTTTATAACTATATACAATTATAATGGTTTTTAAAAAACATTATAAATTAAAATTACCGAAATTATTGATCACGTTTCTTTGAAAAGAAAGTTTTAGGATGTTAAAAGATCTGTAGGTTGCTAAATCTTTGCCTTACTATGGATATGTTTTGTTTTCACACAGACTCTGTAAATATCAATACATCAATAGACAATAAATATCAATATTTATTGTCTATCAAATTATGCAAGGACAAATAAAACAAGCAAAAATAATGCTTACAAGTGCTATAAAAGCGCAAAATGGAACGCATCTTATATATTAGATGTATACATATAATATATAGTATTATATATTGTTAGTATAGATTTGTTAATATATATACAATATATTATTCGTTTAACTCTTTACAAACTTTCGAAATGCACTCTTGCAATGTCTTTAAAACATTTTTCTTTTAAGAACTGAGGAAAGACATACATTTAAATAGCAAAGAAACATTCTATGAATGTTGTACAAACACTTATTAAGACTATTCATATTTTTTATGGATATATTAAAACACCGTTAAATATCAATATTATGTTAACATAGTACATTTGTATCACACAGCTATATAAATATTCTATAAATGTGTATAGAATATTTTATATAATATTTTATAGAATATTTTACGTTTTTTATTATACGTCTAAACATAATCTTATCCATAAGTAAGACTATTCTATACGTAATTCTCGTTAACTCTATGAATATTTTGAGGAACATTCTATAAAAATGTTTTATTTGAGGAATATTCTATAAATTTTTTATTATAAATATGAATTCTTAAATAGAATATTTATTGTATATGTATACACACGAACATTAGATTCAAATATTTCGAAATTAAGAATAAATAGTAACAAATTACACGGACTCTCAATCTATAAAAAATACAAACACAAAGAAGCTCAAATTAATGAAAATCAGGATGGAAAAAAGGGCCTATGTTATTGAAATGGAATAATCATCTACTCTGTTTAATGATGCCATCTTTATTCCAATTTTTAATGTTTCAATGTTGGAGTCTTCCTCAGCAATCCAAAGCTTCATAAAATTTAATAATGTGATGCCAAATGTTACAGTAATGAAATTAAAGAACGATAAAGAAACTAGTATTTGATCCATCTTGCAGCCAACATAGATTTAAAATAAATAATAAAAAATTACATGGACTCTCAATCTTTAAAATATATAAAGACTGAAATATAAGGCTAATGAAAGTCAGCGTGAAAAGAAGGGCAGTTTGTATTATTGAAGTGGAACAGTTATTTACTCTGCTTAATGTGTATTGTGTAGCCTTAAATTTCTTTGTATTTTTATTTTTTGAAATTAATATTTGTATTTGTTAAAAATATAATATGTAAATATTCTTTTATAAAATATAAATGTTCTTAATTTCGGAATATTCATATTCTTGTTAAAGAAGAATTTTGTGCTATCTGGATATCAACGATAATGCTTTTTTTCAAAGAGAATTTATAAATTACTTTGAGCAGTTATCTAATCTTACACAGGAAATAAGGAATATTTTTTATTGAGATCAAAATATATTAAAGATAGAGTATTTTTTATTCAAAAAACTTAAGGTATATAAATAAAATATAATGACTTTTAATTTTTTAGATAAAATCTATTGGTCATGTAATTACATCTTAATACTGTTATTAAAACTGATATAAATGTTAACAGATGGCATTATATTTATACTTATATGTTTGTTAAACTACTTTATAGTTATTATTTAGTAAACATTATTTAAACTATTTTGAAGTTGTCTGTAGATGAAATTATTTTTATTTTTATGGAATATATTGTATTTTAATTTAGGAAGAATCACGCGATGCAAGTAACGGTTCGAAAGTTTCACTAACCCACATTCATCGTTGAAAGCAAAACATCTGAGATCGCTGACCTGATTTTGCTTATTGCATCTTTATGTAAATATTTAAATATCACATTTAAATATTTTTATATGATATATTTTTATAATAATATTATTAATGCACCATTTTACTTATTTACAACTATTTTTTGGAAACATTTAATTTCTTAAATTATTGTTTCTTCGATATAGATATAAAAATGGTACCGATTGTGGCAAACATATTAATAGGTTTAATAAAATAAGATTAATTTAAAATTAAAGGGCTTATTCTGTAACTGTTTTTTAACGACTGTAACTGTAGTACTACAGTTGTTAAAAGTAACCATAAATATAGAGAATAAATCTGTATACTAAATTTTATTACGCATATACTCTCATATTATTACTACATATATTGAATATTTTTCAATTTGTCACTATGTATAAACCCTCATAATTGCATTTTTTATTAATTTAAGAAGAAATATGTTTTCAGAAATCGATAGATACAATTGAGGAGGCCAATTGCTTAAATCGTATCTTTTATGATATACCAGAAAAAGTCTTATAGCATAATAAATTATTCATTTTCGGCAAAATATTATACATATGAGGCAAAGTGCGGTACTGCGAAAATTTAGAGAAAAATAAAACAAACAATTATTTATCAATTAATAAAAGCTTTTATTAAAAAATATACTCTAGTTCTTCGGCTTTAAACTACAATAATTAATATTTACCATATAATTTAAACGATGAATTATATTCCATATTCTCAATTCCTGAAGTATTTTGTATTACCTGCACATTTTGATGTAACTTTTGATATAACAAACAAAATCTTTTCATGTCAACAATGAAGTTAAGAATTAAATAATTTAAATAACATCCTAAATAGATGGATTTGTGAAACTAATCGTGTATCAAATACATCTCTTTTATTATGATGATGTCTTAAAAGTTCAAGTTATTTTCTCTTACTTTTAGCGTGAAATTTAATCTAGGATAATACGCGTTAAAAGCATGATCCAATATAGAATGTTATTTTTTGCGTTATTATTGCTATATAATCTACGTACCTATAAAAGGTAGGAATAAATGACATATTAAACGTGTAAACTTCTAGATCTAGAGGTGTATACTATTGGAGATAAAGAAAGTTTCATAGAAATTCCACGTTTGAATATAACACATATCATTAAACATTCAAAAGGTTAAATTAAATACTGTTTTCATAAATGCGCATTTATAAATTCATTTTTGGAAAAATGATATTATTTTGTATAAATAGCCATTGATTATTATTTATGCCATCGATAATTAATTCCACTATTATAAAACATTTGTAAAGAAAGAATACGTCAAGAAATACAAGCACGGAATCACCCAATATTTTTCAATTATTTGTTTTTGTTAATAAGATGAAAGTTATTTTGTAACTATTTGTTTCTTGAAAGTTAATGTATAGAATTTTACATAAAAAAATAAATTATGGAAGGGATTATCAACGAAAGAGGTTATGATACACAGCGGATTACGTGGTTTGTGTATATTATTAGGAACATTATAATCACAGATTTGATAAATTAAAAAACGATTTACGTTATTAATATATTATTATATGTAGAATTTATATACTTTGCATTTTACTATCGATTTCTCGGAGCATCTCATATTAGGAGCACAATTTTTTTACTTTGTGGTTTATTGCTCACTTTTTATATTTCTTTAATTTTCAAAAAAAATAGAATTTAAATTAAATTTTATGTAACGTTATCTTAAAACTTACTAAATTCCCTTCAAAATGACCTATTATTTTTTAAAATTCTCCCCATAGATTTCTAACTTCAAACGCTTGTCTATTCAATAAAAAAACGAAAAAAAATAAAATTAAATTAATTTCTGAAAAATATATAATTGCATTTAATAGCTTCGGTCATTAAATAGATTATCGTAGGTTTAACATTAATTATTTTAATGAGTTTGTTGTTTGCACATTTCGTAATAAATTTTTTTATAAATAATAATTTTATAACCCAATAAACAGGAAATATTTTGAATAGCTTGCTACAACGTTGCTAAAATGTTTTAAAATGTTTCTTAATTAAGAATTAAGTAATTATTGGGAGGATGCTTATCAGCATCAATAACACGAAATTGATTATTAATATGAATTCAATAACGTGAACTTTATTTTCACTTTTCAATATAAGATTACATCAAGATTGAGCAGTAACCAAGCATAATTTGAAAAAAATATATACATAGAACTTATAAATTAATTAAACCAACGAGCCATCTAAAAATGACAAATTTATTGTGTATCGCATATATTTTAATCATTATTTGATAACGTATGTCTATATTTGTAATACTATTTTTACAATTAAATATAAACATACAATAATGTGTATTCAAAGAAACTACTATTAGTTTGCGAATTATTTCTGTGTCTTGATATCTAGTTAAATACTAGTTATAATATAATAAAATTAATGTTATGGCATAATTTTATCTTTCGTATGCTGCATAACTTAATTTAAGAAAATTTTTATTTAACACAAATAATGTGTGTACACACATATGGGGTACGTTACAAGAACTACATTATACGCGTCTAATTAACTATGTACTGATTTTCTCATATAGGTAATTTTATCATGTGGCGCGTGTTTTAATTAAATACTTTATAATTAAATATATGTGTGTACAATTAAAGAATTGGAAAGAGTAAGGGCACTAGGAGTCGGGCGCAGAAGACGTCGCGCAAATAATACACTTATAAAGAGTGAAACTTCTTTATTCACTAAACGCGCTTATAATGTTTCGACTCATTTTTGAGCCTTCCTCAGAGCAAACACATACTAACATATACAAAGTTATCCTATCGTGGTGAGCTCCCCTACATCGAGAATTTAAATGCCAGAATTAAATAAAAAAAAAGAAAAGAAAATGAAAAAGAAGGAAAATATTAAAAATGTCAAATTAAAGAATATAGAAACTAATTTATCGAAAAACTAACCGAAAATAGGGACGCTCACCACAATTACAAAGTACCGCATCGCAAACAATATCATGAATAATTCAAGAACCGGTTCCTGATACGTTGACCAATCGGTATCAGACACAGTGAGTCACTTTTTAGTTATTAGCTAGTACTAATGAAAATTGTAAAATGATAAAAAATTTCGTCAGAAGGACTTATTAAGTAGTGTACAATTAAGTCACATGTTTCTGCGCAAAAGCTATTAGTATACGATACGCGTCTAATGCTATTTTCTGATTATTTTTTTGTTTATAGATAATCTGTGTTTCTGCAAATTTACTAGCGAATTCCTTTTTAAATTCTTTCTTACGATCACGTGGCATGTAATCAATGAAGTCGAGGAATGCTATAATAGAAGCTGTAAAAATAATAACAATTAGTTAATTCAATGACATAAATTAATTTAATGTTAGAATTAAATTAAATTAATTAATTAAATAGGACTAAATAAATGAATTAATAAAAGTTTAAGATGTACAATAAGTACAATTAATAATTATATAATTAATTATAAAAAATCAACTTTCATATATCTCTTTAAAAATATTTACAGAAAAATCTATCCGTATTTGCATCTTGATGAAATGTATCCCGATGGCTGCAATGATTAACCGTGAATCCGAGTGTTTGAAGCAATTCTTTTAATTGTTTGCGAGGATTGATTGAATTTCGAAGTGGCCAAGTATACTTGTTTAGATCCTGTATAAATAGAATATTTTATAAATAATAGTAAACGATAGAAAATAATTAATAATATGTCGTGTCTTTGTCCATTGCTAACGCCAACGTTTCATGAACCTTGTTGTTCACTTCATCAGTGATACAGGATACAGTATTAGTACGCTCCTCGCCCCGATGAAGTGAACAGCAAGATTCACGAAACATTGACAATGAATAAAGACACGGCGATAACCCACAAACCTTCTGGTATTTTTGAAGAAAATACCCGTAAAAGTCTCAAAAAATTAACAATATGTTTTTAAACGTAATAAAATAATAATCTAAGTATTAAATAAAACAATATTTACTTTTATGTGTGGTGCAAAACGGACATCATATATCAAGTTTTCAAGAACATTAAATATATTATGGGAGGATACAAAGAGTACGAGCATACTTCCATTAGGTCGAAGCATACGGTAGATATTCTCAAACGCTTGTCTATTCAATAAGTGAGAAAAGAAAAATAAAATGAATTTCTGAAAAATGTACATTTATATTTAATAGCTTAAGTATGATTATTATAAGTTTAACATTAATTATTTTAGTGAAATTATCGTTAACTAGATATTATGTATTAAATTTCTTGATAAATAAAAATCTTATTAGATGCTTATCAGCATTAACAATATATGAAACTGAATATTATTTCAAATTGTCTTTCTTACTTGATATCATTGCACCAATGCAAAGTGTGGAATGAAAGTACAAGATCAAATTCAGATACGTATTTTGTAGGCAAATTTTTAGTTTGTATATCTAAAACGTCAAATTCGAGTCGTTTCTCCTTAATATATTTTTTCTTTGCATAATCAATCATACTTTCTGATATATCTGTACCTGTAGATAAAAAATTATTAAATCAACTTTACAATAATTTTTAAGTAATAATTATAAGTAATTTATGTTAATATATATATATATGTTGCTATATATTTTGTATAGATTATTGTTTTTTACCAATTACTACTGCATTTGGATTAAGAGCCGGTAAAATTACGTCTTTTGTTACATCTCCAGGTCCACATCCTATGTCAATGCATTTTCCAGATATATTTTTTAGATATTCATTAAATTCGTCAGTTATAGCAAATGCTTTTTCTCTTTGCGAACTGTTACTTGCAATATACTTTAATGGATTATAAGAACGTTTTATTATATCATTATTAATGGTCATCATCATTAAGAACAAGAATATATTTCAAAAATACTGGAAATGTCTGTAATATTCAAATATGTTAAAAATTAAATTAAATTCTTATAAATATATACATTATTTGCGTTATACATATGTACACTGTTATTTTTTAAGACATAAGTTTTTATTAATGTAATTTGATGTGTAATTATACCAAGAAACATATTTACATATGTGTATATTATCCGTACGTATATATGTATTTTATATGTACATACTTTACATAAATATTGTACATGATGTTTTATAAGTAGTGAGCGTCATTTCAGAACTAATTTAATACCATAGTGGAATTAGACAAGGTATTATATTCTCGAAGATGCGCAGTAGCAAAAAGGTGTCCACGCATTTCGCTCCTAAATGCAACTGACATGAATGTAACGTTTGATGATTAGATTTTAGTTTTTCGAATTTTTATATATTTGACATATTTCACATATTTGACATATTTCACATCTTAGAAAAATGAAAGTTGTGCTAACATTTAGAGATAATTTTTGATTGATCGTGCCGCCATATTATGCGCAATAAAATCTTGTCTAATTCCACCATGATTTAAGACTAAAAGTAAAATTACAAAAATAACACGAAAAGTTTATATAAACATTTTTATCATTCAATCTTTATTCGAGTTATAGAAAATGATTGTAACGTTTTCGTGTTTCATTCATTTTCGTTAAAATAAGCTAGTACATATAACACACTTCTGTGTTTTATGAATAGTAAAGCTTTTCAACTAATGATCTAAATATATGAATAAAATTAGCTAGATTTAGGGTAAAAGACCATATTACTGACAGTGTATACATTATTGTCAATCAAAATTAAAATGCATTTTGAGATGAAAAAAGTATATCTTATATTGTTTTATTAATTTTTAATAGAATTTGTAATTTATCTAATTATTATTACAAAAATAGTTAACTAAAAATGAAAACCAATCCTTTAATTACAAATAAAATTTATAGTTCGAGAAATGAATTTTTCTGCTGGATTATATCCATTTTTATTAGTGAAGTGGATAATAAGTAGTTGCAAAGATGAGCGATTATAGAAAAATTTGATCAGTAAGTCAAACGAAAACTCAATTTTCTGATGAAATAATGTTGAAATAAAAAGAAAAAAATTAAATATTAAATAAATTTATTAATTTGTATAATGTATTCGTTAATGCCAGTAATATATTCACTTTTTTGTATTTTTCCTAATACTGTCAACAGTATTATGGTCAACAATCACGAAGTGAGCATAACACTGGCGTCTCGTAAAGATCGATAATACGAATAACCTCGATGTGTCAATATCGACGTGTGTCGTGTGTGTTCTGGTGTGTCCTTAAGCCCATTGTACAATTGCGTAAGTGTAGTTGTAAATAGTTGTAGTTGTAAGAATTGATCAATCACTGTCGAATACAAGAAGAATATTCAACTGTGATTGGCCAATTCTTACAACTACAATCACTTACAACTACGCTTACGTAATTGTAGAATAGGCTTTAGGTTACCCAAAACTGTCAGTAACGCATTCATCTGGTTGCTAGTATTACGATCAACGAAATTTTAAGACTGCCAGTATTAGGTGCAACTAAGCTCGGTCTTTATTTTATTAAATAAAAAAACTGTTAATTTTATTTAAACTCTTTTATTTTATTTGTAAAGTAAATAATTAAAATAATTTAAAAAATGTATTTTTAATACTAAAATTATCATTAATTGTATAAATATACTAAATCAAATATGACTAAACGCTTAATATGCCAGTATAATAATATGGTCTTTTACCCTATACAGTTTTTAATAAATATTAATGAAACACGAAAACACTACAACTCCGAAGCAAGATGTATCAATGCCCTCCTCTCCCTAATTAAGTGACCGACTAAGATGCACAAAAAAATATTAACAATTGATAAAATTAGCAATGTATACATACACAGCGATAACCCGCAAACCCTCTGTGATCTTTAATGAAGATGATACCCGTGAAAACTTAAAAAGCATTATTGGAAGCAAGATCTATTCACGCAAAAAAATTTTGCTGCACTAGCTAGAATTATAGCTGTTTTTTATATCTGATAGAAAATTATGTATCATACGCATAGAATTTATAGCACAAATCTAAATTATATTTCTGCCATGTATATGATTAGATACAATATCGTAGTATTTAGTATGTTACGTCCGGTGGACTCCACGATTTCCTCGTTTCGCGACCGTTCAATCAACGAAGTAAAATATGAACAAATCCAATTGATAACACAGATCCGAGAGAAATTTCCAGCCACAAAATCTTGTTTGCCTAGAATCGAGAGATCTGCGATAAAAACTCTCTCGTAGTGCCGACAATCAAACGTTAAATCTCCTTTCGAGCATCGTGGAAAATGAAAGTCAATATCAAATAATCACCAAATAGCATTGGTACCAAGGTGCTAAGCCAGGTCTCCACGATTTCTTCGTTTCGCGACCGTTCAATCAACGAAGTAAGATATGAACAAATCCAATTGATAACACAAATCCGAGAGAAATTTCCAGCCACAAAATCTTGTTTGCCTAGAATAGAAAGATCCGCGATAAAAACTCTCTCGTAGCATTGACTATCAAACCTCTTTTTGAGCATCGAAGAAAACGAAAATCAACATCAAATAATCATCAAACAGCGTTGGTACCAAAGCTAAGCCAAGCCACGAAATAATCCCCGCGATAATAAGAACGATAGCGCGGACTGACGCTCGAAAGAAGATGAAATGTTTAACCATCTCACACCGATATCACGCAGGCCCAATACGATAATGGTCCCACGCTTAGGCTTAAGACAGGGTTATAAATCTAGTAATGACATTTTCCGACACTGAGAAAAATCAACACGAACCGCGACTCTCGATTAACTAATCCAGAGATATCTATCCATCGTTCAACGTGAGAACGAATAAAAAATGACACAACGGGCGGAGCTAGCCCGAAGAGAATTTTCCAATGACGAATTAAAACTGTATCACCTCAGAATCCTGCAAACCTGATTCCCTAATTTCCCGATTAGACACACCCTACCATGAAACCTCCCCCTAAACTATCCCTATATAAACCGTGACATCTCGAGACAAGTCGAAAAGATAGAAAAGTCAGTAAACTCATTGCACAGTCAGTCAACTCAGTGCGTACATTTTAGCACTAAACAGTGCATTGAAACATTATATTCAGTGCAGAAGAAGTCAACCGTTGGAGAGGTCCAGCGAGGGCTAACTATCCAGTCTCACCGCTCTGTCAGATAACAATAAGTTCCCCCTTCCTCCGTCATAATTAACGAAATTAATTAACAACCTAACATGTATTGCCTCTCCGACAACACACATAACACTATCAAACTCAATAGCGCACAATTAATCAATAATTGTACAGATATACCACACTAACCATGTCGACTTGTCAAGTTTTTCTTCGATGTATGTAAATCTAATGATTATTTTTAACTTAAATTTAATTACGAAATATATGTAAACTCAACAATTATATTTTTATGCGAAATTTATGTAAACCTAATGAGTATCGTTAACTTAAATTCAATTACAAAATATATTTAAACTCAAAACTTATGTTTTAATTTAATTATAAAAGTTATACAAATTCGACAATTATGTGTACTTTAATTCAATTATAAAAATTATGACTATGTTTAACTTTAATTACAAAAGTTCATATAAACTCAATAACTTTTTTTTGTAATTTACTTTAGTAATGAAACGAAATTCTATTTAAAATGATTTCCTTCAGTTGATTTCTAAAATCAAAAGACTTCGTACTCTCGCCGTTTCTCAAGGATCCCACCTGGTCCACTCCCGAGTTATAAAGATTTATTTCTTTGACTCAAAATTGGACCGACGTACGCACTGCTCAAGGAAACAGGCGTTATAGCGTCCCTTCAGGACGTTGACCCATATTCCGGAGCGATAGGAAGTGCATCCGACTCTCAGGTGTTCGCCACTGCGCGTATACCTACGAGATAAAGTCTAAACGTCCTTCCATACCCCCTACAACTCCATTCTTGTTTCTCCCGTTTAAACGTATTTCCAAGGGCTTGGACGTAACAAGTACTTGCTAGAAATTTATCTATTTTAACTATTTTTCATACTTAGATAATTTTCATTATAATTGCAAGATCACTTTTTTGAGTGATAATGGAGCAGATACAGATATTTTGTATTATCTTTATGTCCTAAATTCGTTTCTGAAGTTATGCTCATACATTATAAAACATACTTTATAATCAATAAAAACTTTTTAATGTTTTTATTTATAAATTTATGGATAACAATTTTCTATATATATAAATAAAAAATCAGATAACGATTTTATCAGATTCATACTGGGTATTGAAATCTTACACATTATTACTTTTACATATTATATATATAATATATAGAGGAAAGGCTCCTATTATGAGATACCGAGTTCATTTTGGGTAAATGCTAGAAGTCTATAGGCAGAATTAAAAAAAATAATAAATCATTTTGAAGGGAATTTAATAAGCTTTAAGATAACGTTATATAAAATTTAATTAAAATTCCATTTTTGTCGAAAATTAAAGAAATGTAAAAAGTGAGCAAATCGTAAAGTCAAAAAATTGTGCTCCTAATATGAGATGCCCCGAGAAATCGATAGTAAAACACAAAGTGTATTGATATTGCAATTAAAAAAATTTATTTAATGTTTCTAAAATACAAACAAACACAGCCAGTGTGCGCGAAAAGTGAGCATGCGATAGATTGTACCTAGAACTCGTCTTCAGGTAGTTTGAATCAAGCATCGCAGAAATAGGCACTCGACGTTCATTCCGATTGTCTTTTTTATTATTGTACAATAATATTTATACTTTAGCAACGATTTTCACTATAACATAGGAGCAGGGAATGGAAAGTTACTTTTTAAAAGTAACAAGTTATAGTTACTCGTTACCGAGTAGGAAAAGTAACAAGTTACTGTTACTATAGTTACCGATTTTTAAAAGTAACTCGTTACAGTTACTTGAGAAAGTAACTTTTCGTTACTTTTCCGTTACTTTTTTTTAAATCGACGACCGCCAATCACAACCGATGGGCCTAGGGGTTTCTCTAGTCTCAAACGCTATGCACTTTAAAAATTGTTGTGTAAAATTACAACTTATTATACTGGATAATTTTGAGACCCACTATAATAGTTGTAAACGTCCACGATAGTTTGCAAATGTGCAATATGCAAATAAAAATAATTTCTTGGTTTGTAACTAAGCAAATTGTGGAAGTACAATTATAATGTGTATGTGTAGTTACAGGAACGATAATATGACAATACATTTTGAATTATATGTATATTATTATACATTTAACAACAATACGCAAAAAATTTCTGTTATATTACGTAATATTACTAAAATTTGGATAATTACAGAAAATATTCAAAATATTCTGCTAGAGAAAAAGATTTCTTTGGATGTAATAAATTTTATCGTATCCAAATAAATTTGTTATTTGTAATGGTCCAAACAAACCAATGTTTGAATCAATAAGTGTGATTGTTTGAATTTGAAACAATGTATATCTTTGTCTTAAATCAGGCCTGTCCAACACTTTGCTCGTGAGTCGAAAACGCTTCCCCGTCTCCGTCATCTCAATAGAGCGAGACGGAGTGAAAATAACAAAGGATAGGCGCCAAGGCACCGCCTGAATTCAGGTCTGTCCGAGATTCATAGAATAAAGGAGCCAAGAGAGAACCCATTTCTCAATATACAATTATTGTAACTGTTTTTTATTATGTTTATTATGCTCAGCAGTGACATCCAAAAATTACAATAAAATTTAATCATAAACGTTTCCACCTTTAATTTGATCATCATCAGCGATTTTTACAACAACTTATGACCAGATTAAAGGTCGAAATTTTTTAATAGATTTTATTGTAATTTTTATTTTATGTTATCGTATATTTATTTCCGCATAAGGCAACAAGCGTTAGCCCAAAAGTCTTTTAATACTTAAATTATTTTAATATTTTTAAAAAATTGTGCAAATAAACTGTCCCGAGAAAAAATGTACTTTATATACAATTGTAAATAATTATATATTGTTAAATTATATTATTAATTCCGTATAGTTATATATAATTTGATATACATATAATTGTACTTAACTATTTACATAATTATATATAATTATATATAAAATGTGTACATATGTACACAATTACATAAAATTATATATAA